>NW_026294469.1:20087126-20464626 GCF_007827085.1 Peromyscus californicus insignis | reverse complement strand
TTTCGGCCTGTTCACCACGAGGCTGCTTGTGTCTATACTCAAGGGAAACAAACAAACAAAAACAGAGAAAGCCATTTTAGGGATTTCATGTGAAGAACTCTATAGATGCCAATGATGAGCTCCTATAAAATGAATATTTAGGGCTGGAGAGATGGCTCAGAGGTTAAGAGTGCTGACTGCTCTCCCAGAGGTCCTGAGTTCAATTCCCAGCACCCACATGGTGGCTCGCTACCATCTGTAATGAGATCTGGCACCCCCTCCTTTATACATAATAAATAAATAAATCTTTTAAAAAATGAATATTTAATTAGTTAAAAAAAAGTAAGTGCATTTCCATAACTAAAATCAAAATACGTATTTCTATTGAAACAAGGAATATATATTTGTGTCCTAGTTTGACTTTTCTCAGAAGTAGGCAGAGATTCAATTATCCAAGTCCAAATTGTATTTAGGGGTAAAAGGAATACTGGTTTGGAGATGGGGAGTTAAGGCTGAGAGCAAAGGTACAATCCAGGGTCAGTAAGTGAGCAAGCCCTGCTATAGAAACCTGGGCTGGTGCCAGCAGGGGACTCTGGGAGACAGGGCATTTCATACCCTTGTGATCATTCTGCCAACAGATGCCCTGCTGTGGATTGCCAAGGCAGAGTGTTAAAAGGTGGAGGGTGATGGGTGTGCACTACAGGGGGAAGGTGAGGAGGCACAGTGGCAAATGCAGAGAATTCCAGAATATCTGCACGACACAACAGCATTATTGGGATTGTATGCCAAAATTTTCTTCCCAGGATCCCTGTAAGAGTAGGCTGTTTTTCTTTTTACTACTCTCCCTCCCCTTGATAAACTAAGAATGCAGCACAAAAGCCCCCATGATATGAATTATTCATCCTATCATAGCCAACATCTAAAGATACATTTAATTCTTCTAGAAAGAGACTCTTCAATAAGTTTCTTATTGGTGAGATCTCAGCCTCTTCTCTTTAAAGATGATCATCATTTATTAGCACTAACTCTGCATGAAATGATGGGTTGCCAGCAAAGATCTGACAGAAGCCAAATGTATTTACTGGTTGGTGAAAGTTTCCACCAGAAAAGAAAATTACTGACAAGCATACAAAAAGATACAATATATCCAAAACAAGGTATATAAATAGATACAAATAAATATATTGGAATACATTTTAGTATCCTTTCCTTGGAGAAATGACATATTAAATGTTAAGTGGCTAAGCAAAAGCCTTCTTCCACTACAAAAATTTACAATTTACTTGCAAGAAACAGTGAGGAAACAGGAGGAGATTCTCATAGCAAAGTGAACACATGACTTGGTATGTGTCTTCAGCTCAGCAAGCTGTGGAAAGGATGAGGGAGGATGGGCAATGGAGTGGATACTCCCAATGGGAAGGCTTGGTATATATTAATCTACTCTTATTATTTATTGAGTTTTTATTTTTATTTTATTTTTTAGCAGAAGCAGAATTGTCCTTTAATTAGAACAATTGGAGGGCAGCAATCTCCTCTCAGGAGTGGAGACTATACGTCATGGTGCAGAGGTCTTAGAGGTTCTATAGAGTGGGAAAGGGAACCCTTGGGATGGAAGGTTCCTGTGGCCTCAGAAGTGGTATTTTGATCTTATGAGAAGTATCCCAGATCCTAACAGCACACAGGGGTGACCATTCAAGGCATATTTCCTGTCTGGAATGTCTCATCTCACTTGGAGTCTTTTATGTCATTAACTCTTCATTACAGAACTTGCAGACAGGTAAAGAAAAAAAGAAAGGAGATGACATATTGTCTCATTGACGGTTGCCTGCAGAAGTGAGACAATGGAAGAGGGCTTAGGCTCTGGTCCTGGGATCTAAGGCAGAGACAGGTCCAGTTGGCTTCATACAGCAGGAGGATAGTTTAAGCTCCATCAGCTGCGGTGGATCACGTAGTTGCTGCCATCATGTGCTTTGGAAACTTTAATTAGACAGGAGGCTCCAGTGAGTAAGATGAGACCACAGATTAGGGAACCCAGCAGAGGATCTAGCCAGGGTAGCCATTGTCCTAACGTGGGCCTGCTGATGGCACTGATTTGAACCAGGAGGAACTTCTGTTAGTTTAAAAAGCAGGGTAAAAATATGATTGTGAGGATAATAGGGAGGAAAGGAGTGATGAAGGGATGGATCCAGAGTGGGACAGAAACAAGTTACATAGGAGGAGTCTTGTCATTGAGCTTTTGGTCTGGTCTTTGGGTCTCATCTCAAACCAGTTTGAATTTGGCAGGTGGCCAAGTGGCTGTGCTCTGGATCTTTGTCCTCTGTTGAGTTGTTGTTGTTTGTTTGTTTGTTTGTTTTCTTTTTTGATTTTGTGGCTCCAGATGGACCCTTCTCTGAGGCACTCTAACTGCTGCCCTTTCTACATCAACCCTTTTATCAGCTGTGTAGAAATTAGAGGAGTCTGAGCCCTCAAGTCCCTTAAAGCAGTTCAGGTAACCTTTGAAAGGGGGACTAATGGGCCATGCAACTCATCCCTTTTCTTGCCTTTCTGGACCTCTGGGGATTTTTTTCAGCACGCAGAACTAAAAGTAGGACTGAGGGCTCCTTTTTATCAGTTAATCTCTTTGTTTCATCGGCTCTCAGAAAATATTAAAGAAATTTTATACTTCCTTACCAAAAATCTTTGAGGACCAACTTGGTTTTTGGCTGCTGAAGTACTTCAAAATTAAAGAGAACTCGATCTCCTGACTATTGCTAAGGATGGGATTTGTACCGTCCTCCAGGAATTTGCTCATTTTTTGTGTGTGAATTCTCTCACATATGTGTGTGCTTTCCTGAATTCATTGAGCCAAAAGTGTTTTCATGACAAATATATGTTTCAGCATGGATAAGTTACAAGTCCTTATTATTATAGATGGGTAAATATGTGTTTATTGCAAATATCAAAAGTAACCTTCCTATGTTTAGGCAGAGTTTGAATACATTTTACAAATACTATGTTGAGTACCTCTCCAGAACCACCCCTAAATCCTCTTTGGAGCCAAGTATTTTCTTTTGTTCCCATGACAAAAAGATTCAGAAGGGAGGACAAAGCAACAAAACAAAACAAAACCTGGGAACAGAAAGTTCTTGTTAGACATCTCAATACATACTGTGTACTAACTCATAGTTTTGGAATACCTACTAAGAACAGATCATAGTTGTAATGTCTCCCAGTCCAGATATTTGTCTAAAAACGTAAAATTGGAAGACTAGGCAAAAATAAAAATCTAACCAGTGACCAAATAAAACTCTTAAGCTTTGGGAAAGCTACTGGAATTATTAATAAGGAGAAAAGCTTAGCAACATTTAGAAATGCATTATTTATTAAGGAGCTGTCAGAGGGGCTCATAAAAGGCAGGCTGTGAGTGAAAAATACGCTTGTTTGGGTTGAGTCTATTACTGCCGACAGGCCTACGATGAGCCGGAAACAATGGGGAGCATCAATCTGACTCTCAGGAAAGCATTTGTTATGACAGCAACTATCGTAGTGATTTTAAGTGAATGAATCACACTATGTGGTAAGAGAAGCCAGGAGTAATTAAAGACCAGGGTTTGCTCACAGTCTGAAAAGTAGATCCCAGCTCACTCATCTTCAGCACAGTCGGGGGCAAGCTTGTACCACAGACCATCTGACCTTCTTTTGGGAAGAAAGAACGCAACCTACTAGTATTTCTCTAAACCACTATAAAACTTCCTATATGATTTCTCTGAATGGTTTCATCTACAGTAATGATTATTCATAATAATTATAATAATTATTTGATGTACTCAAACTATACTAATGTTGTAGAACATTGTCCTCTGAACATAGCTGTTGGTACTATCTTTATCAGCTCAGTTGTGTTTATTTCCAAGAGACTTTGGACCTTCAAGATCAGGCCTGTTGATTGTCCCTCAGAAGGAAAATTGAGTGGGTTTGTGCCACTCTGGGCCTCCCTCAAAGCTGTATACAGTTCTGCCTAACCACATGATCTTGTGGCCCTGGGAGATATGAGGTTGTATAGAGTGTGAAAAGTTAACTTAAGTGATAACTCCATTTGTTGAGCTATGGGGAAGTTATCACCTACGCTGAAGTGGGCTTTTTGGTGAGGCAACTGCCTTGAATCGCCCATGCTTCTGTAAATAATGCCTCATTCACGCTTTGTCAATAACTGTATCCTGGTGTGTCATGGGTGCTCTATGAGGTATAAACAGACATTTGTTTACGGCTACCTGGGAAAAGTTCATTGCAACAATTAAGATGTTTACACTTAATTTGGGAGATAAACTTGAGAGACTGGAACAATATCTATGCCCATTTTACAAAAGGGAGGTGGGGAGTTAAATAACTTATCCAACGTTATAAACCCAGGAGGTTATAAACTCAAGCTCATATTACAAAATCATTAATCGAGGAAGTGCCCCCACAGGCATGCATCGAGCCAATCTGAGATGGACGTATTTTCTCTATTGAGGTTGCCTCTTCCCAGATCACCCATGCTTGTGCCAAGCTGATGAGAGAGAGAGAGAGAGAGAGAGAGAGAGAGAGAGAGAGAGAGAGAGAGAGAGAGACTGTCAGCACACATACTGAACACTTTATGGACTGAGCAGCAGTTTCTGCAGTGGCCTTTAGCTTCTTTATATAACTTATTTCTGGTGATTTGATGTCCCTATCTATAAAATTAAGATCATTTTAGAGTTGAGGTGAGAATTAACATAGATAAAGAATCTGATGTGATGAAAATAATTTTTAAATGTAAATTACTTTCTCTTTGATTGAAGAAAATTGACTATCTGAAGCTTTTTGGGCCAACCAATTGGGATCCAAGAATTGACATGATCTTAAAACCTTATCTGAAAAGCAGTTTCTGGGCTGCCCTTGCAAAGCACAGTTTTACGCCTTGGCATTTGAAAATGTTAAGTTAATGGCTGATCAATTCTATGAATTACCATCTTTGGAGGTGGTGCTAATCAATGAGGGACTTGGCAGATTGGCTTAATGAAGGCATTATTTGACTTTGAAGAAGATGTGATAATAATGGCTTGGTATTTGTGATTTTTACTCATTTATCATGTCATTACCAAAGCAAACCTAATAGCTCTAATTGAGCTCTTTGGTGCTATGACTTCTAACAGGCTGATGGGAATCATGTTATTACAAAGATTATGTTAACAACAAGACTGGGCATTTTAGGAAAAAAAGAGGGTTAATACCAATAATAATTAAACAGTGACTATCTCCATGTGGACTAGAGAAAGTGGGGAGGGAGGGGCCAGGACTTTATGAAGGAAAAGATGAGTGGTACTATCTATAGCAAGAGAAGAAGGTTTTAAACAAAGCTAAATGAATGAGAGTCCAAAGAAAAAAACAGAAAGAAGTGGAAGACAGTCCCTGTGATTAGAATAGTGGAATGTATTTGTATCTGAAGTACCACATTGCAATCATTCAGATACAGGTGGGTCAGTTTAGCTAGATCAAGACAGAATATACCCACAGTAAGAACATGACCAGAAGAATATTGAGGTTCTTTTTTTCTAAGATCAAAACATAAGAATAAAGATAGAAGAGAAGATTATAAGTAACAATGACAGATTCCAGCCAAAGAATTTGCATCAGATATGTGTAGGAGAGATAAAGACAGGGATAGAAGAAAATGTCAGGAAATGCAGAGGGAGATGGTATTAAAAGATGAGGAAGAGAGATGGAAAGAGAGAGCAAGGACTTTAAAAAGACATAAAAGAAAATACAGGACATTACTTTGACTCAATCCCAATGGTGACAGATACTAATTTGAGCATGGAATAGATCTGAAAAGGAATAAAGCATGTTTCTCATTGACTGTGTAATATGGTTCTTGGTCTTATCTTCATAACACAGTCATGTAAAACTGACAGTCATGCCAAAGTGACAGAGGCATTCTCCTGTGGCTTTAAGTGTGGCATGCTAACACAGTGAAAGCCATTACACATATTCAAATTGGTGTCAGTGGCTGGAATCTGAGCCAAAAGTCAACAAGAATAAATGTGACGTGAGGGAAGTGTGAATTTCATCATTTTATAAATGATAGATATCAGTATTTTCCTTCAAGATATGAACTATAATAATAAGAATCACATGCACTTGTCAGGGTTGGAGGACCTGTAGTTCCAAATAAAGTTAGATTAAAATCTTCAGTTTTTTATGTTGTTTAAAGACATTATATGTCATAAAGGAATTTAATAAGCACCTCTAAAGTGAAACATTGTTTGCCTAAGTACTGTACTGATCATCACTGTTCTCATTAAAACACACGATAGAAAGAATAAATTTACGTATTTGTGACTATGAGCATCAGATGAAGAGAGCACGTTCAAGCAGCAAGTCAGGCTAAAGAATGTCATATACTAAACTTATTAAATTTAGAGCAGAAAAAAATCAGCAAAGTACAAAAGTACATATGCGGTAGTGTCTGACTTGGCAATCTTATGGAAAAGCATGACTTTCTAGTTCCTCAAGCTCCATATAAGTAAAATCTGAAAGCAGATTGTCTACCAATGTCTAAAATGATCAGATCCTATCTAATTAATCATGGTTCATTCTGGTTAACACATTTAAAAAGTAAAGTGATGAAATGAGTTCATGCATAAAGAGTCAACACTTAGGAGCAAGCGTGGAACAGAGACTTCAAGACCCTAAAACTGCATAGAAAGTTTGAAAGAAAGCACCATGCATTCTAATAAAGTCAAAGGCCCCACACTGCAGTTGTCTATTGGTTTCTCTAAAGGAAATGACAGAAATGAAGGATGGAACTACCAGTTCAGCGTTTGAAACTGTAAAGGGCTGCTTTTCATTTAGAATTTCACAGGCATCGTGTAGACTGTAAATGAGATGCCAGTCACTGTCTTAGACATAGTTGAGGCTGTTGGAAATTGATCCTAGGTGCAAAAGGAACTTAAGCTCTAAGTTTCCTAATTCTGTAAATTTATGATTCTATGCATAAATGTAGGACATTAAGATTAGTGATGTTCTTGCTTGGTGTGTAAACTGCAGCCTGCTGGCCAGTTCATTCTCAACTACCCTCTAAGAGTCCGATAGCTAGTCATACATTTGCATAAAGATTACACAGATGTCATGATAACAGAAAAAATACGAACTCAGTCAGTATAAACTGTTCTATTGAAATATCAGGTCTACCTTTAATGACTTTGCTTAGTTATGAAAATGAATGTTTTTGCTTGCCCATCATAAAATTATTTCAGTCAATTTGTTTTTCTTTTGTTTGCTATGATTTATCCCTGTTTCTAGCTCTATGCTGCCTAAATTAACTGGCCATTAGAATTCAAAATGAGAAAAACGTGTTTATCTTCTGAGAAAATTGTGTAGATAGTGAAGAATTAAGTCTGGTTCTGTGGTCCTTCGCCAACCAAAGTTAAAATGTCCTGTGATTTTCTATTTAAGGACTTAATGCTTTTCAGATAAAGTGATTACAAAGTTTTGTGTGTTTAATTAATTTACAGCTAAATTACTACAAGCCATTCTCTTTTCAGTGAATGGAGATAACTAACATTAAAACAGAGGGAAGACTTTCTTTTTGATCATTAGACAAGAAAGAGACCAATGAGGGTATTGATTTTAATTTCATCATTTTAAAGCTAAAGAAATGAAACCTGAATGAGTTACATAACTTATCTAAAGTGCTAACATTAACCAGCTGAAGAGCCAGAACTCAAATATCTGTCTTCTAAATCTAACACCATTGTTCTTTGTCCTCATTGATAACATCCCTGTGCTATGGTAATTTTCAAATTCCTTTCAACTGAAAGATAACTAATGAGGAAACTGAGACTTTAAGATTTTCAACATAAGTCAAAATGGGTTCAAAATGTCCATAAAATTCAAATCACTTGGCTTCTCAATTTTGTCTTCTGTCACGAACCAGCACAGGGATGCATACTCATGTACCTGTCTACCCTCACCACATACTGAATTGAATGTATTATTGGTATCTCAATATGCCAAAACAGGAACCTCAATTTCTCCAACCATTCTTTGGATCTTAGCTCTGAATCTTAGATGTAAGCATTTAATCTGGTATAACCACAGGAAAGTAAAAAGGGCTATGGCAGGGGAGGAGCTATATAGAGAGGGAGGTAGTAGGGTGGATGATGGACGCAGGTGCTATGAAAGAGGAAATGTGAGAAATTGAGGAGGAGGGCTTTAACTGGGAAGGGTAGAGGGAGAGAGCAAGACAGAGAAAGAATTAGAGGGTAGAGATAAATAACACTAAAAATGTTTGAAAAAGCTGTAGGTAAACATATTTTATGTTCATATTAAAATAAACATATAATATATAAGTATATATACATGCATATATTAAGTGAAGTTATGCCACTTGGGATGATAATGCTCCCCAAAAGAACCATAGACCATCTAACAAAAACCTCAGTGCCACACATGGAAAAATCTCCCTCTGAGTAGTTTGTAACACTAATTCTAAAGAGTCTTTTAATAAAAATAACCAGAGCTAGATACTGGGGTAAATGCTGAAAGATCAGAGAGACAAACAAGTCACTGTCACGTCTTACCTCTAGGACTCCCCAGCCTGAAAAGGTCCTCATTTCTGTCTCCTCATGTCTTATATACCTTTCTCTGCCCAGCCATCACTTCCTTCCTAGTGCTGGGATTAAAGGCATGTGTGCTTCCCAAGCAAAGGCATGAGATTTCAAGTGCTAGGATTAAAAGGCATGTGACTCCCAAGTACCGGGATTAAAAATGTGTGCCACCACTGCTTGGCTCTGTTTCTCTCCTAGAATGAATCAATCTCGTGTAGTCCAGAGGGATCTCTGCCTCTCCAGTGTTAGGATTAAAGGTGTGTGCCACCACTGCCTGGCCTCTATGTTTAACTGAGTGGCTTGTTCTGTCCTCTGATCTTCAGGCAAATTTTATTAGGGTACGCAATATATCACCACAGTGGTTGGTCAGGGGAGTCTAAGAGACAACCAGAACAATAAAGGCCAATGTCCTTGCCTTCGCTTGCCTCCTCAAAAATTTTTGTTGTTATTTTTATAAAATTCATTTATTTTAGACCATCAAGAAAGTTGTGCCAGAGAAGTAAAATGCCTGTTAGACAAGCCAGTAAAAGCCACCTTCTTGTCTTCTTCCCATCTTCAAAGAGTAATTTATATTATTACCTCTTAAGGATGAACCTGATGCCCTCAAACCTGCTGTCATTTCTCCAAGAAGAGCTGTCCTTGACAAGGGATTTGGCCCTGGGCCCTGGCCTGTGGCCAGCCTTCTGCTTATGTTCTGGGACCTGCCGGGTGATGTATTGTTTCCACGTTCAGCATTGTTTAATGTTCATACACCAAACACTAATTGAGGCTTCCAGGAGATGATTCTCCAGCCTTTCTCTGTGCCAGTGCTGGGCCCAATCTGTTCAAGGCCCCCTGGGAAACCAGCCATCCAAATGCAAGGATGCCTGATCCACAGTCTGCCTGGAAAATGAGATGTCCCCAGAAGCCACTTGGCCTTGGAATGTTTGATCTTGAAAGTCCACATTTTAGAGGAAGTCCATCTGTCAATGAAAAGATTCAGGCATTTAAAAAAATTCTCCAAAGTGGCTGCTGTTTCACCATACAGAACAGATTTTAGAATCAAAACAGCCAGTGTGTCCAGGTTAATGTTCTTCATTGTTGCACCTATGACAAGGACCACAGTGAGTACCTATTGAGCAAATGGATAACACAGATAATACTACCATTTTCCGTCTACAATCAGTTTTCTAAAACATTTTTTTTTCACATAGCACCTTTCCATTGTCAAACCCTGGGAGATGAGGTTCACCAAATGTTCTTCATATCAACTTCATCTTGATCACTTGTAAAGCGAAGAAATGACAGACACAGAGCTTTTGTTAAAATTCCACAACTAGGGGCTAGAGAGATGGCTCAGCAGTTAAGACTGCATATTGCTCTTGCAAATAACTCGAGTTCAATTTCCAGTCCCCATTTTAGGAGGCTTACAACTGCTTGTAACTCCAGCTGCAAGGGAATCAGAGGCCTCTGTCCCTCTACAAGCACATGTACTAGTGTGTGAACACACACACATACACACACACATACACACACACACACACTAAAAAACTCCACAATTAAAAGTGATAAGAAAATATTTTTTTAAAAATTCCACAACTACATGTATCCTGCCTAATACACTCCCTAAAAAATGTGTTGTTGATGCTGACATTATTAAGATATATTTGATATTATTAAGATCTATATTTGATATAGATCAAATTAACATATTCTATTTTGGGAGAAAAGGTGATCTATCTACATGCAGGTTACAATTGAACCTACAAGGACAAAACTATTCACAATTGATCAGTGAAAGTAACTTACTCCTTAATCGCAAAACAAGAGTAGATTTGTAAATTCAAGCATGCTTCTGCAATTTTTCCAAAACTGACAGTCTGTGCTGAGTGTGCACGTTGCTACACTTAACATGAATGCTCTCTGTGTCTGAAGTTCACTATAATTTAAATTGCATACTTTAATTAAAAAAATAAACCCACAAATGTAATGTAACGTTCTGCTGTATTCAACAGTACTATTGACCAGCACATCCTTTTGTTCCTATTATGTGTTTAGGGTATTGATTGATGGGTTCATCCATTGATAGTTATTTGAGGCTTATAACATTTTGAGAGTTTATCATTTGGGACCTATTGCCAATATTTATACATCATGGAAAGCAATCTGGCCAATGTTCCAGCATTGTCCACCAGAAACTCCATCATACTAAGTGCTCTGAATGTCAGACATTAATTTATGGAGAGATGAAAAATGTAGACCCTGACTTTTGTAGCCATTACTCATAATCAGAATACAACAAATAATCTTATGGAGCATAAAATTAAATCTTCTAATTAAAAATGATCCTATAATTTATTAATGCTTAAAAGAGGCAAAGTCTTTTAGTGGTATTTAAATGGATTCATGATGAGGGTCATATACTATTAAAAAAACCCATGGAGAATATTTTATTACGGAATTTTATGTTAAAGGAAAGCTCCTTTCTACCTCTACCTCATTTGGTTCACAGAATATTTTACTCTGACACTGCTTAAGATCTTAGCTCATAGGAAAGATAGACCACTTGCCTTATTTCATTTTTAAATTGTGGTAATTTGGTGTATTTCACACATGTATGATAGAATTAGAAATTCACTCAAGATGAATCTGAGTTGGTAAAGAACCTCATGCTCTACACAAACTATAGATATTCATGAACATCCCTAGTAAACCTCCTGTTCACATAGCAAGGTACAAAGAGAAAAACCACTATCTACAAAATCTGATGTGGTAATTATCTACACTGAATAATCTTCCTCATCTGTACATCCAAGTTGAGTCTAAAATACAAATGTGAGGAAGAATAAAATATGAAGTACTACAATATATAGATAATTAGTTAATAAGATTAATTTCTTCTGTTTTAGGAAGACCAATGTATTTCATGAGAGCAACAAGTGTCTTAGGGGAATCGGGAAACAGCTTTTTCAAGAGAGAGAGAGAGAGAGATAAACATGTTTAAATAAATTCTATATAGAAGCTAATTCTCAAGGAGGTCAGCTAAGTCAGAGTACAGAAGGTTCATTGTTTACCACTAAACAGCTGTGCTACACTAGACAGATGGAAAATTTACTTCCTGAGATGTTACAGCTCCTCCGTTAAAAATCTTAAAACAAAGATCTCTAGATTTTTTTCAACTCTTTTTATGTGTGTGTGTGTGTATGTGTGTGTGTGTGTGTGTATGTGTGTACATGCCACAGTACACATGTATAGTAAGTAGATAATTTGTAATAGTCTGTTTTCTCCTTCTACAAGTTGGTTCTCAGAAATCCACCTCAGGTCATCAGGCTTAGTGGTAGGCACCTTTGCCTGATGAGCCATTACACTAGTTGGATCTTCAGTTTTATTTCACTTTAAAGTGTATTCCAGTTAGAGGCTAGTGTCAAACTGAATTATTTCTTATCTATGGAGAATAACAGACTATTTGATTCAAATTTGCTTTCACCAAGAAACATCACTCCATTCAAAGAAAATGATAGGGAAACTGGTTTTTAAGAAGTTTATATGAGACCCTCCCCACTACCTTTCCAGTTAATGACCTCTTCTTCCCTAATATTTGTTACACATATACAAATTGCAGAGTCCATTTAGTGTTGTTTATACATATTTAGGTTTAGGGATGACCCCTTGAGATTGGATAAACTATCAGGAGTCTCATCATTGGAGAAGACTGATTCTCTCTCTCTTTTAGTAGCCATTAATTGCTTATAGATCTTCATTTAGTGGAAAACATCATGAGATTTCTTCCATATATATTGAGATATCAACTGGTGTTGTCATTGTACAGGTCTTATTTAGGTGACTTTGTTGCAAAGGTTTCAAGTGTAGAAGACAGTCTCGTAGGAGATGTTCATCCTACCTCTCCTGTCATGTACTGTCTAGGCACACATGTTCCTTTTACTGGGGCAGAACTCAAGAATATGAATGGCCAAGAGTTATAGTTAATCCTTGAAGAAGGCCCCAGTGTAGCTAGAGTTTTCCTGTCTGGCCCACAGTCAGGACAAATCTCTGTCACCTGCCAGTCCCACAGCCGCTCAGACCCAACCAAGTAAACACAGAGACTTATATTGTTTAAACTGTTTGGCCTAATGGCTCAGGCTTCTAGCTATCTAGTTCTTACATCTTAAATGAATCCATTTCTATAAATCTATACCTTGCCACGTGGCTCGTGGCTTACTGGCATCTTCACATGCTGCTTGTCATGGCAGCGGCTGGCAGTGTCTCCCCCTTCCTTCCTATTTTTTCAATTCTCCTCTCTGTTAGTCCCGCCTATGCTTCCTGCCTGGCCACTGGCCAATTAGTGTTTTATTTATTGACCAATCAGAGAACATACAGACCATCCCACAGCACCCCAGAGACCATCCTTTGCAAACACAAACCTTATAGTCACTTCTTCCCTTCAAAGCATGTTAAGAAATTTCATTTGGGAATGATCTTTCTTAGAATGAAGGGAAACACCTCTTGACTTTGATTCTGACAAGTTTTCTTTGCTTTTTGCTTTGTTTTGTTTGATGCAAACCCTGAGGCATCAACAACAAAAGCAAATATAGGTCTCCAGACAAAAAGGATTGCTTCAAATACTGCAGAGGAAATATTTTAAATATTTTTTCAAAAACCTATGGAATGTGAGAATTTATTTGTAGGTGTCATACACTTGTGTTTCCAGTACTTTAGAGGTTGTAGCAGGAAAATGACAAGCTTGGAGGTACCCATGACTACTTAGCAAGACTTTATAGCCAGCCCACAAAACCTAGGGTAAGGATATAGTTCAAAAGTGGAGTATTTGCCTAGCATGTGTAAGTCTCTAGATGTGATATCCAGCACTACAAAAATGCTAACCACACAGCTGATAAGGGATTAATATTAAAAATATGTAAGAGACTCACAATTACTTAATAATAACAAAAAGTGATAGATTTAAAAATGTATGAGGACCTGATGATGTTTCTCAAAAGAAGACCAAAAGATAAATTCAAAAATATCTGAAGTCTCTAATTATCAGAAAAATACAAGTCAAAACAACAAGAAGCCATCACGCCATTCTTCCTATATACTACTGTCAGATGGCTATTATCAAAGTGACAGGTCACAGCAAATGTTGTTGAGAATGGGGAGAAAAGAGAACCCTTGTACACTGTTGACTGGCATATGTATCAGTTTAGCTATCCCAGCAAAACAGAATGTTGGTTCTTCAAAGAATTAAAGATGAAACCATCATATGATCGACTATGCTACTCTTGGTGCATTTTGGAAGAAAATGGACTTGGTATTTCAAAGAAATAGTTGCGTTGCTATTGAAGTTGTTAAGGACTGATACATAAAAATGTTAATATACTATATATTAATATAATATAATATATCATAGATTGTAATAGAATGATATTCACATGTGAACCTGGGGTCATTGTGCTAAGCAAACTAAGCCACATGGCCTTACTTACATATGGAATGTAGCTGAAGCTTTCCTGTGTCCTGGCCTGCCAGCAGTCAAGACAAATCTCTCCCACTCATGTCCTCCAAGCAAACACACAGAGACTTATATTACTTATAAATCACATGGCCATGGCAGGCTTCTTGCTATCTGTTCTTATATCTTAAATTAACCCATTTCTATAAATCTATACCTTGCCACGTGGCTCGTGGCTTACTGGTATCTTACATCATGCTTCTCCTCGTGATGACTGGTAGTGTCTCCTCACTCAGCCTTCTTCTCCCCAGCCTTCTCCTCTCTCTCTTGTCCTGCCTACACTATACTTCCTGCCTGGCTACTGGCCAATCAGCATTTTATTTATCAATCAATCATAGCAACAATGGAATTAAAACAGATTTGTAGAAACAGAGGAGAATAGTGGTTTTTAGTAACATTAACAGAATAGAGAAGTGCTACCAGAGGGGACAAAAGTATAGTTCTGCAAGGAAGAGCAAATTCTGGGGCCTCTGTGCAGCATGGTGACCACAGTTAGTGCTGTACTCCACACTTGAAATGTGCTAAGAGTCCATCTTAACTGTTCTCATCATATAGAATGCTAACTGTGTGAAGTGAGAATGTGAATTAGTTGGGTAGTTGCTATTGTTTCATCACCTATGTCTGTATATTGCATATGTGCGTTTAAAAACAGGCTATAGACTTTAGCTTTTATTTGTCAATTATACTTATGTTTCTAAGAAATGGAATTCCTTTTCTGTCTGATAAAAATCATTTTCCGCCAGGCGGTGGTGGCGCACGCCTTTAATCCCAGCACTCGGGAGGCAGAGCCAGGCGGATCTCTGTGAGTTTGAGGCCAGCCTGGGCGACCAAGTGAGTTCCAGGAAAGGCGCAAAGCTACACAGAGAAACCCCGTCTCGAAAAACCAAAAAAAAAAAAAAAAAATTTTCCTTTTTTCTTCTCATTTAGTTAATTCAAAAATATAATGTTACTTATAATAAATATACCACTTTCAGTTTTTGCAATTAAGGTACTTTTGCGTGACGATGAAATGTATCATGGCAGAAGAAAGATAACCACATAGTTAAAAATGTATCACTTCCAGAGTTCTAACGGTGGGGTGCCATATGAAATACACAGAGATGAGTTCAAATGTGGCCCTTTCTGAGGGGCATATTAAGTATTTTAGAGGAGTGTGTGTATCAAAGGGAAATTTCTATTACTTTTCTTCGTTTTCTTTTTCTTAAAAGTTCGTTTCTACCAGGTCAGGATTCAGGAAAGAGGAACATTTATGAGGAGCTCTCTGAAAGTGTCTACAGGCATATGAAATGCTTTTCTTAATTAGTACTTTTCTCAATTGTAATTAACTGACTTCTTATGGAAATGATTATTCCAGAACTGTCTTTGTTTTAAAACAAAAGGACTAAGGCAAATTGTGACGAACTGGGGCCAAGGTTTGAAACAGGGGACGTTATAGTAAGCAAACGTTAAATGTTTGATGAATGAAGAAATGAAGACGTGAGCATGCTGTTGGCAGCTGTTTGGTTAAGGATTAGGAATCTGATGAGCTCAGAACTAAGGACACATTGCTGAATGTAGCATAGGAATGCACAAAGCACTCTTTACAATCTGGAATATGAACTCGCGTCAAGAAGACATGAGCACATGAACCAAGGACAGGTCCTGGCTCCACTGCCTGGGGGCCTCCCAAACAGTTCAAACTAATCAACTGTCTCACTTATGGGGGAGGGGGGGCTGGGAGGTGGGAGGAGAGAAGACGGGGGAATCTGGGACTGATATGTGAAATTAAGTTAATTATAAAATAAAAATATTTTTTAAAAAAGAAGACATGAGCACAGGTCAATGTATGTAACAGGCTTTCTTGGCATTAAAAACAAAACTCTCCACCTGTAGACAACAGGGATGAGGACATTTTTCATAAACAACTGGAAACACAATGCATAATACTAGTGTAGAAGCAAAATGACTAATTTTAGAAAAAGCTGCCTTCAGGTTTCTGTGAAGTGGTATACAGAACCATGGTCTTAACTTGAGCATCTTAGCTCACTTGTGTGAGTGCTCATTCAGGAGCAGACAAGCCTGAACAGGAAGAGTTCATCTTACAGCAAAGCAAGTGGGCATTGAATAAGAGCTCTCTCCTTTGTGTGGCTTCCAAAATGAGTGATTTTTTTCACTGAATTAAGAACAAATGCTGTGGGTTTTCTGGGATAGCTTGTCTGTTATCTGAGACAAGCATTGGGGTTTGTCAAGAGTGTGATGTGACTACATCTGGAATGATTGTAATCCAGAAATGGAAGGTACACCTGTGAGAGATTGTTTTTACTTGTGTGAATCCACTTTTAGTCTTTGAGATAGGAAGACACACACCTTTGATCTGAATCTTGAGGAGGGAAGATACACCATTAATCTGAGCCACACCTTTGGCTATAACCTGTATAAAGACATAGAAGAAGAAAGCTTGTGCTCTTTGCCTGCTTGCTCTTGCTTTGGTAGCCAGTCCATTCCTTTACTGGTATTGTAGCCTACTTCTTCAGAATTCCAGCATCTACTGAAAACTAGCTGAGACATGCAGCCTTGTGGTGAGCAACTTCTGGATTTGGGGACTTTCTGTTATAGCCCACCATTGTTGGAATATATATATTCTCTGCGGCTCTAGAGAACCCTGACTAATACAAGGAGCACTTTCAAGGATGATGATTTTCTTTGGTAGTAATTACCCTTTGTATTTGTTGGTGCTTTGTATTACAATCTCTGACCCTACTAGTTTTGTCTTAGTTTAGTGACAAGGATATCCCCCTCTTTAAACATCATGGCCTTGGTCCAATCTGGTGTTTATGATGAAGTTGTAACAAGAGTAGGGCCAGAAGAAAGCTTGCATCATGTATTTAGCAAGTAGCAGGTTAGGGCCTTGTACTTACCTCTTATGTTGTTTTATGTTCTTGAGATACCTTTTTTTTTCCTTTTGATTTTTTTTTTGAGACATGGTTTCTTTGTGTAGACCTGGCTGTCATGGAACTCATTCTGTAGACCAAGCTGTCTTCAAACTCACAGAGATCTGCCTGCCCCAGCCTCCCTAGTGCTGGGATTAAAGGGGTGCGCCACCACTGCCTGGCCTTGGGATAGTATTTACTAGTTTCAAATCCATGACAATAACAGTATTATGCATTATTATTATTATTCACTGGGTCATTGCAAAACAATATATGGATTTTTTATCAATGTACTATGGTGATATTTTGTTTGTGATCTAACAAATAAAGCTTGCCTGAAGTCAGAGTGTGAAGCTAAGCCACTATAGCCATAGAAGCCAGGCAGTGGTGGCATACATCTTTAATCCAAGTACTTAGGAGAGGCAGACAGATCTCTGTAAGTTCAAGGCCACCCTAGATTACACAAGATTGGTCCAGTATAAAAGAGAAACAGAGCCAGGCAGTGGTGGCATACACCTTTGATCCCAGCCCTTGGGATCTCATGCCTTTAATTCCCGCACTAGGGAGGTGAAGACAGGAAGTGATATGGCTAGGTGGAGAGAGGAAGTGATAAGGTGGGAGGAGACAGTAGCTCAGCCCTTTTGGCTGAGGATTTTGTAGAGGTAGGAACTAGTGGCTGGCTGCTCTGCTTCTCTGAATTTTCAGTGTTCACGCTAATATCTGACTCTGGGTTTTTATTAATAAGACCAATTAGGATTAGTGCTGCAGAGTTCTTATTTCATTAATTTTATTTTCAATGAGAACAACTTATTAAATACCTTACATTAATCATGCATTTATTTGTACATGAGTTTAAAAATAAAAATCAGCATTTCCAGCTTAATTCCTTTTTTTTGTTTTGAAAATATGAGTATTGCCACTATTCAGTCTTTCCAGATGTGTTTCTAACTGACCTCAGTTGGTTCTAACATAGCACTTCATCACATAGTACTGTGTCATTACAAGTTATTTCTGAATACTAAACTGATAAGGCTGGCTAGCTAATCCAATTAACAATTTGATACCTCTCAGTCACAAAGGAAAAACTCCTTATCAGCAGTTTTGGGTGCTCATGTTCAGGGTTATAGGTATCAGCAAAAAATATTCTCTTTCTAAATTATTCTCTTAAAATGTGTCATACAAAGTCAGAACTTTACTTTTGATTTTTAGTACAACATCTATGCACTATACATTTATCCAAAATTTGCTTTTCCTGGACCTATATACTCCTTTTCCTTTAACTGAGACAAATTGACCTCAGAAGGTAGGGTGAGCTTTTCTCCTGGATGAACAGCTGATGTAGCTGGAAAGAGCTACTCCACCTTGGACTCTCTACACATGAGGAAATTATTTAGAAAAAAGGAGGCATAAGGGGGCCTTTGTCTGTGTCACTGTTCTGTCCTCAGGTGAGAGCAGATGCACATGTCCATTCAGAATGCCATTAGGTAGATGAACTGATTTCACCCAACCTGGGGAGAGGAATTTGGCAGAGCCAGAACATGTGTGCTGTCCAGAATGGCACTTGTGAATACCAGGGAGAAGTGTCTCTGGGAAAGACAGAGCTGCTCTCTGAGAAATGAGGCGTTTGGAATCTTTGCTTGTCTAAGTGGCTACTTTTCTCCAGAAGGTAAGAAATTTGGACAAGGGCATCCTAGCTTCTGCTCATAGAGTCAGAATGAGGATTATCTAAGGACAGGACCCCCCACAACACACACACACACACACACACACACACACACACACACACACACACACACACACACACACACACAGAGTTAAACAAGTTAGCTCTATTTAAGATATTAGTTAAGGTCCCCAAACTAATGACTCACCTTGAGTTGGTCCTAAAATACACCAGCAGATAATGAAATTTTGCCTAGTGAATTCAAAGCAGAAATTAATGGTGACCAACTCCTTGTTTTTAAATGCTGTCATTTTTCTAACACGCTTTCTCATTTAGAATGAAAATGACCTCTTTATGCTACATGCGGAATGGTGGGAATGAAAGCCTATGAATGAATTGGTTTTAGGAACCAACAAGAATGCTAATAGAACTTGTAGCATTGTGCTGCATGATTTGTATTTAATGGGGCTATATATCAATAAACTTGTTCCTTTCTTTGTTGACTAAAATAAAAGGAAGCAGGAAAGTAGTATATAAAAATATAATGAATACAAAGACCTTCAGTGTGTCCCTGTGACTGAAAAAACAAAGCGTATCCTCCAGATGAGAAACGCAGGGCCAGTGCATCAGACTTAAACTTCTCAGGCGTGATGCTCACCTGTTTCTTAGCAGCTCCTCTCATTGCCCTCAAGATCCCTGATATTATCTTATCATTGACTTGTATTCAGGTTCTTTCATTTGCAGTCAATCATAGAAAAAGGACTTCTATTTTTTCCCTTCTTATGCCCAGTGCCCTGAAAGAAAACTTCAATATTTTCTCCTCTTCAGCTCTCTGCATATATTACATTATCATTTTATATAATCTACATTTCAGAAATTAACGATATTCACAATATCAGAATCCAACAATTTTCCTCAAAAATTATGTCAAAGCATCATTTCATATTTTAATCCAAAACTTAGAGAAATATTACTATTTTGAGTTAATGACTTAAAAAGGAGCAATTTGTCCTGAGAGATAAAGAAAGAATTAAAATGCAGTGTCTGGCCTGGTATGTAGATCAATTGGTAAAATGCTCACTTAGCATGCATAGCACCCTGGGATCTATCCTCAGCACTCTATAAACTACAAATTGTAGCCTGCCTATAATCCCAGCATTTTGGAGGTAAAGGCATGAGGATCAGAAATTAAAGGATATATAGCCTCCACTTTACACCATATTTGAGGCCAGCTTGTAATATACAGAAGAACTTGTTTCAAAAAAAGTTAAAATAAATAAATCAAAATAATAAAATAAAATAAATACAGAGTCTCTTTTTTTATCAGTGTTTTTCCAGAAAGATTTAGTGGGGGTAATGGTATTACTAATTCAACAATTTCAAATATCTGCTTCCAAGAAGTGGTTAAAAATAAAGTTCCCTCTACACACTGATGCCAATTATTCATCCCTAGGCCTAAATGAAAAACAGAATGTCTCTCTGTCCTTCCACATATACATTCAGGTTTCACAGTTTCATACGTGCCCTCATATGCATTAGACCTAAGCAGTAACTCTACCCAGAAAAAAAGGGAAGTGGATAGAAGGCTTCTGGGTCTAGGTTGACATCAGCAAGAAGACATCAGCCCCCTTTGTAAGATAAACACTGAATATCACCCTTTAATATGTTTTTCCAGAAGAAAAATTAACATAGGGTAAACCCAGAAATGTGTATTAGTCCCCATGCAACAGTGGCTCTGGACATTCTTGCTTTCATACTCAGCTCCAGCTGTTCTTTGGAACTTCTCAAGCCAGCTCCAAGGCTCTATTCCCAGGACGCCCAGCCTAGCTGTCTCTTTTGATTTCACTGTCCCTTCAGATTTCAGGATCTAATTATCCATCATTTTCAAGCTATTAAAATACATATGAAGTGTAGACACAACAATGTAGATAAAACTATTGTGACCTGGCTTGCTGTGTATATGGTTAGTCTATCTACCAGAAGGACCTTGAGGATTAGATACAACTTGCAATATCTTGTTTTGGGAAAACTGACTTGAAAAGAAACAGTAACAAAGCATGTGGAGTTCTGTGATACTGGACATTTGGGAGAAAGGACTATGGCCTGATGTAAAAGTGACATAGCATCATAGCTAGGCTCACCTGTCCTGGAAGACATTCAGGCTTGGTGTATAAACAAAGCATTCAGCATCCAGACAGCACCTTTGGAATTAAAATTTTGTTCATTCATATGATTGTCTAAGAAAAGTTCTAGAGAAAATATGATATCTTAGTATTGAAAACCAGTTCATTCCTTTGAAGTACGTGCTGATGTGTTCACAATTAGTAAGGGGCCAGGTATCCAGGCATGCTTTGTAAGTAAATCTCCTTGGATTTCAGAAGAGCCCAAATGCTGCAGCTTCAGCTCGTTTTCTGTTCGAGCTTTCTTGCCGTTTAGTGAGTACCCACCTTCCAGGCCAGGCTAGCTCATCGTAAAATCATCCTGCAGGCAGTTCTTCCATGCTTCTGACCTGCTCAGCACTATTTCTCACCTATCTGCCTGTTCTGCTCTAGGCGACCTGGTTTCTCCACAAATCCAAGAGCTGGCTGCTTCCATTTTCATTGCAGCTATTATTGGACCAGTGAACCTCACCCAACTCTATCCCTCCTCTATTCATGCTATTCTAATGTATAAAATATACTCTAAATCTCCTCTGTTTTCTAAGACCTCAGAACTGTTCCAGCCTAGATCAGTGGCAAATAATGACTAGAGAAATACTGTGTATAGAATATCATTTTTTGATAGTCACTCTCATTGTGGACACTATTGTGTCAACTTGAGAGGAGCAGAAATTGAAGTATAGGAGGACTGGGAGCGAGCCCACAGGGGGGATGAACAGTGGAACTTGGGACTCTCATGAGTCTCATTGCATGGCTCACCACCACACCCATATCCACTTCTTCCCCAGTATCAGTGATTGAATGGCTCTGGTTTCAAGTAGGATATCTCACCTCAAAGAAAATGTCAATGCCAGAAGTAGGACAATGTTTTGTAATTTGCTGTGAGAGTAGAGAATATATACAAAAAAGTACTAAATAAAACATTCTGACTGTCTAATTTCTCTTAACCTGATTTACTGACTAGTGATTTATTTAGACAGCCAACAAAAGGAATTAAAGAACAGCAAAGCATGGAAATTATAGTATAAACTCTATCCACCTAAAATACATGTTTTTGCATAAGTAATAGGCTTCAAAGAGCAAAGTCATGTGTAGCTCTAGGGAGAGGGTGTGACTAAGAAGTCAGACATCAGATCTACAGTCTCTAGAAAGGACCTGGCCTGTCTGTGTGACTTTGAACCTTCACCACCATTGGGTTTCAGTATTTACATTGAACAATCCAGTGGTAACTATGCTACCTAACAAGGAATGTAAATGTATGTGTGCTACAATTTGGCCCAAACAGTTTCAACCATTCAACAGTACCGATAGCTGTACCAATAGTAGAGACTCTTCTGAGGCCTTGAAAAAGCCCAGAGCCTCAAGCTGGACAGCTTATCCCATGTCATAGGGTAGCCTTTGATCAGAAGAGTTCCCATGTACAATCACTGGAGAACCTTACCTCCCTTGTGGGTGGTCTGTCATAAGCACTGGAGAACAATCATCTCATGATCAAGGACAGAAGATCTCATTTTGAGGAGGTTTCATTGTTTTTCATATGGACGAATATGATCAATATATACATATGAAAAAGTGGCAAAAAGGAAGTAAAAGGAAGCATACCAAAGGTTCCTGTCCCTAAACTCTGAGCATTCTTTTGTTGTCTCAGTCTTTGTGAAGTGTATCATCACTGTGCCCTGTAGCTAGAGTTTTCCTGCCTGGCCCACAGTCAGGACAAATCTCTCACCCGCCAGTCCCACAGCCACTCAGACCCAACCAAATAAACACAGAGACTTATATTGGTTACAAACTGTATGGCCGTGGCAGGCTTCTTGCTAACTGTTCTTACAGCTTAAATTAATCCATTTCTATAAATCTATACCTTGCCACGTGGCTCGTGGCTTACCGGCATCTTCACATGTTGCTTGTCATGGCGGCGGCTGGCAGTGTCTTCTCCCAGCTTCCTGTTCTCTCAATTCTCCTCTCTGTTAGTCCCGCCTATACTTTCTGCCTGGCCACTGACCAATCAGTGATTTATTCATTGACCAATCAGCAACACATTTGACATACAGACCATCCCACAGCAGTGCCCATATGTAAAATTCTCATACGCTATGAAGAAAGCCTATGAAACCAGCACTTTGCAGTTTTCAAGAAAAAGTCCTCCAATCCTCTAATCCCAAGATCATTGTTTTCTTAAGAAGTGAAGTTAATGGAGTTTTAATTAAGTGTGTAAGCTGCAACCTGGAAGATGCTGACTTTCACAAGACCCTGATTGATTCACTCATAAAAAATCGTCTAGATACGCACATACCCACCCTTTTCTGGGGCAGATGGAGGCATTATTTAATTTTCAATTTAATAGGAAACATAAACATGGAATAATACCTGATGTTATCATAGGCTTTTCTAAATGCCTCTTTTGAGCTAATGCTGATGAGGCTCCCAGGAGGAAACTCCCGATATTCCAGGAGCAAGGAGAGCATACAGAATAATTGATACAGGCTCTTCATTTCCCAAACCATGCTGTTGGAAACAATGGTTAATGTAGTCATGAAAACCAAGCCTGTTTATCTGCTATTGAAGAAAAAGATACTGAAAGTGTATTAGGATATAGCTCTGCAGTAGATCACTTGCCTAATATGCACATATCCCTGAGTTCAATGCCTAGCACTGAGAAGAGGAGGGAGAAGAGGAGAAAGAGGAGAAGGAGGAAGATGAAGAGGAGGATTGAAATTACAAAAGGGCTTTAAATTTTCTCCTTCGTTCAATAATTGCTTGTGTATTTTGAAGTGGATAATTATGGCCAATAAAATCGATACTGTTGAGAAATGATTAAGATCAGTCAACAGTGTCAAGTATGCATTATCTGGATAGTTGACTCAATTCTCCTCCTAACAGATATTAGAAAGTAAACTAGAAAGACAATAAAGCAGGGTGAAGGATGATAGATGCTACTAGGAAAGATATAAGCAATATTAAAAATAAACAACACTATATTTGTATCCTGATTAGATTCCTATGAAAACTCCCTATAAAGGACTTACCTTCAGTAAATGCAGTACTAGGGGGAGTGGTGGCATTCCCATGTAACCATAACCCAGGGTTCTTGAGACTGCAGTTGTAAATTCCCTGTGCAAGTCAAAGGATTTAATTTACTAAGTTATACAGACAAACTGGAAAACTGTAACTCAAGACATTATGGGGTTAGGGAGAAACCTGGTGCTAGGGAAATTCCCAAGAATCCACAAGGACAACCCCAGATTGTAATAGTGGAGAGGGTATCTAAACTGGTTTACCCCAGTAATCAGATTGATGAATACCCTAACTGTCATCATAGAGCCTTTATCCAGTAACTGATGGAAGCAGATGCAGAGATCCACAGCCAAGCACCAGACCTAGCTCAGGGAGTCCAGTTGAAGAGAGGGAAGAGGGATTATATGAGCAAGGGGGGTCAAGATCATGACGGGGAAATCTACAGAGACAATTGAACCAAGCTCATAGTAACTCACGAACTTTAGACCAAGAGCTGTAAAACCTGCATGGGACTGACTAGGCCCTCTGCATAGGCGAGACAGTTGTGTAGCTTGGTCTGTTTGAGAGGCCCCTGGCAGTGGGATCAGGATCTATCCCTGGTGCATGAGCTGGCTTTCTGGGGCCCATTACCTGTGGTGGGACGCCTTGTTCAGCCTTGATGCAGCGGGGAGGGGCTTGGTCCTGCCTCAACTGTACCAGGCTTTGCTGGCGTCCCCTGGGGGCCTTTACCTTTTTGGAGGAGGGGATGGGGGATGGGTCAGGGGAGGAAAGCTGGGAGGGATGAGAAGAGGAATGAGAGGGGGATCTGTGGTTGGTATGTAAAATGAATTTAAAAAATTCTTGAATAAAAAAGGGGAAAAAAAGAATTCAGCCATTCTTGTGTTTGACTCAGCTGACTTTCACTTTTTTCCTTAATTTTTTTATTTATTCTTCTCTCATAGATTGCATCCTGACTGCAGTTTCTTCCATCTCCTCCATCCTCCATCCACCTCTCCATTTCTCTTCAGAAAAGGGCAGGACTCCCATAGCTATCAACCAAACATGGCATATCAAGTTGCAGTAAGACTAGGCACCTCCCCTCATTTTAAGGCTGGATGAGACAACCCAGTAGGAGGAAAAGGGTCCAAAAAGAGTCATAGACAGCCCCCGCTTTCCCTGTTAGGAGTCCCACAAGAAGACCAAAGTACACAACCATAACATATATGCTGAGGACCTAGGTCAGACCCCTTCAGGCTCCCTGGTTGTTGGTGACTTGATCCCTTTATTTTCAGATGTTGGACGTCTACTTCACATACATCAGAGTGGCGAGGGATGGGATGGTGTAACACATTTCCTCCATTTGTTCTGTAGCAATCTCCTAGCCAAGATGTTAGATTTCCCTTCATTACACACTCATGGCATAGTGGTTTCCTACAGACTTAAAGTTGCCTATCTTTGCTTCGGGTACACTGTTTGTAGCCATGAAACCAAGCAACATGTTTCAGTTGGGAGTGTTTCAGTGAGTAGGGCAATGCACCTGGAGTCTGACACTCACCCACTCCGTGACAATGATGGTAAAATTAAGAGGACCTGTTTCAGTCCACACTTTCTCCAGGGCTGAGGGTGCTAGAGTACTTTCTGAGACACCATAAGATATTATTCCCTGAGGGTTCTCATTCACTTTCCCCACGTCAGACAGAAAAGATGTATTTCCCACAGTAAATGCTAGGTACTTATATGATCAATCAGGAAAGAGGAAATCTTACAAAATCCATCTCTGGAGTTATGAACTCTTCTTCTTACTTTTCCTTATAACAGGCATTGACAGAAAGAATGAGGAGAAATTAAGTACACATTAATCTGCTGTGGATATCATTCTGTATAAATAAAACACTGATTGGCCAGTGGTCAGGCATGAAGTATAGGCAGGACAAGGAGAGAGGAGAATTCTGGGAAGTGGAAGGCTGAGTGAGGGAGACACTGCCAGCCGCCGCCATGACAAGCAGCATGTGAAGATGCCGGTAAGCCACGAGCCACATGGCAAGGTATAGATTTATAGAAATGGATTAATTTAAGATATAAGAACAGTTAGCAAGAAGCTTGCCATGGCCATACAGTTTGTAAGCAATATAAGTCTCTGTATTTACTTGGTTGGGTCTGAGCGGCTGTGGGACTGGCGGGTGAGAGAGATTTGTCCTGACTGTGGGCCAGACAGGAAAACTCTAGCTACATTAATCTCAGTAAGTTTCCTGTAATTCTGGTGCATGTGAGTTGTTTTTACCGCAATATACCAATGAATGAAAGAAAAGTACATCAATTTTCAAGAGAAGCACGTGAATTCCATTCAGTTTCAGAAAAGGGATAGGACTTATGTAGTCAGCTTTCAGGTTTAGAACAGCCTCCTCCTTGTGTATCATAAAGTCATTAGCCTCTCCTCACTCCAACCAAGGAAACCTGCTGACCCTTATTAGTATGGATACCTTTGATTTCTTCTGTAGCACAAATCTTAACAGGTCTTATTGATAAAACAAATCCAGAGCCAGGTATTGGGGAGAATGCTGGAAGATCAGAAAAGCAGAACAAGCCACAGCCACCTCACCTCGCCAATTCCTCAACTGATCCTCTTTCCTCAGACTGGAAGCCTCTGAGTCCTTATCCAGAATGAATCTCAGCTCAACTGCTGCTAGAAGCCTAAAAGCTTAACCCGCCTAGTTCCTCGTCCTCACGCCTTAAATACCTTTCTGTCTCCTGCCATCACTTCCTGAGATTAAAGGCCCTTGTTACTACACCTGGCTGTTTCCAGTGTGGCTTTGAACTCACAGAGATCCAGATGATTTCTACCTCTGGAATGCTAGGATTAAAGGCATGTGTTACCACTGCCTAACCTCTATGTTTAATATTATGGCTGTTCTGTTCTCTGACCCCCAGATAAGTTTATTGGGGTGCACAATATATCAACCGCATTCTTCTTGGAATGTATAAATATGGAACCAAACTGGATAACCATTTGCTTGTAAATTTGCTTACTCAATGATATGAGCTCATCTGCACTGCTATATACACCTGGAGGTTATTTACTGTATTTTTATGTAGTAGTCTCCTGTGTGAATTTATAACAATGTGTTCATTCATTTTTTATAATCTTTTTGAGGCAGTTACTAATAATGTTATAGGGAATAGTTGTCTTATGTGTCTTTGGTTATTAAAGCACTCCTCTTTTGGTTGTATTTCATAAGGAGATTTACTGAAGCATATGTATACATGTGCAGCTCTTGTAGATACAACCAAATGTGTTTCAAAGCAGCTATGGAAACATACAACTGCTGCTAATACATAAGACACAATCTTTCTTTTTCTGCTCTCTCTCTCTCTCTCTCTCTCTCTCTCTCTCTCTCTCTCTCTCTCTCACACACACACACACACACACACACACACACACACACACACACACACATTTTTCTTTTTTGTTGTGCTGTTAGGTTTTAATGTTCTGGGTTTTATTATTTTAATTTGTTTTCAGACAGAATCTTACTATGCAGCATCAGAACTCACAGAGATCTGCCTGCTACTGCCTCTCAAGTCTGGGATAAAAAGTATGTGCTTTGCTATTGTACTGGATTTTAACTGTTCTAATTTATTTTTTTATTTAGATCATTTGTGCTGATTTTGACTGCATGCTCATCATTATTTATTAATTATCTGTTCCAGGATTTTATCTGTTTTCTTTTGCTGGGATAGTCTATTCATTTTCAGGTGTAAGTTTATTTATCCTGGAAATAGATCTTTGTTGAATATGGTTAGTGTTACTTTCTCTCTATCTGAGGCTGCATTTTTGTTTTTAATAATCTCTCTCAATAAGAAGAAATTTTTATTTTCTATAAGAATTATTTTATTATATCCTGAGAAGTCTTCCTTATAAGGTGATAATGGTGTCTTCATATACTTCCTTCTACAAAGTTTACTCTTTCAACATTTCCTGTGGGAAACTGTGGTCCTTTTCACAGTTTGACATGCCACTGTAGGGACCAGTCTTTAGCAACTCAGGAATTGAAGGGGAGCCATGGAGTAGGTAAACTAATCACTCAATTGACTTTTCTATCTGAGGGTGTAAAGCTTAATTTCCTGGGGCTGGCAAAAAAAAAAAAAGAGAAAACACACACACACACATACCCCTCCAATGTGTCAGGATCTCACCTAGGGTACTGATAAATGGCAAGCCTTCAGCAGGTTAGAAAAACTGAAAGGAGATGCAGAGTAGGTGAACTACTGGACAGACAAACAGACACACGAGGACTTTTCTGAGGGCTGAAGCTTAGTTCTTCATTTTATTGTTCTTTCTGTTGCTTGTTCTACTGTATTCTTTTTCTGTTCTGTTCTGCCCTGATGTTTCCCTTCTGTGTCCTGATGACTTCCTTCTCCCTCTTCCTGATATCTTCCTTCTACACTGCTTTCTGATGACTTTCTCCTCTACTACTTCCTGATGTCTTCCTTCTACACTGCTTTCTGATGACTTCCTTCTCCCTTTTCCTGATGTCTTCCTTCTACACTGCTTTCTGATGACTTCCTTTTCTACTACTTCCTGATGTCTTCCTTCTACACTGCTTTCTGATGACTTCCTTCTCTACTACTTCCTGATGTCTTCCTTCTACACTTCTTTCTGATGACTTTCTCCTCTACTACTTCCTGATGTCTTCCTTCTACACTGCTTTCTGATGACTTTCTTCTCCACTACTTCCTGATGTCTTCCTTGTAACTTCTTTATTTTGTTTCCTCACAGCTTATTATCCCAGCAGAATCTTTCAAGCAAATAGAAATTACAATGTGTTTGCATTTTATTTTTTAAGTGTGTGATTACAATGAATACAAGTAAAAAACAAGTTTCCCATGTTAATTATATGATTAAACATTTTACATATTACAAGTGAAAAAGAAATTATCCCCAAGAGCCCACATACAGTTAAACATTTATCTTTTAGACTTCTCGTAGAGTAGGAGCCTTTCAGCCGCAGCATTTTACATGGGCAGTAGTTTGTAATAATTGCCAGAAAGGCAGGTTACTAGTGTCACTTTTCATATTTTAAAGTCCTGTCCAATTATCTTAACTAACTATCCAATGCTTTATTTTTTAGTTATATGAAGTCATTATTTAAAACTTTGTTTTAGCTATGATGCACACCAAAACCTGTGAACACATTTTCAAATATCAAAAAGAACTTGAACCTGGAACTTGATTGTTTTCCTTAATCACTAACTTAAGCCACAGTCAATAGGGTTTCTCAAGAGAAACTCATAAGTCTTAGCTTCATGACTCTTCCTCGAATCTATTATTTTATTCTCTGCAGCCCCTGCTTTGTCAGGGGCAGGGACAACACAATATCCTACCTTTACCTATATTAATTTTCCCACTAAAATAATCTCTATCATAATCCCTTACTACATTTGTTAAAAACCCTTTATCATCAAAATTCAATTTAAACTAACACTATTATTGTATAAAATCATTACTTCAATTAAACAATATAGCTTAAGAGGAAATCATCTTCATAATAATGCATAGGTAAAAATGCCTAGTAGAACGGGATATTTCCATGAGATAATCACACTACATTAAAGGCAGTGGGTATCCCCCCACACCCATTCACACCATGCCAGATACCAGAGGAAAATGGCAGTGGCAAACATGTAAAGGCACAGCAGTAGCAAGAGACATTCTGGAGCCAAAGCCCTCAGGGCCTTTCATGTCTGAGATTCAACCATTAATCCTTTGCATTCTGGTGACCTAACTCCTAAAGCTCAAGTGCCACCTGCTCCTCCTCTGACAGGGCCAACAGCATTGAGGGCATGCTGTGACCCACTCTATCGATGTTCACATTCGACTCTGAAGTCATTGAGAAATGTTTGTTTTAATTTTGCTAATATTGCTGAAATGCTATAGAGAATTTTCCAGATTGGACTCTATGGATTCAATTCAATTCTTCTTATTATTTATTTTATTTTATCTTATTTTTCAGAGCAAACTTTTCAATCTTCTCCTTAAAATTTTTATTTGAAAACTATTTCAACTTCAATTACTAATGGTTAAATTGTACAATAAAGCCCTGACATAATTAAATTAAAAAATCTTGTGCTGTGTATATTATATGTCATCTCTATTATAATTAATTTCTCAAACTTTCATGAATCTAAATTTTGACAAAAATATTTTCCTATCATATATTAACAAATATCTTTAAAGTTGGATATTGCAATTGTCACAATTTAGAAATTGTAAGAATATTCACAATTTATTTTGCTTATTAATATGAGAAATATGAGTTTTTGTAACCAAGAGAAATAAAGACAGAATAACTGGTGTGGCTAAAAGTTAGAGACCCAGCCCCACAGAATCAAAATGTTCGAATAAGCCTCTTTTTTTCCTCTGGGAAAAGTTGATATGTTCTTCTACGTAAGTATTTCTAGGAGAGACACCAAGGCCACCATAAGAGCTCTTGGCAGGTGACACACTGGGCAAGTTTTCAGTTTGGGAAGTAAGAGTTTTCAGTCTTTCACTCAAACAATGGTACAGATGATGTGAGGATACATTTAACGCCAAAATGGGTTGAGCACGACACAACTATCCTGTCTGTTTGGCACCTGGGTATTTTGTAGATTGCACCAAAATTTACTAGTGAATTGAAAGGATTTAGTTGCAAAGATGATTATGACTTTTTAAGAATAATTTTAACACCTTATGAATTCAAGGGTGAGAATTAAAATTAATAAAATATACGTAATTTTACATGGCATTTCAGAGAAAACTAAGAGAGAGTAAAGGACTTGATAGTAAGTGATAGTAAAGGGAGCCCAAAGTCAATTCAGTACCAAAGGTCCCTTCTTAGTGTCTTCCTGATGGCTATCCACACTAGAGTAAGGTCCCCTGTTATAGACCTTGCTATCTCACAACCTATAACACCCCCTAGCCAACACTTGGTTATATTTTCATGCGTTTCTTTTACTTGACAAGCAGCGATCATGTCTCTAGATTAATTTTTTTTTTTTTAAATAAGTGAGGATGTCATGATCAGGGAAACAAAGGGTAGCGCTGGCCCTTTGAGTTGCTTTAGGGAACCTTAAAACAGTTATTCATTTTTTTTTAACTTAAACGTATTTTCTTTCAGATAGCTGAGATCCATTCGTATACCAAAGCTTATATGTTTAGAAAAATGCTTCAAGTTGGGTATCACCAACCCTCCCTGACGCATTGATGAGTGAGTCTGGGAAAGCCTGCTGGGAAAGAAAGATGGAGAGCTGAGTGAGCAAGAGCTGCTGAAGCCAGCTCTTTCTTGAACGAGCCTGAGAAGAGAGCGAGGTGAGTCAGACCTGACCTCAGACACACACACAAAAAGAGTACTATGGGGATGTGGGTGATTGATGGGAACTTGGCACAAGTCAGACTTACTAGGAAGCCAGTCTAAAAATAGTAATTGCATTCTGCACTTTTAATTACATTTCTCCACAGTATCGCAAACAATCATTTATGATTAATGAAGTAAATGTCGCCAAATTTGTATTTTATCATCAAAATCGTAACAATTATATCATATAAATTTATAGATACAGCTACCCATTAAAATAATTTTATCACATAAGAAACATTTTCAAATTATGGCTGTTATAATTGGGTTAATACATTCTCATTATTGAACAACATGCCAAATTGGATTTGTTTAAGAAAGCAATAGTATTACAAGTCATTGCATCCTGACAGATGATGTCAATGCTGCTTCTCACTCAGAGTCTGCTGAGCCCAAATAATGAATGCAAAAGGAAGCGTTTAGCTGGATTGATGATGTGATTTCATGGTGCTATGGCGACAACTTCCAGCTATGGGGCCTTGCAGAGAGTAAAACCTGGCATTGAACTCTAGCAGTCTGGACCCTTTCCTCCTCAGGCAAACATATATTTCCATCTAAAGCTTAAGGCTGTTTTAGGATAGATATACGTGACATAAAAGCTGTAACATTTTGTGAGTGTGTGTGTATGTGGGGCGGGGTGGTGGTGGTGGTGGTGGATTTATCGCTTCCAGTCATTCCTGGCATCATTTTTCACAACTGAAAAGCTGTATCCTCATTATGTGGTACCCTGTTCCTAGCTATAAAAATGAAAAATGTATTTTTCCCTCAGAATTGTTTGATTAAAAAAAAGATACAAGCCACTTGCTGTCAAGTTTTGGTTTTCAGATACAAATTGTGCATTTTATGACTGAACCCAAACGAATGCTATCTTTCCCAAGAGGTCACTGTTCAGAAATACATAAACAAGAGTTACCGATGCCATAAAATTACTTAATGCATTTTATAAAAGTAGAGGGAATAAAAGCCCTTTAACATACCCAAATAGTCTTCTCATTGTCTCTGTGTTCAAACTCAAATCTAATCTCTGTGAAACATTGAAATAACACTCTGTGCATCTAAGGTGCCCCTTTTGTAGAACCCCTTTTTCCATGGGTTTCTTTTCCTGCTCTTCTGTTTTCTTGGTGAACAAATACTTCCAGAGGTATAACCCTACCTGCTGTCTCTGTCTGATTCCTCTCTCACCTCCCACACTCATTTGTTAAATCATCATAAACACAGATAACATGAGGTCTGTCCTTACAAGCTTTTAAGCACATGGCACAATTGCTAGCTCAATGTTGTTTCTAAGGACATGACTTTTAAATATACCATTCTGCTCTTAATATCTTTGCAAAGAAGTCCTAAAGCTATGGTGTTTAGAAAAGATCTCTACCTGGGGCTGGCGAGATGGCTCAGTGGTTATGAACACATGTTGCTCCTGCAGAGGATTAGAGTTTGATTCCCAGGACCCATATGGTGGCTCACAGCCACCTGTAACTCTGTGCCAGGAGATTTGATATTCTCTTCTCATTTCCACAGGCACCAGGCATGCATGTGACACACTTGTGGGCAAAATTCCAATGCACATAAAATAAAACAGATAAGTCTTTAGAAAAGATCTACCCAACAAATGTGTCCCATTTTCAGCACATAAATATCCCCAATATTTAAAACTGGAGAGAAGACATACAGAAACAAAGGATAGGTTTTGTTTTTTTTTTTACACTCTCTTGAACACTAGAATGTGTTCCATTTGTCCTGGATTCCGGTAAGGTTCTGTGGGCCTCTAGTTCTTGGCCTCTACTGTTCATCACATAAGATTGCTTGATCTCTGCAGGGGTTTGAATAACCGTCAGTGTTCATCTAAGCTTGCAGGCCTTTCTCCAGTCACCCACAGCTCATGCTGATTCTCTTTTCTCTGAAGTCAAATAGAATAATTAAAGCTAGTGCTTGATCAGACTCTATCTAAAAAAGACCAAGAATAGCATCTCATCTGGACCTTCCCTCAAAATCACTCTGTTATCTACAAGTTAAGGAAAGGGGCAGGTTGGCAGTACATCTGTTTGTTATGTTTAAAACCAACAGTAAATGGACTCAGAAGTCTACACACACATACACACATACACACACACAATCATCATCATCATCATCATCATCATCATCATCTTATTTTTTTCTAGACAGAGTTTTTCTGTGTAGTTTTGATGCCTGTCCTGGATCTCGCTCTGTAGACCAGGCTGGCCTTGAACTCAAAGAGATCCTCTTGGCTCCGCCACTCGAGTGCTGGGATTAAAGGCGCATGCCACCATCGCCCAGCCCAGCTAACAATAACTTTTAAAGTTCTGAATTTCAAAGAGGGTTGGGGAAATGCATAGGAATTGGAACAGGGAGAAGGAGAGTGGAAATGATATAAACACAGCACTCATATACTCTAAAAAAAAAAAAAAAAGATTAAATTTTAAAAAGTTTTATTAATGCTAGATACCTGTTTCTTGTCCTTATTATTTTTTCCCCCAGGGAATGCTGTCTCCACCCTGTTAGCCTTTCTGACAATTCAGAGAGGCACATGGTCTGAACAGAAAAGTAGAGCATCTCCTTTAACTTCAGAGGATGCTATTGTTGGAAACCAAAGATTGCCTTAGAGACAAGAGTTGCATCTTCCTCCCTGGATACCACCATGCCCAGGAACACTTTCCTAAGTCATCCATACATCATCTGAATGAATGAGTCAGGGAAGGAAGAGCTGACTGAACTGAGGCTGTGGCTCAATTGGCCGATTCACATCCATGTTACTGGTGCTGGCAGGAAATGAAGCAGCTGTGATTTAAAGGAAATGATTTATTCCCACTCAGAAATAGATGCTTCTCTCTTTATCACCATCAAAATTCATTCTAGAGACTAGTTTCTAATAACCTCAACACAATGTGAATATTTTAATAGGGGGCCAGTCTTCAAGCTGTCCCTAGTTTTCCTTTTATCATAGCAGTGATGTCTGGCTCCTACAGTCAGTTATGGTGAATTTATCCACCAATAGATGGGCAGAAGGGAGGCAGGGTATGTGCGCTGTGTTCAAGTACATTGACAGATCCCAGATAAAATAGCTTTTATTCTGGTATGAAATCACACGCAAAGAAGCATTAGTATTCATTTGCTTTTTGCTACGCCGTGGAACACAACAGCCTGACCTCCTTATGTATGTATGTTTCTACCCCTATACCTGATGATTTCTCATGCAGAATTATTTCCTCAAAATTTCTGTCTGCAAATGGTATCTTATTCACCCATTAAGTCATTTCTTGTTTTGAAAGCTGTCCTATGATCTGGCTTCATCATTTTCCCAGTAACATTTTATAGCAAGCTTTTGTAGTTACTCTTGGTTACAGCCTGGACTCCATTATTCCTCTATAGGTCTTCCTGTAAGAGGGGAAGCCTGGCATGAGGAATGATTGGGGCCTCGCAGACACTGAGCTGTGAAAGGGGAGGCCAGCAGGAGGAATGAAAAGCTGATTATCTGGTCACTTCTCTGGCATCTGCTCCTAAACTTCATTCATCACAGAAGCTGACAACCAATCTCTGGTTTTCGTGCACTCACCTTAACGCCTGGAACATCAAGCCTGGAGGAGAATGTGTAAGGATATTCGGGAAAAAAAAGTAGGAGTGAGAAGGGAAAAAGATTACATGGAGCATTGTAAATCTACTTAAAAACACACATGTAATGTCACACTATGTATCATCCTGTAAGGAATGCCCTGCTGTGTCCTTCAACATTTCCTTCCCACTTGGGTTCTGTGCTGCTTGTATATATTTGCTACCAGCAGTGATGAACAAAAGGTTCTGATGATAATTCAGTAAGTTGGATTGTACAATAAAGGAAAAACAAGTCTTTGGGAGAACTGATAATTAAGTCAACACTCTTAAGATCTGTGGCTCTCTCTCCTCTCCCATTTTTTTAAATGGGACTATTGTCCTCCTCACCTTCCATTAAGGGTGAGTATCTATAGACTAGTTCCCTTTGGCTCACTAAAGTTCTGGTCTGTGCAAAGCCCAGGAAAATCTCACTCATACCAGAATGCTGGCAGTCAAATGATGGTCTTGTCTACAGCACTGACTAGAAGTTTTAAGTGAGAAAATGTTATCAGTTATTGAGTCACATAACATGGCAACACTTTTAGGAAGAATCTAGACAAGTTAAGGAGCAGAGCTATTTCCCCAGAGAAAATATCTCTCAAAGTTTGGTCCCTTATTCCAGAATCGCACAGGAGCCTGGTAGAGGATTGAAAGCACGGGGTTGGTGGTTTCCCAGGATCATTCAACAATTCAGTCCCCCGTTCCATTAGGTCTTAGGTGTAGTTCTACAAACAAGGCTAAATGCAAGTACCAATAGTAAAACACAAACTTTACCTATTAATTGCTTCAACATCAGAAACTAGGTAAATGATCCATGCAAATGATGGTGACCAGTACTTTTTCTGTTCTTTGTTGTTGTTGTTTGTTTGTTTAAGTGGTGAGATGAACAAGGAGGTTAATGCTGCTTAATTCTTTTCATATACTCCCCTTCCCCTTTTTAGCTCCTGGCCTTGCTAATAGAAAAGATTGGGAGTTGGGGTTTGCAAAGAGAGAAGCACTCTGAAAGGGCAGAAAGAGAAACTCTGACATCAATAATAGATAAATAAGATGTGGACAGGATGCCAAGGGCAGTCCCAGACCCCTAATGAGACCCATGCAGCTGGCAGCCCCTTGATAAGAGGCATCCTCTCTCCACTGTGCCTGAGGACTGAGCATGGAGGTGAGAAGCTCAATGCATCTGATTTTCTTGACTTTCCATGTTCCACAGGGCTCTCATTCTCTGCTTCTGTCTTCTCTAATGTAAGTCTGCATTTGGGGATGTATATGAAGCACGCAGCATGCAGTCTTAATATGCTTTATTAAATATCAAATAAAAACATAAAAAGAGAAGCAGCCTATGGTAGGTGGGGCCTGGCTTTCAGAAAAATGAAGTTCCATTTGCTTGTCCTGGGCCATCTGTGTTAGAGCCTGCTGGAGTGCGTCTTGGTGTTGTTTATTATTCTATACTCACAGCAAAACCCTGGAAGAAAGAGTTTTCTTTCATGAAAAAGATCAGGGATCTTGAGGGGGAACCCCAGGAGAAGTGACAGCGTGTTCATTATGCTTAATGCGTGGATGGAAAGAAGAGCATTTCTTAAACCTCGAGTCATCTATTGCATGGAGGAATGATGTACTGTTTATACATTTAATTTTATACTTTCAAGGAACTTTTTAAAAACTTATTAAACAGAACTTCTTAAATATATATTCATTTCTGCTGAACATTTGACTTCATTAGCAAACAACATTCCCAAATAGCTTATGTCAAAGGACAGACTTGTTCTCTATGGTGACATTTTACAAGGGCCTTTGTGGCATATCTGGTTCTGGTCTTCATTATACCTCTGTCCTGTCTGGTACCAGAGAGCATAGCCTCATCGGTGGTAATTAATGACAAAGCAGTAACTATTCAAGTAAAATTTTCTTTCCTCCTTAGCTTAGACTCAGTATGTTAAATGGACTACTCTTTTTGTGTCTGTGCCTAAACTCTCTCCCTGCCTTCCTACCTTTCTCCCTTCCACACATATTAACAACAGGCCCTAAGTAACAAACTATGAACCAAACGGATCTAACTGCTAACTTTTGGAGTTTATATCTGAGTGCAGAAGGGAGAGTCAATGAAACAAATGCCTCCAAGAATAGGTTAGAGATCTAAACTTAGAATTCTCAATAGAAGAAATAAGGATGGCAAAGAAATATCTCAAAAGTGTTCATTCTCCTTAGCAATAAGGGAAATTTAAATTTAGATAAAATTTGAAATTTGTGCTCACCCCAGCCATAATGGCAAAGTCCAACAAAACAACTGACAGCAAATGCAAATGAGATTGTGGAGATTACAAACTGGTGAGATCATTCTATAAATCAGTACAAAGGATCCTCCAAAATCAATCTACTATATCATTCAACTATAACATTGAGTCCATTGGGCATATCCTCAGCATATGCCCAATGAACTCAATAGCCTACTCTACAGATACATCTCAGCAATGTTCATTGCTGCCTTATTCATAATAGCAAAGAAATTGAAACTAAATACCTTCAATGGATGAATAGATAATGAAATATAGCACACACACAAGGGGATACTATTTAGATGCAAGGAAAAATGAAAACATGAAATTTATAGGTAAATGGATGAAATTAGAGGAGATTATATTGAATGAGGTAACCCAGATCCAGAAAGACCAATGGCTCCTTTTCACTTTCATATGTGATTTATAGCTCCAAATCTTCAGATGTGAGCATACAACATGGAGAAACCAGCAAAATATAAAGGAAACATAGGTGGGGGCTTTGGAGGGAAGTAACAGGATGTAGATGATATGAAGTGGGAAACAAAATGAAGATATGGGGCTTAACTGGGGTGGATGGAGGGAGGTCAATACACAAGGAAGAGGAGAAATGGGGGATAAATAACACCAAGGCTGTTTGATATACAAAATCTAAAGCAAGTTCAGCTACTTTGGCAGACACAGCTATGCACAAGAGCCATTGACTAATAGAAACCTCAGCACCAGGGATGAGAAACCACCCTTTGTAGGGTTGGTCAGGATAGTCTGTACAATTTCCCCCCTAAAATCTATTATTGATGTAGCCCTTGGTTGCCTCTCAGGAGGTGATGGTTGATCTCTATTAATGAAGAGACCACATACTTAAGACACAGGACTTGGGTGATTCAAGCTGGATCTGATCTGAAAATCTCTTTCCTTTGGTCTAGCCTTCACTGTTCCAGAAATACTATGCAAGCTGTTAAGGGAGGTAAGCAATTAAACAGTCCCACTCAGATGCAACACCTACAAATCACCCAGATACAACACCTACAAATCATGACTACCACCAGCATGCCAAGATATGAATAAAGGTGCATGAATGGCACTCACACATAAGTAGCAACCAACAGCTGACTACTTTCACTTACGGCCCACTAAAAAGTAGGGGTGAAATCATGAAGATGATTTCACTGATAATCTAGCCAGCTTGCTGGGGCAAGTGAGGTCATGAACTTAGAAAAGAATCTACTATAGTCATTTTGTTAGACCAGCATGATCCTTTACTACAATTCTAAATCTTATATACCCACAGACAAGGACAGCCACTGTCCCTCATCAAAGAAGCTTCTCTTACAGCAAATGGAGACCATCCCAGAAAACCACAACTGGATGCAATGCAGAGATCAGAAGATTGTGGGAGTCCAGTCCAAATGGACACATCTACATCACAGTTCCCACATCTGTGGCACAGTAAACATCTGGGAAAAGGGGGAAAAGATTGTAAGAGCCAGGATCTTAGGAAGTCTGCTATAAAGCACTCTTTTCTTAGAAATGACTATCTAAATAAGACTGGAACAATGGAAATACCAATGGACATGTTACTGTGGAAGACTGAACAATACATAGGATCCCACCCCTAGACAAAACAAAAGCCAAAACCTGGAAACTAATGACTGCAGGGAGAAAAAAAATTACCCTCTCCCAGGGATTAGGCAGGCCCTTATGGGTTGACCAATGTGGAGAAGTTATGAAGCAGTCATCCATGAAACCATGCACATTACTGACAAAATGGACTCAGCAGGATATATATATATATATATATATATATATATATATATATATATATATATATATACATACATCTACATACACCCAATAATATTAAGAAAAAGAAGCTATCACCTCAAGAATGGGGACATGGAAGGGGCTTGAGGGAGGGTAGTTTGGAGAGGCTGGAGGAGAGGAAGTGATGTAATTTTATTCCAATTAGAACATTAAAAAATAAATACAAATGAGTATAAACATATTGTAATAGGCTACATAAGGAAGAAGTTCTGGGCATGCTGGGAAGGAAAAGCAGAGACACTAGATTAAGGTCACCTGAGATTTCCAAGAGGATAGGAAGGACGGGATGGAAGTGTTCTACAAAACACAGGTGCCTTATGCGTCTTAGCCCTGACTTTGTTGGTCCACCTCCTTTCTCAGTTCCCTGATACTTTATTTTTGCTCCTTTCTTTTTTACGAAAAAGATGGAAAGGTTTGTACAGTGCTGGGTTTTTACCTGCTTCTCCACTTGTTATATATCTGCTCACCTGCCATATTACCTCTTGGACTCTGGTGTCCCATATGGGTTTTTCATTTCTTTTCTGGTAGGAAGTCTCCTTTTCCTTTGCAGGCATCTTCTATTCCTCCTAAGCATGATCCTCATTATCTAACCCATATTGCTAATTCAATTCCCTTTCTCAATGCTGTACTCATGAATTGCTCTAACTATTCAGTTCTACTGTAGGGAGCATGTCCTAGACACTGTCACTCTTCTTTGATCTTGGACTGTCATTCAGAACTAATAGCCAAACTTTGGTTTTAATCAGCTCTCTGAGGAAACATTCATGGTCAACATAGGGCTAGGCTTAGAAACCGCTTAGCAGCTGTTAAGACTGACTTTCTGAGAAAATGTTCCTTAGCTCAATAAAGAGACTAGACAGTGACCAGTTATGTCCACTAAAACAACAACTAGTACCTTATCAAAAGAAATCATGTCAAAAAATATAGACAGAGGCCAGGTGGTGGTGGCACACGCCTTTAATACCAGCACTCAGGAGACAGAGGCAGGTGGATCTCTGTGAGTTGTGAGTTCAAGGCCAGCCTGGTCTACAGAGTGAGATCCAGGACAAGCACCAAAACTACACAGAGGATATATATATATATATATATATATATATATATATATATATATATATATATATATATATAGAGAGAGAGAGAGAGAGAGAGAGAGAGAGAGAGAGCTGGGCAGTGGTGGCTCACACCTTTAATCCCAGCACTCAGGAGGCAGAGGCAGGAGGATCTCTGTGAGTTCAAGGCCAGCAAGTTCCAGGACATCCAGGGCAATACAAAGAAACCCTGTCTCAAAAAAATCTCTCTCTCTCTCTCTCTCTCTCTCTCTCTCTCTCTCTCTCTCTCTCTCTCTCTCTCTGTCTCTCTCCATAGAGACAGATAGATGATAGATAGATAGATAGATAGATAGATAGATAGATAGATAGATTAGATAGATAGAATGACAAGAATGGAGTTTGGAATGAGGTTGCTGGATCTTTGTGCTTGTCCTTGGCTTAAGGTCCTAAGACCTTAGGAAAATCACAATTTCTTTCTGCCTCAGTTTTCTCAGAACTGTGAAATGGAGCCATATTTTACATACATACATACATGCTACATACCAGATAGTAGTTGGAGAATGAAAGAAAAAAAAACTCATACATATAAAATTCTTAAAATACTTCCTGGTACATAATACATGTCTCTCAAAATTATTAGCAGGACCTAGAAAGGGAAAATACAGTAATAATCAGACACGAGATCTAACAAGCATGGTAGAAGCACAGCAAATAAAAATTTAAATAACAAAAATGCAAACAGAAGAATGGAACCAGTCTTCGTTAAGAATGCTACATCTGCACCTTACTTTCTCTTAAAATAAGAAAGAAGGATAATTAACTAGGGATAATTTCATTGTTAATGTGGAAATGAGAGTGACATGGGCCAGCTATCCCCGACTCTAGGAAGAATAGATGCTTGCTTCGGTCTCAGATTCTGCTGCCAGACTGTTCCTCCCTTGTTGTCATCTCTCAGATTAGAACAGGATGATGCCTCAGATGGCTCCCTGTTTATTTTTCTCTACACATTCAACAATGTCAAATGTCTGTGCTTACAGCTTTGAATAATTCAAACATTAAACAGTTGCTTTCCAAAAGGACCCCATTTACCACAGAAAGACACATGATAGAAACATACAAGAATTCAAATAGCAGCATTTGACAATAAAACACAGCTCTGTATGCATTTATTAAATGGACAACAAATAGACAGTGTCATGACACAGGAAGGCTTCATGCAGAGCATGGAAGTGGATGGAGGTGGGGGAGCCATGAGTTTAGGCAGTTTGTTATCTAAGGTGCCCAGAGCCTGAAATGCTACCTACATAGGAAGTCGACTCTGCCAACTCCAATCTGCTACAGACTCCTGTCATTAGTAATAAATGAGCCTGGTCAGCTTGAAAATGAATAGTAGCCAGGGTTGTGAGATGGCTCAGCTCCAGATGATGTTTGTTTATGTGCAGTAATTAGAGCCCAGCTGCTAGAGGGAGACAGTCATATTCCCAGCTGGGTTTTAGAAAATGTGGCCTTTCATTAAAGAGACTGCCCTCGAGAAATCGGATTGGCTCAAACTGAGAGAGTTAGACCCCATGAAGATGTGTCAACAGTGTTGCCTGGAGTCAGGCCCCTCTGCTGGTTCATCCCTACCCTGAAATTATGATGGCCAGAGAAGTAGCCTACTTCATTCACAAAACAAAATGGAGACCTATTGGAACACTACAGAGGAACAAAGAAAGCACGCAAGATCCTATTCATCTCCCTGTCCCTTCATATCTGCCCTCTGCCCTTGCAACCTCAGCCCCAAAATAATATAAAATTTAAGAGAAAAGGAAAAGAATAAATAAAAAAGAAAAAGAAAAATCTTGTTGTGACATAGTGAGCCATGCAGTAAACGCTTTAGTTGATATATCTTTACTTGCAAGTGTTCATTGCAAAGAGTCATTGGTCTAGTTTGAGGCCTCTGGTTTCTGCTACACTATAGATACTGGGCCCTCACTGGGATTCCTCTAGGATACCCTGTTGTTGCCCAGTGTGCGGGGCATTTACTCACCAACCCCACAGCTCCCCAGAGTTTTCTTGAGTGAGAGCAGCAGGAAATATTAGATAGAAGGATTTAGAATATGGAGATAAACAGATAGAAAATACAGGATAGCCTTGAGAGGGCCTGGAACCTATTCCAATGGGCCCTGTCTCTGCCCTAAGGTATTTATAGAAATGCCAAGGGAGTGGAGCAAAAGACCTTCCCCCAGCACAGCCAATTGCAGACCATCTCAGACACCTGCACTCAGGTGTCTTTATGCAGACCTGCTGGGTAAAGCCATGAGGAACCTGAAAACCGGCTCCCACACCAGTGTTGTGTAGATCCAGCAGCTTTGGATCTTCAGGGTTGGCCCCCTTCACATGCTCTTGCAGATCATAGATGGAATAGATGTTGGGGTGGGCCAATTCATAGCCCTGGTTCTGGGCCTAGGTGGTTGCAGGGTTGATCAGCCCACCAGCTCTCCCCCATACCTGCCACCAGGATGAGCTCTCCAGCATTGCCCCAGCTAGTTCGTCCTATGCAGCAATGAGTAAGGGGCGGGGTCAATCCTCCTACTTTCATGCTGTCAGGGCAGGCTCACCTATACCTACACCACCAGGGCCAGCTCTACTGTGTTGCCCAGGTGAGGTGCAGGGGTCACTCTCCCGAGTGATGTAGCCGGTGAGGGGTAGGGATAGTTCTCTTGCTCTCATGGCCTCAGGGCCAGCTCTCCCACCTCCCACAGGCAGTGATGGGGTGGGGGCATCTTTCCTCAGCCCTCACCACCCACCATGTGGCAGATGTAAAATTCCTATCTCTTGCAAACTGAATACACAAATTTGGAATCATACCCACCAAAAATAGGTTAAGAAATTGAGAGGGTCTCATTTCTGTGGGCCAAATAAAATACTAATAATATCTTAAAAGGACATATCTCCTAAACAGCTTTTAAAACATAATTATTGTTTTTGTTTTAACAAAGTCGGATTTATTCAAACAAGGCATTTTTAAAATAAGCAATTGGAGGCTGGGGAGATAACTCAATGGTAAAGCACTTAGCACCCAACTGCGAAGATGGCTGTTCAGACCCCCAGCATCCATGTAAATGCTGGGGGGTCATGGTTGCCCCCTGGCAATCCCAGCATTCAGGAAGCAAAGATAGGTCATTCCCAGAGTATGATGTCCAGCTAGGCTAGCTGAGTCAACAAACCCTAGGTTCATCAAGAGCCCCTGTCTCATTATATAAGGTGGAGAGTGACTGAGGAAGAGACCTGACATCAGTCTCTGGTCTACACAAATGCAAATATGAGTAAATCTACACTCAAGAACACAAACACAGATGAACACACACACACACACACACACACACACACACACACACACACACACACAGAGAGAGAGAGAGAGAGAGAGAGAGAGAGAGAGAGAGAGAGACAGAGAGAGAGAGAGACAGAGGGGGGGGGAGAGCACTAATTGGAATATTATACCTCCATCTTTAGGACTGAGGAAAATGTCTTATTTTTTGACAGTATGCACAGTATCTTCTTCATGATAATGAGCCACATACTTTTGTCTTGGGGACTATAATTGCATAGGAATTGACACAGGTGAGATCGGGGGGCTCCTCATCCTGACTAACAACTTCTAGAGTGTCAAGTGTAATCAACCAAATCAGACACACTGTATCGGATTAAACTGCTGGGTTCCAGCACAGCCTTTAAATCTCTATCCTTTTTTTTCTGATACTGTGACCTATAAAAGTGCCCTTCTGGTGTAAATACATCAGCTGTCTGTATATGCCAGAGCAGATAGCCTTGCAAAAAAATAGTACTCTGATTTGATCACAGTTAAGTCGCTTTTTGAAGAAAAAAATTAAGATTATCCTGTAAATGCTTGGCAAGCTGCACTCAATGCTCATCTTTGTGAGGATACATGAAAGGATGCTCTCAACGCTCAGTGGCAGCTTGAAGGTCTGTGAGTCATCGAACTGAGTCCAACACCCAGTGGTAAACTCAGCTGAACGTCGTTCTCCCCCAAGACGCTCCACAGGCCAAGTTGTGAGGCGGTTCCTTCCACAAAATGTCTGCACTGGCCTTTTCATTTCAAATTCGTGGAGGGTTTTGCACAACTTTGCCTTGGCTTTAAGGCAAGTTTGAGATTTCAGGCCATGGTTTATGGGAATAGATCTTAAACTGACTGGGAGAATGGTTTTGTTGCTGGGTTCAGGTTTGTGGGGAACCTAGGAGGCTGACCATTGTAGGGTGACCATTGTAATAAACCATCGTATTACCTTTACAATAACGTAAGGATGCTTGTGAGTATATCTTGTAGAACAGCATGGAGCGCTGAACCGGAAAGACAAAATACGCCTGCAACTAAGTGAAACTCGTCTCCACAGGCCCTTCTGATCCCACTTACACGTCAGAAGTAGAAAGGACAGGGGCTCAAGACCTCCTGTCAAAGGTGAACACCTGTGTAATTTCATAACTGACCATTAAACCTTAAATGTCCTTACCTAATTTTAATCCTATATTTCCTGTTCCTTGACATAAAGACCTTGATTTATTTTCAGATGTGTAGGAGTTAAACATTTGCTGACCAATTTTACTTTTCTTTCTATTTCTGTTTACTTTTATTCTTTACTGTTTTTCAAGGCTTGATGTCAAGTACAGGCCATTCTGTGCTGGGGAGGCCTATGCCACTGAGCTGTGACTCCAGCCCCTCATTCTTGTTGATTTTACTCTAAAGATAGAGCTAGCTTTCCGGTTAAAATGACATTATGTATGTAGGAAGCATCTATATCAGAAAAGGTGAATGAGCCAAAAACTGAATCACGGAAAGCAAAATTTCTAAAACAGCATGTTAGATGGTTTAGTTTATAAGCATCAGTAAAGGTCAGTGGATGGGCGAGTGACAGCAACAGGGTTTATTACTTACAGTTTCCCAGCCGAGGAGGAAAGGGCTGGGGAGCGTAGTTTAGTATTAGAACTCTAGCCTAAACTCAATCCTCTGTACATCAAAAAACAAAAGAGTGTAAAGAGGATGAAGCAATTACACAGGGAAGCAGTGGGAATAGGACGGGGGGGGAGGAAAGGGAGAAGCAAGGATAAGAGCCTGCGGGTGTGGGAGGATGTTAGGTGAGCTTGTCTAGTTTCATTCTGTTGCTGTGATAGAACACTCTCTAGGCAAGAGCAATGTAAGGAAAAAACTGGCTTATTTCACCTTCCATGTATAGCCTGTCTTCAAGAGGATTCAGGGCAGTAACTCAGGAAGGAACTTGAAACATAAACCATGGAAGAGGTTACCTGCTGCCTTACTGGCAGATCTGTGCTTAGCTAGTTTTCTTACACAGTTCATACTACCTGTTCAGGGAATGGTGTCACCCACAGTGGACTGAGCACTTCTTCATCAATTAATAATCAAGACACTCCCCCAAAGACATGCCCACAGGCCAAGCTGATCTGTGCAGTCTCCCAGATGAGACTCCGTTGTCAGGTGACTGTAGACTGTGTCATGCTGATAGTTAAAGCTAACTAGGACAAGGACATTCACTATTTAACAGAAAATAAATGATAGACATTGAGGCTGTGGTTAAAAGAATTTTAAATGGTCTTCATGAACCTGTGAAAACACGAGGTATGATGGTTGTAAACAGCTTTGGGAAAGTTTAGCCTATGCTTCCAAAATTCCAAATAATCACAGAATATTAAAAGTGGTTATTATAACCAAGACATTTTATTTCAATTATTTGAAACAATGTTTGTGAAATTTTTATCAATGTTCATGAGCTACTTTGAAATAACTAGACATCTTCCGAACTTTCTTTTTTTTACACCTAATTCAATTCCATTAAATTCATTTTATTTTCTTTAATATATGAAGAGATGATTGATGTTTTCCTCCAGGGTTAACATTCTAGTTTGTGATTGTTCATGATCTTGTTACCAATCATCTTGGGTATTATCAAATCATGTAGCCTTTTTTGCAGCTGTGAATTACACCTGATTCGGGTGCTAGAGAATAATGAATCTTCAAAGAACACTTTATGCTCACTACAAACTATTTAGCAACATTTAACCATTATTGTTTTACTCTGGCAAGGTTGAGGGTGGTCTCTGATTAAGCGTGCACTAAAATTAGTGTTTGTTGGCATTCTGAGATGGGAGTATGTGTATGTGAATGTGTGTGCACCTGTGAGTATGTGTATGTGTTTAAATGGTTCAATTGGTATTCTTTGGCAGTTTTTCCATCACACAAAAACAGCATCTAAGCACAGGGCTTGACATCAGAATCAATAATGTACTGAACATGTAAGTGTCACAGTAAACATCAATAGGCCCAAAGCCATCAGTGTGTTGGGAAAAATCTAATTAGCAATGCAACCAGAATGACCAATTTGTTTCTACACCCTTTCTTTCAGAGCTTTGCACATTTCTCCAATCCCAATACTGAAGTTTCAGAGTTGGCATTTGCTGTATCCCACACTGGCACAGTATACCTGCATGTGCTGGGAGGGTTGCAGGTCACCTCCAACTACATAGGACTAAAAACCAAGCTGGCATCCTGGGATCTGATACTCTTTGTCCAAGCCTTTGTTGTTCTTCAGTTTTGCTTGTGTTTAAGATTTGATTTAAAGGAAAAGACTGAGAAATAAAATCATGCTAAAAGGAATGTAACACCAAAAACTTAGTATTTCCTAAACAAACCAAAGCATGGCCAAGTTAGATGAAGATGTGAGCAGTAACTTGTTCAGGCTAAGTAAACATTCTAAAAATAAGCTTCAGTGATTCAGAAATTCCTGATAATGGGAAGGAGGTTGGGAGGAACAGGGATAAAGACAGAGCTATCATGCTATCATGCTCTCTCTCTCTCTCTCTCTCTCTCTCTCTCTCTCTCTCTCTCTCTCTCTCTCTCTCTCTCTTCTCTCTCTCTCTCTCCTTGCATATCCTTTTCCATTCTGATGTTGCCACACAGTCTTCTGAGCTTTAGCTTTTCTTCACTGGAAGGAAGAAGACAATGCAAGTCTGTTTGCCTCAAAGGGACCAGATGGGATCTTTAGAGAGTGGCATGCATGGGCAACATATGACAACTTCTTCCTACAAGGTGATTTTAAAGTTTAGACTTATACTACGTAGACCTTTGTGAAAACAACAGTAGAATTTGGCTAAATAGCTGACACTAAATTGACAAATGGCTCTTTGGATCAACTATCTCTTACTTTTACTATCAATACAAACATTGTGCTAACATCCATTTAAGGATCAGTCTCTCAATGACACTGTTGAACATCAATTCCTTCATCCTTCAGACTTGAACATGAAAGCATTACCTCAAGGTTCAAGTATTGAAAGGTTCGTGAACATACTGCCAGGTGACAGGATGTCAGGAACACAATGGGGTACCCAGAGTATCAAGGCATTGGAACGTAGGCACATTCTGCCCTCAAGTCTGAGTTATTGCAAAGCTGAACATGGATGCACAAGAGTGCAGCCAAAGGAGACAGCCCCAAAATGATTATCAGTGTTCTCTCTGACTTTGCTTTTTATTCTTCAATAATTATTTACTATGTATAAAATTATTTCACAGAATGAGGACCATGAAAATCACTGAGATGCAATGCATATGTAAAACAGAAGTCATTATGAAGTATTCCTCTACATGGTCCTCAGCCAGTATACTTGTTTTATTATTATTGAATATTTTATCCCCCAAAATATTCACATTTAGTTCTGACCTGTAAGTGTTATTTAATTTGGAAATAGGATCCTTGTAAAGCTCATTGACATAGGTCATATGGGAGTAGAGTAATTCCTTAGTTAAATATAGCTGGTGATCTGACAAGAAGAGGTAGATTTGGAAATAGAAAAGCATAAGGGCCACTGAGATGTAGCTCACTGGTAGCATAGTTGTCTAGCATATGCATGACTCTGTGTCCCAGCAATTCCCAGCAATGCAATAAAGGAAAGGAAAGGAAAGGGAAGGGAAGGAAAGGAAAGGAAAGACAAGAAAAGAGAAAAGAAAAGAAGAGAGTGGTAAAATAGAACTTCTAAGTACAGAATGAAGTCTGGCACTGCATGACAGCTAGGCTAGGATTGACAAGGAATAAGTATTGGTCAGTTCCTAGACCCTTCTGAATTAGAGGAACTGGTGTCTTTAACTCCAACTTCTAAGCCTCATGAATGTAGGAATGTAAATCTCTGCTAGGTTAACTGCTTGGTATGTGGGATTTTTGTTGTGATAACTCAAAAATCTAATATATCAGGGACATCAAGAGCTAATATTTCTTTCTGAGAGCAAATGTCATTAAGATATCCAGGGAAATTGATTCAATTGATATCAATCTAGAATAAAATAGGATTGAATGACAAAAGGATTAGGATGGAAGAGAAGATAAGGGAATAAGGAAATTACAGAACTGAATACTGTATTAAACCTGACTTCTCGGGGTTAATTAGACAAAGCATGATGTATGTCACTTCTCTAAGAAAATCTCCCAGAAATGTCACTCAGGAAGAGACAGAAGTCCTCTTCTCTTCAGGCAGATGTTCACCAAAACCGTCAGTCCGGATGGCTGCACCTCACCATTCTGACTTTGTCTTGTGGACCATCTTTACTGTAGTCCTTCCAGCCTTGGTATGAGCCCACAGACATCCTGCCTAGATAGAAGGTAGCTCACCACCTCCATCTTCAGTGACTTGCAAGAGGGAGAGTAAGAGATGGGGATTCTGTTGGCACTACAGTAATCACTACACATATGCTAGTATGTAAGTGACATTTTTCTAGCTATGGAAAGGGAACTGACTAAATAAACTTGATGCCAGAAGAGTTTCCTTTGGCTAAAAGTTGGATGGTCCAGTCCATCACCACAGGGAAGGCACATCATTGGGACTGTGAGGAGAGTAATCACACTGTATCTGTAGTCAGGAAGAAGAGATCAGTGAGTACTGGTGCTCAGCTTGCATTGCGCTTTTCATGTAGCCCAGGACGAAGACAGCAAAATGGTGATACTCTTATTTGGGGTTTGTTCCCCCTCCTTAATTAACCCAGTCTACAAATTACCTTACAAAGATGACAAAAAGATGTCTCCCAGGTGATTCTAAATCCTGCAATATTGACTAGCATATAAGAGTTACCTGTGTTCTCAGAGAAACCCTGTCTCTAAAAGCCAAAACTAAAAAAAAAGAAAGAAAGAAAGAAAAAGAAAAGAAAAACCCATTTCCTTATTTGACATTCATAAGTATTACTTGTATTTCTGACATTAAAACAAACTTTTGAGACTAAGTGTGAGGATTCATTTCCCCTTTTCCCCTCTAGTTCCAGCACTTATTTTGCTGTTCTTTTCTGTGACAGCCACTAGGTCACACTGTTCATGCGTGGAATTTCTATGCCTCTTACTGAATTACTTCCAAGTGAAACTAATAGATATCCACTAAAGCAGCAAGGACTTTTCAGGAGCTTCAGATTGCAGATGAACCCAGGACTCTTGAAGGCATTTTAGAAAATAGAAAACCTGCAAACTCTAGAATCCATTATTGTCAAAAGGGGCCGAGAAATCCAGGCCACCTTAAATGTAGGCAAACAGAATTCCAAGGTATTGTTATCTGAAAGACAGAGGCAGAGCAGGAATGGAAAGTTCAGGCAACAGAAACCTTTATAGAAGGATGTTTTGCAACTGCACCGTGTTTTTTTTTTTTTTTAGCTCTGCAGATAAGACAATAATCTGATTGCAACATATTTTTGTCCCCACAGATAAAAAAAATGACACATACTATAAAATCTCACTTCTTATTCTGTAGTCTGTGAGATATAAAACAAAAGGAAGAAAAATAAATTGAACCTTTCCTGTAGATTACTATGTTCCTATACCCTCATCAAATTCTCTATGTATGAAGCACATATTGGGGGGAGATGTGTGCTACAATGGCTAAAAGTCAGTCATGGCTTGCCTTTACCGAGATATGCTAATGGAAGATGTCCAGAGAACAACTTGAAGTCACTTTCTTCTAGAAAAGGCTTAAATAGTCTCAACACAGCTTACACAGTTGGCTAGGGAGATGCTAATTTGATTTACAAAACCAATCTAATCTGAGACCTTTCTCTTCAGGTTCCATCATCTCCAGTGAGCATCAGATGTGGGGCTTAGCTTTGGTTGTTGTTTATGGCTATAGTCAGAACTTAACGAAGAAGAGTAAATCATTCTATAAGTCACCAGGAGGGTGACAGAGGCTAATGACTTTCAGTCAGTCTTGAGCTGGATATAGATTCAAGCCAAATACATGAAGGTGAAATTCTTGTGCTCAGTGTCCATTATGCAGGCCCAAAGGAGTGACTTTAGTTTCCATGTAACTGTATATTTGAAAAATGAAGAGTTCTAAGTGATCATTAATCTTCAAGGATGTATCTACCTAATACTTGTCTTTTTGAAAGCTTTTTCAGTTTACTTTGGAGGGTGGCGCTTGCTAACTCTGGTACATTAAATAGACGTGTGTGTGCACTTTGGGGTCAGACAAGAACAGCTCATCTTTGTAGAAGTCTTGCAATATGAAAGAAGATGCAACTCAATCTACAGAAACATAATGTTAGTGTCTAGGACTGATTCATTTTAATATTGTGCTGAAAATGACTTGATTTGTGAGGGATAGTTTTTTTATATATATATTAACCAGTGCTTCTCAAAGTCAATATTTAGAAGATCTTAATAAGATAATGAACATACTCATTAAATTCATTGACATTTTTGACCTAAACTATTCCACTATGAATTTTTCTTATAAATACTATTGATGGGTAAACACAGAAATGCATGCTTAAATTCTAATGCATATGTATTTTTAAAATGGGAAGATTGCTTTTTCACTGAATAGAGAGATTCAGAACTATTCTAGGAACCTAAGATATCAAATTTTTCTGAGATGATAAAAGGCTGATGCAGAATTATAAGTTCAAGACCTGCCTGGGCTGTGAGTTCAAAGGCCAGTCTGAACAACTTTGTGAGACCTGGCCTCAAATTAATTCTAAAAAGAGGGCTGTGGATATATTTCAATGGTAGAGAATACTTTCATAGCATGGGCATGCATAAGGATCAAATTCAACTTCAGTAACACAAAACAAGTAATTAATAAATGAATAAATAAACATTTTTTTTCTGAAACAAATGACAGACATGTAACCTAGGGTTCCCGCATGACTTGCCTATGTTTGGACAACATACATAGTCTAAGTCAAATCTTTTTTATTAGAGTCCAAAGTGCTTTTGAATTAATCCTGTGTTTTTGCCCACATTACATTCTGATGGAATGGCTGATAATAAATCAGTCGGTGAAATAATCACTATGAACTCGTCTTTGAATTCTTGTGGAATGTCTTTTGCTTTTGCCCAGTGGAATGCTTTCTTCCCAAGAGACAGACTAATCTCCTCTCCTCTTTATTGTCACTCTGCCAGGTGTCTGGCATGGCTGTGTGAGGAAAGACCCAGGGACAGAATTCTTCCTGCTTCACAGAACACCGTTCAAATTAGCAAGACTGGCAATGCCACCAATAAAATCAGTAACGGAACAGAAAGGCAAGCTGGAGAGGGGTAAGGTAGGTGACTGAGTGGAGGCTGTTAGTATGAACTAAAATGTATGTGGTTTAGAAATGAGAATTCAGGTAAACAACATTAACAATGTTTCAAAACCCTACAGAGATCAAATCAGTAAAGGAATGAAGCTCGAATCATAGCCAAAGAGACAGTGACACAAACCATCCAGAAATGAAAGCTACATGTGCTTCAGGAGAAGGACAGGAAGGTTTGCACTCCTGTCGTCTTGATTTTAGAACTTTGTTTGTGGATATACTTAATACTCAGACATGTTTGAGGAAAAAAAATACTGCTAGTAAAAAGGTACGCTTAGCAGTGTAGTTCAATAGTAGAGCACTTGCTGAGTCTGGGCAAGGCCCTAGGCTCAATGCCCAACACTGAAAAACAAAAAAGAAAACTAAGACATGATAAAAATTGGATCCTCCCTATCGGGCAATGGTTCATGAGTTAAACAGGTACAACCTAGAACGGCGTGAGGACTGTGTAGCACACATGCTGAAGCAAAGCAGGGAAGACTTGTGCTTTGTTCCTGCTACACAGCTGCCCATTGGTCCATTCTATTGTAAGGGCTCTACTTGAATAACTGCTAATTGGGTATTTCTTATGGGTTATATTCTGTTTTTGTTTAATATGGATATTTACAAAAAAATCTTATTAAATTTGCATGTTTGCAGATTGATAGATTTATATTCCCTGACCGCTAACTGCTGAGAGATTTCTTCAGGACTGATCTCTAGTTTAATGTGCATCAGCAATGCTGTAATTTGCATTTATCATTTGACTTTGCTGTATCCCTTTGCCCTAAAAATTAGAGTTTTCATAGCTTAACCTTTGCATTTCGTGTGTTCAAAGGTTAGAAGACAGTGGCACTCTGGTAAAGAAGGTAGACTAGGATAAAATGAGTTATACAGAGTCCTGGCTTTTACATTCTGTGAGAAGAAAGGCACCATCATGGCCATAACATAAATGCTAATTTCTACATACCATTAAAGAATGTTGAGATGCTCATTCCAGCACAGCACAGATACAAAGAACAAGTTTGGATGTCTAGAAAAGCTTCTCAGAGTAGTCAGAAGCTGATATCATACCTAGGAAGTGAGTGGTCACTCACAGTGAGATGTCCCAGACAGGGAGATCAGAAAGTATAAAGACTTAGAGCTGATAAGTCACACAGGACATTTCCAGGACTAGGTCAAATATACAAGGCTGGGTCAGTACAGGCAGATAAGACTAGGTATGGTGGAGGGGAGAGGGAGTACAGTCATGAGGGGATTTAAAGTGAAACATGAGTTATAATTTTTCCTTTAGGATAAAAGATTAAATTATTTTGGATAGGTTTTCAGGTCAACTTTCTTACTGAGCTTGTACCAGCTCAATTAGTGGATCCTGTACCAAGATGACCTTTCGGGTGGGAAAATATTCTACAAAATTCTGAAAGTCACGTTAAGAAAGCAGAGAGAAAAAAACATATTAAATTCATATCCACAAAATTTGACATGAGAATCATGTTTCATGCATATATTCAACAGCAATGCTAAAAATGATGTCAAAAAGAAAGCGAACTGAAAAATTACAGAGAGCATGCAACGTTCATTAACTAGCACATCCATGATAGCGTATGAACTGAATGAATCAATTTGTGGGACAAAGGCCCCTGGAGATTAGGTTTGCAGTGGTTTGAATGTTGATGTTCCTCCAAAATTCATGTTGACATCAATCCCTTGTGTGGCAATTCAAAGTGTGGAAGCAGTAGTAAAAGAATTGGGTCAAGGGGACTCTGCTTTGGGGAACAACAGAACTAGTGTGTTAACCCTTTAAGGTTAGTTAAGTGCTGTGAATTTTTGGCTTTCTCTTAAATGTTTATCAATTTTAGAGTGAAATTTGTACAAATCCAGAACTAGATACAATATAAAATTAAGCAAATGAATAGAAATATTTATAATTGTGAAATATAATGCTTTTTTTGCACAGAAAGTCTAAGCACTTGTCCTCCTGTATAAGTAGAAGCTGTTACAGAGTCCCTCCCAGCTGGGAAAGTGCTCACCTTGGAAGATAGAGATCTCAGCTTGATCCCCAGAATTTATGTTCAGTCCTCTGGCTATGACAACCTACACCTTCAGTCTCAGGGCAGGCTGACAAAGATGAGTCTCCATGTCTTGCTTGCCAGCCAACTTTGCCTACTCAGTGAGTTCCAGGGCAATGAAAGACCTTGTCTCAAAAGAGAAACACACACAGACAAAAATACACACACAGAGACACACACTCATTCATGAATGTGCACACACACACACACACACACACACACACACACACACACACTCATTCACGGATGTGCACATGAGCCGACACACAAGCACACACAACTAGAACAAAAGTAGATGGTAATGGAATAAGGACACATAGGGCTATCCTCTGATACCCACATGTAGTTGCACACATATGTAAATCCACACACACGAATGTGCACACACATTCAGAACCATTGCAAGCAGGCACAGCCTTACTAGGAGTCAAGTTGATGTAGTTCAAGCTCTCTTAGTAACCAATACCTAGTCCCAGCTCCAGGAGACACAGCATAGGTTTGTGAATTTCCTTAAAATTTTAAGGTTGCTGGCAGCCATATTGAGTATTTCTAAGATGTGTCAAAGATATAAGCAATTTAGATGCTCCAAGTTGCATTTGCACCTAAAGCCCATGATTTTCATGGCCCTATATAGTATACACAAGGTAGCCTAAAACTATTGTGGTTTATTATTATTATTATTATTATTATTATTATTATTATTATTTTGTTATTATTATTATTATCATCATTATTTAACAGTTCAGCTGAGGTTGCTTCCCAGAATCAATTTCCCAGAATTCATTTCTTTGTTATCCTTCATAACCAAGCCAACCATAGCTAAAGGACACGTGTAAACAGCTGGCACTACTTGGCACGCGGTGCAGATAGAATGATCTATGCCTTCATGCTTTCTGGGTCAAGAAGCAGCATCCAGAAACCACAGTCATTCACTGTCACATATTTGCCAAGCATAAAGGTCTTTAAGTGTGTGGACAGTGTTTGCTAAATGCCCTGTGTTCTCTACATTACTCACACATTCCACAACTAGACTGCTTCCCTGGAAGCCACTTGAAGAAAAGAAAACTGAAATGTAAAAATTTCACAGAACTGTCAGAAATTTGCGTATTCAGGTTTCTAGATTTCAAATAATTTGTAATTCTGTGTAGTATCTGTCTTGCTTTTGAAGACATAATCCAACATGATAAAGTAATTAAAAAAATTAAATAACAGTAATAATATAAATATTTCTTACACATATTCATTTTTGGTTTTGGTCGCATCCTATCTATATATTCGTCTTGTAAAAGTTCAAGATGTAAAAGTCTGTCAGCATTTTGGCCTAAAGATTTAGTTGAAAGAAAATGTGCATTTAAATTACTGCCATGTTCCCTCCAGGTAAGTAGTATTTTCCTTTCTTGCACTTTGTGGTGCATCGAAGTAGTTTAAAGACATCTCTAGGTGGATATGCATGTGTTGGAGTAGAAATATTCAAACAATGAGCATCCTAGCAGTTGCTGATTCTATAATTGTGTGCAGTTGTAGAGACTGCAAAAGTAAACTCAAGAATGATTTCCCCAACTCAACACTGTTTACTCAGCTAATACTGTTATTGATCAGCTTCTCCAAACACAGTACTTGGCTTTATTTGATAATGGGAAGCCTGACCACAGACCTCACGAAGATACCATCTGCATTCTTATTACAGGACAGCATCTCTTTGGTGGAGGTAGGAAAGGAAATGAGTAGGGAGAGGTTTTGACAAAGAAAGGGAACTTTGTTTACATTAAAGACAACCAGAATTCCGAACAGTGGGACATCCCCAAAGCAGCATAGAATAGCTGTGTTACATTCAGTACAGGTTAGCATTTTTTTTTGCTTCCAGCACTTTTATTACCTGAAATATTCAGCAAAATCTCAGGGGGGGGGGGTTGTGTGTCTTTGATGGCCAGGTGCATCAAGAGGCTAGGCTTTATGGTGATACCTTGTAGAGAGCATAGGAAAGAGGTCCATTGAAGGGCAGAGAAACAGTACTGCCTGGCATGGCTGGAGGGGACTGATGAGGTCAGAAATGCTTAGGAAATTATAAGACCTCAGGAATTTATCAAGTTTTATAAAGGAAATGGAGGGGCCCACAGGATATGAGAGTGGAATAGCAAAACTGAATGGCATCCTGTTGGTATGAAAATTTCGGTTGATGTCTACAGTCCATTCTATTTCCTGTTGCCTGGCTCTAACTATGTTTTAGGAATACAAATATTCCCACAGGTATTGTTATGTTTATTTGCACCATTTTTTTGAATCTATCTATGATGTTGGTGATGTGTCTGTATCATTTGTTTGGACAGGTCTTGAAATCTATAATCACCTCTTTTTACTCCCATCCTCAAGGATGCCCACTTTCTTCACCCTGCTCCTTTGCTTCTTCTTCTTATCACAGCTGGTTGTCTAATCCACAGCTTGTAACCATGACATGCTATTTTCTGAAATCCTGGGAAGGTAACTATGTACAACTGGGTATTTTTTTGCAGGCTTGAATCTTATTGCAGGTAAAGTTAGCAAATATCCATTTCTTTTTTGTTCAAAACTTAAAAAAAAAAACAACTTTTAAAGTTCTTTCATATTTGGATATCCATTAGTTTACTGTGCTTCTGTGTGAACTAACCACTGTAGACATCATTTGAAGGATGAAAGAAGGAAACTGCAAATCCACTGAGTACTCTGGCCTTCCAAGACTAAATGGTTGTTTCTCTCACAGAACCAAATGCAAGAGTTGGCACTGTATGAACTATAAAAACATAGACTGATGGAGCCATCAGGAAATTGAAATGTACCATTCAATCTTTTAGATGAACAATCCGAGTATTTAAGACACTTGAACAGTGTTTTATGTTTCACTCAAAATAATCAATATTTAATATGACTTTTCTTGTAGTGTTTAATCCTTAATCCTATAAGATGGACAGTTTTAATATGATTTTAGATAAAAAAAAAAACTGGTTTGCTTACTAAAATGATGAACACTGAAATAGAACTAGATTGCACTATGAACTCTGAAGGTTAATGTTATTGGAATTAGGAAACACAATAATTAGAAAGTGAAGGGAGATTAGTTATTCCATTGCCTTTTCTGTGTGAGGATTTTTTCCTCTGAGAAGAGAACATTTTATATATCAGAAGAACGGCCATTATGTAGGTGCGCACAAAGGCAGAGTTTTTGATATTCTGCTAATAAAATTGGAGATTTTTCTAAGTATGAAATGGAAAAAGGTATAAAAATGAAACTCCTCATGGCATTAAAAACACAGAAATGGAGGAGAAAGGATGTGAAAGGGGAATAGGAAAAGATAGAGAGAGGGAGGGGAGAAGCTTGGGGTGAATGGAGGAGAGACAGTGAGGGGAGCGGAAGGAAGAAGGGTCCAAGCATCAGCTCGCTGGCTTTCTCAGTAACTCAAATTTGGGGAGTTTATTTCTTTAGGTGACAAATAGGACTTGAGCTACAGATCCCAAACATAAAGTATATCCTGCAGTTCTTATTCTTTCTTTGAATTAGAAGATTCCACAAGCTACTCAACCCCAGTTATACTGAAGCTAAAAGACACCATTCTAAAACATCAGTCTCTAGTCCAGTTTGTGACAATCAAGAGAACAATAGGATCTGGGACACCTCTTCTACCAGTGGAAGTCTTGGGTAAGAGTACCCACCAAATAGCTTCTCATCTTATTAAAAATATGCAAGTCCTTCAGTATTGGGCTAATGTGCTGAATGGAGCTATTTAAGCCATGCTCCCCACTAAGCTGAACAGTACATCATTCATGCCTGACCACCTTCAGTTCTGCGAACCAAACCAAGCAGGGGCCCATTCAAAAAGGCAGCGAGGACTCAAGGAGGTAAAGAATTCCTCTTTGTGACAACTCGCAGTCTCCTCTGATAGAAAATTCTTTTTAAAGAACACCAAGACCATAGTCACCAGAGCAGAACATTTTCACAGACGGCACCACCTACTTGGATGAGAGTGTAATTATTTATCTTCCTCACAGAAAAAAAGAGATAAGAATAAAGCAAATGGCTAACACGGAGCTTCACAGATAACAAGCACCTGGATAACACACTGGTCCTGGCAGTCAGGCAGTTACACGATTGGCCTACTTCCCAAAGCAACCCTGCTCCACAGAACAGTGAAAATTAGGCAGATCCTGTGCTCCCTCCATCCCTGAAAGTGCTCATTTTAACCCTGCTTCCTTCCACTTTTCATAGTTTTTGTTATTGTCTGTTTCTTACAATTCATAATGCCTGATGCCATCTCCCTCTCTAACTTTGAAGCTGATAGCTCATTCACACTGATGTTGACTACTACGGGATGGCTTCTCTTTGAAATATTTGAAGGTTAGATAGAATAAAACAAGAGCAATGTTCATTCTTATGAAATGTGGTGTGAGCACACACACAAACACATGCATGCATGCACACATACACACATGCACACACAAGTGCACAGATATGTACAAACACAAACAAACAAGTGCATGCACACATACATACAGTACACACAAACAGAAACATCCACACACATACCAAAGCATGTGCACATGCAAACACGTGCACACATATGCACACACACATACATGCATGATAGGACATACATGCACACCTATGCACAATTATGCAAATGTGCACTCATATGCACGCACACATACACTACACATTGCATACCCTCATGCAGGCACACACGCAAGCACATGAACATGCACATGCACACACATAGAGCCCTTAGCTTGTGTCCAGACAGCTGTGGAACCCTGAGCAAATTCATTGTTTAGTTTTATCACACAAAAATGTCTGTGTTGGTTACTTAAGATAGAAAAATCAATCAGTCATGAAAGGAGAATTTCAGATCTCAATGGATGATAATTTGTGAACATTTGCAAAAGTTGGAACAAGACTCATTTTATCTCCCAACATCATGAAACATATCACCATGTTCTTTCACAGAAAAAGTGGGTGTGGTTATAAGGAAATGCAACAAATGTTGGATAACTACAGATATCATGTGCTCCTGAGCAGCACTACATGTGAATACACAGGGCACAGGTGTGCATCTCTGACTGAACTTGCAGAGATGACCATTCTCGCTTCATTTTATTCCAACCATACCAACAAATCACTTGAGTGTAATTCCTACCTAGCTCTCATGCACTTGACAACATAATGAGACAGTATAGATTTGTGAGTCCCCTGATGACACCCTACAAATTAAACGAAATATTATATGGTGTCTTTGAACGTTTATTTAAATAAAGCCTCTGAACTTCTCTTTCACTCTTGAGGAGGCTAATCTCAGGATAAATGGTCATTACAAGTGGGAGAGAAAGAGAAAGGAGTGTGTGTGTGTGTGTGTGTGTGTGTGAGAGAGAGAGAGAGAGAGAGAGAGAGAGAGAGAGAGAGAGAGAGAGAGAGAGAGAGAGAGAGAGAGAGAGAGGGAGAGAGGGAGAGAGGGAGAGCAGGGGCAAGAGATTGAGGGGTGGGAGAGAGAGAGCAAGAGAGTGAGCATCTCCAACTGACATATAAGGAAGGCAGCACCTGGACACTAGAGCGCTTGGAGAACTCATGAAGATGGTCTGTTATGAAAGAGGAATGGAGACTTGGGTGTGGTGTCCACATAGAGACAAAAGCGTTTCCCACCACCATTGAGAAGTCAGTCTCAGGGCTCTGGCTAGTAACTGGGAAGACATAGGTGACACCATTAGTTAAGCTCTTCAGATTCAATGACCCTAAAGAAGGTCCAATACCTACTTCCTGTGAGCAGAGCTGAGCCCTTGCTTGTGTTGAGTCTGCTCCACCAAGGCCCACGATCAAGAATAGGTGCTTAAGACCTGACTCCAGTCAGTGACAAGCTAACCAGGCCCAGTGTCTGTGTTACTTTACTATTTATATAGGAGGTGCAATGGGGCAAGGAAATATGTGTGTATGTGCACACGTGTAGAGAGATGCATGTGGAGGCGAGAGTTTGGTAAGTTGTGCTTCTGTGACTGGCTTTTACATGGGTTCTAGGGTTCTTAACTCGGGTTATTATGCTTGTACATGAAACACTTTACCCACTAAGCCATATTCCCAGCCTCATATATTTATGCTTAAAATTCACTTTGGGGCCTGCAAGATGGCCAGCAAATAAATTCACTCACCAAAACTGATGATCTGAGTGTTATCCTCAGGACTCACATGGTAGAAGGAGAGAACCAACCTCTGCAAATTGTCCTCTCTCTCTCTCTCTCTCTCTCTCTCTCTCTCTCTCTCTCTCTCTCTCTCTCTCTCTCTCTCTCACACACACACACACACACACACACACACACACACACACATGCTGTGGGCATGTGGGAGCATGTGTGAACCCACAAATACACATAGTCTACCTCCACCTACACACAGATAAGCAAAAATGTAATTTTAAGTTACTTGGGACTAATACATTTATCGGCTTTTTTGGGGGACGGGGGAGCTATACATGGTCTTGACAGATAATCAATATTGCTTGGGTTTAAATCCCAGTTCTTCTATGGTAGTTTCTTATGTACCATGTGCCCTTCCCTTATGCATTGAGTAGCAACATTAATGGTATTTTCCACCATATCCTTGTGAGGGTTAAACAAATTAATTCAAGGGAATCATCAAGAAAAGTGTCATGGTGTATACTCAGGACATGGTACTTCCTGGAGAATAGGAGTCACTACTGGGATTGTTTTTATTGTCTTGGTTTGTTTTTCAAACAAGATATGCATGCAACTTACATATGAATTTAGAATCCATACTGACGTGATTATTGCGGCTGCCAGGTTGAACAAGACAAAACTCTAGTAGACATGTGGCTCAGCTCCTTATCATCTGTGCTATTTGATCAAAAGAGACGTCAATGTTCCCAATACCAGGAGGCATCAAACCTTACCTGTAGTTCCATCTGTGCAAGATGGGAAACACAGGGGAGGGTATAGAGGACTTGGAACACTGAGAAAAGTGTAACACAAAGAGGAGCCTGCAGTGTTTGAACTCAGGTCTCCATCCATGGGCTAGATGAATCTACCAGAGGCTAACTTTGAACTTTTCAGCTTTCTTGAGCTTCATTTTTTTTTTTTTACATAAAGCAGAGACTTTTACAATAAAACATCCTCAAATGATTCTATGGTACTAAAGTTAAATATAACTCTTTAAATTTTATTTATTAGAAAGATATGAGGTGAGCAAGGTGTCCCACCATAGGTAGTAGGATCCAGAAAGCCAGCTCATGCACCAGGGATAGATCCTGATCACACTGCCAGGGGCCCCTCAAACAGACCCAGCTACACAACTGTCTCCCATATGCAGAAGGTCTAGTCTGGTCCCATGCAGGTTCCACAGCTGTCAGTCTAAAGTTCGTGAGTTCCTACCAGCTCGGTTCAGTTGTTTCTGTAGAGTTCCCCATCATGATCTTGACCCCCTTTGCTTATAAAATCCCTCTTCCCTCTTTTCTACTGCAGGGAGGAGCTGGGTCCTGCCTCAACTGAATGTACCAGGCTTTGCTGTCTGTCCCCACCCCCTCACGGGAGAACTTACCCTTGTAGAGGAGGGGATGAGAGGTGGGTCCAAGAAAGGTTGTTAGAGTTCATAGAAACATGATCAGAAAAATGTGTAAATAAATGTCAGTCAGCACGTAGTAAATATTAACAGAGCATCCCTTTCCCAGAACTTTCTCATGACAGAACAATAGATTATATCTAGGAAAGCATGAAAGAAAGCAGAAGGCCATATTCATTCAGATCGGGGTACACTGAGGACAGCACTCAGCATACCCTTTCACCAGATTGGGTTCTATGGCTATCTTCTGACATTAAACAAGAATAAACATGTCTTATAAGTTGAAGGAAATGTTTATCACAGGAGGCAGGAAATCACACCCAAGATCAATCCAGGGAACAAAATGCATCTGAGGTAAAGGCCCCCTGTCTTTTCTCCTGGAGTCTGTCTCACAGTTCCCTTTGGCCTTGCTCATCGTGTGTCATGCTTTTGACTATGTTCTGACACTGGAGTATAACTCAGCTGCAGAGTGTGTGTTTAGTGAGTAAATGGCCTTGGTTCAATCCCAAGCACAAAATGAAAGAAAAGAGAGAAATAAATGAAAGAAAGAAAGAAAGAAAGAAAGAAAGAAAGAAAGAAAGAAAGAGAAAGAAAGAAGGAAAGAAAGAAAGAGAAAGAAAGAAAGAAAGAAAGAAAGAAAGAAAGGAAGGAAGAAAGGAAGGAAGAAAGAGAAAGAAAGAAAGAAAGCAGGGAGAAAGGATGCAGTTTGACTGCTTATGCATTTACATTAAACCATTTTTTATTTCAAAAAATTTTAAATATCTCAAATTTTATAGTGATTACATTTTGAAAGGTTAATATTCTAGATACAATAGGTTAAATATATTGTTAAAATAATTATAGCTATTACTTTTATGTTTTTTTAAATGGACATACGAGAAAATTTAAATTTACATATGTGGCTTATAACTTACTTTTACTTGATCTAAGGAAATATTTTATTTGATCTAAGGAAATATTTTAAACAAGCATTTACACGATGAACTATATTTAATGAATATATATTATTTGTTTAGTTGCTGGTTACTAAACACGGTTATAATCAAGTTTCTAGAATCCTTAACCTGTTTACATAACCCTGAAAATAATGTTCCAAATTCCAGAACAGTATTGTGATGTATCCCAACATACATAATGAAACAAAGGTCTCTAGACTTGCCAGATATGTCAGCAATAAATATCTATAAGGATTACTTAATCTTCATAAAAATCTATGGAGTAATAAATATATGTATGTATCTGTGTATGTATATATGCATACTTGTGCATATGTAATTATATACCCATACACACACACACACACACACAAGTATATCTCTGATATATCGGGAAAGTATGGAGTTAGTGAGGAAATCTTTGCCTGTACTGTTTGATAAAACCATGTCACTCTTAGCACAGCTGTAAGAGCAGTTAATGAAGCAGATGAGAACATTGCAAAGCATGGACTGAATTCCCTGTAGTGTGGGTTTCTCTGAGGCCTGGGGATTTCTGATGACCATATTGATGGCCTGTAGCTGGACTACACATGAGAATGATTGTCCTTTTCATGAACTTCACTGTGCTGGTAGATGGGCTGCATGAAGTGGATGTGTATCCCCACAAGTAGCACCTGTAATAAAAGAAAAAGAGGAGGCAGTACACAGAACATAATGGCTTTGGGCCTAAGTCATGATAGAAGATAGCATGTGGGCCATGTCACATGTTTTCATGCCTCACCAGCCTCATTAGAAAACCTTCCTTGTATCCTTGTTCATGCAACAGAAGAACTACTACTTCATCCATCAAAATCATGAACTCTAAACTGCTTGCCCTCTTAGTGCAGCAGGCAACACACCAATCTCATGAACTCTAAACTCGATAGCTCCCTCTCCCTTGGAAATCTGTGAAAGTATCCAGGTTGCTGCTCATCATTTTGCTACTATGCTAATGGGCATACAATCCCCACCACCCTCACAGAACATTGAAGTCAAGGTGCACATAGATGGTGTTCCTTACTGGATGCTGTGCAGTGGAAGGTACATGAAGTGGAGGTTTGCACACTGACCTGGAGCTCACAAGACCCTGTATTAGTTCTTTCTACTGATTTTGTGTAGCCCTGGATAATCCATTTAGACAATATATGGATAATGGTAGAAGTCTTATGAAGCATCTGTGAGCACCAGTTAAGCCATTGTATAAGGTAAAGGTGTTTTGAATGTGGAATACCTTAGAGAATGTGTTCCTATCAAACAGCCTTGAGACATTACTGGAATCCTCCTAATACATTTTTTGTGCATACTGAGGTTTTTAGCAAACATTATGGACTATAGACTGATGATAAAATCATTACTGAACTGAAGCAGAAGAGTGCGGCTGTCATCTCAGCTATGTTTTCACAACAATAAACACACACACTTGGCTAGAGATGGAGGAGGAATTGAGGGTAACTATGAAAGGAAATAAGAGCAAAGAGAAGGGAACAGGAGGAAGATGAGAGAAGAGGAAGAAGAGTCAGGAGGAGGAGAAGGGAAAGGGAGAAGGATGATTAAGAGGAGGGTGAAGAGGGGGAGGAGAGAAAGAGGAAGGGAAGAAGGAAAGACAGGAGCTGTCCCCAAGCAATCAGACGTGCCAAGATGCATGGTGAAGAGTTCAACCACAATGAACATCTGATTCAAAAGAACAGCGAGTGCAGTTCAGCAGCTAACACCCCTTAGCAACGCCAAGATTCTTCTGACAAGATGTTTGATGGAGCCAGTCATCTTCCACCGAGCCCAAGTGTGACTGACTGAGAACATATCCCCAGCCTACTGCTTTATGTAAAGCCCTCCTAAGAACTTTTTTAAAATGATCTTCCTTATCCCATCTAAGGAGGCTATCTTAGAAGATGTCAACCTTTTTTGAGTAGTTTTTTTTTTCAGTCTCTTTCCTGTCTCTACATGTATATGTTTCACCTTCATTGATACTTGAAATTTCAGGAGTTCGGGCTGCATCTCAATGGGAGAGCATGTATCTAGAATGTGCATGGCCCTGGGCTCAATCTCCGGAAGTGCAGAAACAAAGAAATACAATATATCAGAGAGTTTGTATAAGTGTGTGTGGGAGGGCACCGTCAGTAAGTCATCTCCTGTGCAATTATCAGCTTTTAAAATTATTTACTAAACCAAATTCATATGAATAATGACATGTCTATAATTAGTATGGGAAAAATATCTGTCAGTGTTTGTATGCCTGTATGTTTGTCTGTGTCTTTCTGTATGTGTATCTCTCTGTGCCTATCTCTGCTCTCTCTCTCTCTCTCTCTCTCTCTCTCTCTCTCTCTCTCTCTCTCTCTCTCTCTCCTCCCTCCCCTTCTGTATATATATATATATATGCATGTGCACATTAGTGGCTTTCTCTCTGCCTTCCTGTTTGCTGTCTGTGTTTGTCTCTCTGTGTGTTTGCATGCCTCTCTCTCTCTCTCTCTCTCTCTCTCTCTCTCTCTCTCTCTCTCTCTCTCTCTCTCTCTCTGTTTCTCTCAGCCTCATATTATTTTGTCTTTTTGCCCAGTCACATGCTACAAGCTAATCCCTGATCCAAGTCAAAGTTCATAGGGCACTAAGTAAGCTCTGGATTGTCTTCATTATCCCAGTGACCTGACAGACAATCAATGTTAAGGCATTTAAGTAAGGATATCAATGTTGTGGTAGGAATGTGTGACTTGGAAGATCTATTATCCAGTATTTCCTTCTCTTGCATTTCACTGAAGCATAAATGAGTTGTATACAATTCAGGAGCACTGAATTTTAGAGCACAATGATGGAGGGAATACATGCTAGTTTCTAGGGTCTGATAAATGACAGGAAGGCCTCTAAGCTTCTCACTACATAGCCACCTGTGCCCAGACCACATCAAGAATAAAATGAGGTGACATCACCAGTTTCTAAATATCTTTGACAACTACTTCAAGATTCCACAGTTAAGAAAATCTAGTCAACTGTATCCTTTTAGTTAGAGGTATAGAGGAAATGAAAATTTAAATCATTTAGATTGCCTGGTTAGAATTTATCCAGAAATATTAGGCTTGGGCTTAGGAGCAGGGCTTCAGATTATGGGTTAGCACGATCATTTATAGTTTCCAGCTCTCTCTGCTCCTCATTTAATTCCTCTCCAAACACATTGGCCTGATGTTCCAATACCTAAAAAGAAATAGATATCCAGCACATACTCCATGGGCTGCACGATCCCAGAATAGATACTAATGTAGCCCAGTCCCAAAGTTAAACATTGTGCTGTTCTTAAGCATGAACAGTGAAGATGAAAATGCCATACTGGTGTCACACAAAATAAATGAGTGTAGACTCTTCCATCCCACTGGTCACAGCGTGTTTACTCTTAGGCAGATTTCAAGGCCAATTTTTTTTCATAGTTTTCTTCATGTTATTTGGACACCTGTTCACCTGGTCCCTTTCAGAGCTTTGGCCACCATTTCACTTGACCCATCCTGTCCCTTACTATCCATCTCTTCTTGACCCTTGGCACTATGTATTAGCTGCATCTTCCATGATTACATGGTATAAGTGCTTGTTCCTTTCCCCCCTCAGCTCCTCACTATGAGCTCCAGGACTGCATGGTTTATTCTCTTTCCGTGGCGCCTACATGAGAAGCCAATCTGAGTCTATGCACATAGCCTACTTCTGAATGGAGGCCTGAGATGAGCAACATTATACCTATGGTTACACAGGGTCCCACCTTAAGTGCATGCATGCATCTTACTTCTAAACTGATAGACTGATGTGAGCAGTTCTATGTCTATGCTTAAACTGGGTCTGGTTTAGTGTTTTGTTGTTTTTCAATCATATCTAAAATGTGAGACACTTTAGCCCTAAGGGTTGAATACTTTGCTCTGGACTATATAGCTAAAAGCTGGAACAACTAAAATATAAGCCATTTCTCCATATTTAAAACAGAAAAAAATGTAGAGAAGGGCTTAGGGTCATAATAGAATGAAAACCCGGTGAGAAGCAGAACTTGAATTCCTCCTGACCATGAAAGAGTTACCACAGGATGTGACCACCGTCAAGACACTCTCCTTTTGTTCCTAGCAAGGGAGTGAATCCGCTGTTTTCAGACCGTGACTGAATCACTCCAAAGCCTAGCATGTACACACAATATCATAGCTTTGTCAGCCCAGGTGAGGCACTTGGAGCACATAGGTGCTATAGTCCCTGACAAACTCTTCGTCCTCGGCAAAAGTGACCTCAGAAGGAGAAGCCAGCTGTGGGTTGTAAGGCCAGGAACTGTTATTTAGCTCATGGGAAACAATCCCATATAGCCATCATCCTCTGAGCAGAGTGAGGGTGTGGCTCACAATGCGGGCTTTGTGGCACACAATATATCACCCATTTTCAGGACTCCAGGGAAAAACAGACAAGAGAAAAACCCCAGCCTCTTCCTCTGGAGGTACAAATGTTTAATAGTGAGATGAATCCCTGGGCCTCAAAGACAGCACTGAATACTCAGTGTTGCAGGCCATATGATTTTGCAGTTACAGCACTTGGGGAAAAATAATATTTACTCTAGTCCTCATTCCATTTAACTTAAAAAACCAACGTGATGCATTTGTCTCTCTCTCTCTCTCTGTGTATACATGGACATACAAGGCACTTCCTAAGTATCCTCATTACAGACTGAATGAAATACGGGTCTTCTGCACTCTTCAACCCACTAGTGCTTTAGGTGATACATATTGAAATTGGATATAAACATATATGTACTATAAATGCAAAATATGTACAACTTTAGAGGCTTAACTCATCCATTCACATATAACAACCACTAATGTCTTATGAGGATGAGTACTTCTGTAGATGGAGGATTCTTTAATAACAGAATACGTAAGAGAGATGTTTCACAGGTATCATAGGAATAAAAGCGAAGGCGAAGGACTTCAGAGTCGACACCAGGACATATGACATTTACCTGACCTGCAGTGGTGGCTTCTGTATGTTAATGATGACCGATGAACACTAAGTTATTGTCGGAAAACTAGGAAGGGTGAAGAATGGATGGAAAAGAAGCCGCGGCAGACATATGTCGTCTGCCTGGTCCTAACAGTTCTTTAATCGTTCTTGCTTTTATGGCCAGCATCCTATAGTGCAAGTTATTGATTGATTCCCTCTGTGGACACGGCTGGAGGGTGCCAAGCATCTAGAGAATGTAATGTTTGTTTGTTTCAACTGAAAGTGATTTTGTCAGGATGCATTTGATGATTCTGGGTGCACGTTTACTTGCTACATCCTGGAGGACATGCTGCTGGCTTCTAGTGGGTAGACACCTGGTGTGCCATCATAACTCACATCTCAGGACAGTCCTTACAATAAAGACATCCTGGCCCCAAGTGTCAATAGTGCCCAGATTTAGAAAGCCTGTCTTCAAGGAACAAAGGGATGACATGAAGATTGGCCCATAAAGGAGAGCAACCCCAGAAATCTACGCCCATGCACTGGCTCTTTGTTTGCTGTTCCATCCTAGCAACCTCAATCTTGTGAGCATCCAGTCTGGCCCCAGTGGCATCTGAAATATCACTGAATCATCAGGCACTATCCATCTCACAACAGGGCAGACGTTTAGAACCCGTTCTATCAAAGGAAGTAGAAACCTGCCCTTTTGCTTCTTTCCTAAAGAAACAATTTAACGATCTCAGCTGGGGCCTAATGAGCCAATGTCCACATCAGAAAGCAGCTCTGTTTGTGACATGTTTGACAGAGTGTGAGGGGAAAATGGGAGGGGGGAGGGGAGATATCGGAAGGTTAATTGAGCACTACAGCTGAACAATTCATGGACGTGTCGTCCTTCAGCTAAAGGTTGTTACGCTTCGTTGGAGCCACAGACAGACTCTGCCACGAGGGCATCACTCTTCTATATGAAAAATATGGCTTGAAAAACTTGGAGCACTGGGAGGCGTGGTAGTAGTAACAGTAACTGCTGTTGAAGGGAGTGATAGCAGTGCAAATTATGGCCTGACTTTGATGTATAGTTCATCAGATATAGAGGGTGTGGGGTGCTAGCGCTCGGCTTTGAGATTGAAGAAGCAGGACTGCAGTCTATGGGCTACCATCAGAGAGATGGCTAGCTAGATCTAAAACAAAATCTTCACGCTACAGTTTAGATATGCTTTGGGACTCACCACATAGGGACTAGCCTCTGATATGGCTGCTCCAGTTAACAACAGAGAAAAACAAGTGGATGATGTAAGAGAAAGTCACCCACCAACAGAGATGGGGGGAAATGAAGGTCTGAGATAGCTCCTCACATTGTACCCCAGCTCCAGGCCTCTAGAAATGAGGCCAGGACTGCTCACCAGTGTAGCAGAAATTCCCCTCACAGATCCAGTCAGACCTAAGTATGAAAATTTCTCACCAGTTGCTTGGTGTCTGGATGGTTCACATTTCTCTATCATAATAGTTTTTCTGAAGATATCAATAGAATTAACAGTTATTTGAAGCTTAGCAAAAACTCACACATAAAAATTACTTATAAAAAAACAACCTGGAATTGTGTCCCTAAATATAACATGAAGTATGTACTTTCAGTGGAATATTTGCAAACACATGGTTAAAAGTGGCTAGAGAAATGTCACAGGCTATCACATGAAAGTGTTAGGGCTTCCTGTCATCATTATCCTCCCTAAGAGTGACCAATGTAACAGAGCTAGGGGGAGGGGCCAAAGGGGGGGTTCTGTGTAGTGCCTCACCGTGATGAGTGGATTGGAGCTAATAATTCAAGGACCAATCATAAAAACCTACTGTTTGAATTCTTATTCTCTTTCCTGCTGCTCATATCCCCTGACCTCCACAATACAACAAGGTCTTCATTAAATGCTGCAACTCATTCTTAGACATTCCCGTTTCTGAGACTGTGAGAAATGAATGCAATTGTCCCTCACTCTGTGGTTCCTAAGACAGAACACAGAACTTGGAGGGCTCCTACTCCTGGTACTGCTGCTGAGAATGTCTGAGAATTTTGGAACTGTATCTAGATTATTGCTATTATGATTAATATGATTATTTTAGGAAGAGATTCTAATCATATGGCCCATTGCAAGAAAAGAATATTTTTATTTTTTTAAGTTTATAATATAATCACATCATTTATCCCTTCCTTTTCCTCCCTCTAAACCCTCATTACAATCTTTCAAATTTATGGCTTCTTTTTCATTAATTGTTGTTGTAAGCATATATTTTTATATATGCATATATATTTGAATATATATGCCTTCTTAAATATAACCTGGTCAGTCTGTATAATGCTACTTGTATTATGTTTTCAGGGCTGACCATTTGGTAATGGAAAGCCATTTGGTGTGCTCTTCCCTGAGGAAGACTAACCCATTCTCAGTATTCTTTAGTTACCTGTAGTTCTTTATGTAAGGTTGAGGCCTGGTGATTTTTCACCTTCCCCTTTGATGTATATTTTGTTGTCCGTGCTCAGCTGATGTTTAAGGGCTCACATTAGTGAAACTTTATGGGTTCTGGCATTACAAGGAGACAATCTCACAGAAAACTTCTTAATCCTCTGGCTCTTACAATCCCTCCACCCTCTCTTTCACAATGTTCCCTGAGTCTTAGGTCCCATGTATCCATCGGGATACACTTAGGTAGATGTATCTTTTGCGACTGGGATCTATAATTGCATTTTGGTTGGTTGTTATTTTTGTAAAAGCTTCCATCCATTGCAAAGAAAAGTTTCCTTGATGAGGGGTGAAGACAGCATTTATCTGTGGGTATAAGGACAAATGGTTAGAATTATAGTTGGAGATTATTCCAGTTTAGTAAAGTGGTGGTTGTAGGGTCTCCATAACTTTACTAATCCTGAGCAGTGCACTAGGTTTCAGGACCACGCATGATTCCCCTCCGTTGAGCGTGTCTTAAGTACAATTAGAGAGCAACTGGTTACAGTCAAGCTATGTGTGCCACATCTGCACCCTTAGGGTTGTCACGACTTATTGATCCTTGTAATTCATAGGTGTCCTAACTGGGTGGGACTGTTGGTTGCCTCCCTCTTTTGGAAGCTTGCATAGTGTTATCTGATACCATGAAATCTAGTCCTCAAGGAGGAGGCTTTCATATCAGGTCCAGCTCAGGGCTCTCTGAGCCCTGTGTCTAAAGTGCATGGTGTATTCAGCAATAGGAACTTACCTTTCACCTCTGGAGGCAACCAAGGGCAATAGTAATAGGCTATATAAAACAAAATGAATAAAATAAAAATGAAACCATGAACTTTGAAGGTAAATGGATGGAACTAGAAAAGATCATTTTGGGGAGGTATCCCAGATCCCCCCCAAAAGACAAAGATGACACATTCTCTCATCAGAGGCCCCTAGCTCCAAATCTTCAGATGTGAATACACAGCCTGGAGAAACTGCAAAAGCCAGGAAAGTGAAAAGGGACTGTTGCTGGGTAACAGGAGAGAGGGGACTATCAGAGTCCAAGAGATAGGATCTGGGAAATGGAAGAAAGGGGCTCTGTAGGGAGGGTAAAGAGATAACCATAGAAGAAAGTAAGTAAAATAGCAGTAAAAATGTCTGAAAAAGTCGTTAAGACGTCATACTATTAAATATCTACCTAAAAATACCTATATTACACATAATATAAACATACATACAGGGTTTAAATAAAATTTTCCCAACTGGGCTCACAATTCTCCTTCCAAGAGCTACATACCATCTAACAACCACCCCCGCAATGCCAGGCATGAGAAGTCTTCTTTTAAGTTGTCGGTCAGTGTTGTTCAAGAGGCTCCCAAAATATAACATAAAGGAATCCACTGACTTAGAGTTTCCATAGTTCAGATCAAGCACATAGAAAAACAGTAGTACTTTGTAAAAGGTGTCCAGGGCAGTGTAATTGTTGTTTGAAAAAGTAGGCAAGACCAGCTCGTTGGATAAAGATGCATGGATTAATTGCCAAATCTGCATCTCACCTGCATCTTTTATGTGACAGATACGAATGTTTTATAGGTAATGAGGTCCTCAGCAGGAGAGTTATGGCCTCACAGCCTGACATTTGTAAAGCTATAAAATGTAAGGGGTTTTTTTTTTTTACAAGCAAGGTGAGCTGTCCTCCTGCATATTAACACAATTAGGCTTCTATGCTGCATGCGGAGTAAACAGTGTATTTATAGCATTAGGATTCTGGAAATGATATTAAGCAGACATTGCAATTTACATTTTAATTTTCTTACAAGAAAATCTTTCTATTTATCATGAAGCACCGAGGCTCTGCACCCCTTTTTAGCATCTTCAGTGGTCTCTGTCTTGTGCTGTGCTTGTAACAAGCCTAGCAGTTCTGACGACGGGAATCACAGGTCTGACCATCTACTGTCAGGGACAAGGTGAAGGGCTGGCCAGTTTTTCCAGGCTGCTTTTCTCGAGAGCTGGGAAACACCCAACGTCTGTTCCCAAGCTGCGTATCGTCAGTTCGCTTAAAATATTTGACTTCTGTTTGCTTCTTGCATGCCTTCTTCCCTGGATGTTCTGGAATATCTAAGAGTCTGTTTTATTAGTGTAACTCTTCAAATGTTGCTCTTGGCTTATAGGAAACAGGTTGGAGATGCAATGATGAGAATGAAAGAATATAAGTTTCGCTTTCTCCTTGAATCACGGGGCTCTGTTAAGATCCTGAGCATTCTACACCCTGTGGGGTAAGCATCTGGATTGCAGAAACTTAAACATCTCTTCCTGCTTTCTGAAATCCAAATTTGAGGTGTCATCAAGACTGTGACCCCTTAAGTCCTGGAAGCCTCATGGGAAGCATCCTTTTTTCGCCACTTCTAGCACTTGGGGACTCCTAGGGACTCTTGGCATCACTCCATCTCTGTCATGCTATGTCCTTTTGCTGTCTGTGTTCCTAGTTTTCCAAATAAAGATCTCTGTAAGGACATCTCTTTATGAGCTCTCCGAGTAATCATTTTATTTTCACATCATTCTAATATGATTTTACTTTATTTGTATCTGCACAGAATCTACTTACAAGGAACCCGTTCACAAATACCTCAGATAAAGACATTAACATACCTTTCTCAGGGACAGCCATGCATCTGCATAATGAACACAAATTCTCCATCTACTTCCTGTATGAGAAAGAGGAATTATGAGCACAGTCTAGATGACTACTTAGCAGACAGGGGGCCTCGGCAGCCTTACAGATGAATATGAAGTTCAGCCCTGTACTGCTTCAGCAGGTCTCTTGTGTGTTCGACACAGTTGCAGATCTGAGAAGACCAGAGTAACAATTCTTCCATCCCTGAAAAATCTGGACTAGATTTCTTGTGTCCTTTTTTTCTCCTTAAATGATGATTCTTCCATTTAGCCAGTCATTACCTTCCTCAATTCCCATTCCATGCCCATTTTGTTCTCATATTTTATTATGAATTATTTAAAGTTCTGTTTCCTCCACCTCAAAGTAATTTACCCCTGGAAAACTCATCTCTAATTAGAGAAATCTTATCTCTCCTCAAAAGGAAGGATAGACATCGGGAGCCAATGCACAGAATGGGCTGACATTTAGAAGAAAGCTGGTCAAGGATAATACCATCGACAAGGGGAACATCTTGATTGACAAACCTTGGTGTGATGATATCGTGGTCGGAGACATGAAGGTGGACTTTCTGTTTCGCTGAGCATCTAGGTCAAGTGCTTTCTCATCTTGCAGCTAGTGGGTTGCCTACTCAGTCTGTGCAGTGGAGGGAAGGGAAAGCCATAGCACACCGAAAGACACTCCTAGCACCCTCTTGTTCCTCAAGCAGCTTTTCTGCCTAGAGAACAGCAATTGCCGGACATACAGGGCACAGTTAGCCTGGTAGATGAGCAAATATCCATTATGCAGGTAAGAATATTCAAAGGAGACTGTCTATTTCCTTCATAAATACTATGGGAGATTTCTTGGAATACAAAGAGTAGGTCTTCTTTCCTTTAAAATTCCATGGAAGTGAAAACTATTGGAAGAAAGCTCTGTATCACAAAGCATTGTCTTACTTCAGAGCACCATCCCAGGGTGAAATTTTGCTGATATAGTTTCAGCATATTCACTGTAGTAGAAATCCATATAGCAGGTGATCACAGGCTTCTTTCTTGGTTCACTCACTATCTATAGCACAGTTTTCATGTGCTCTGGGTAACAGTCCATAATGTGAGTAAAAGATTCTATGGGGAAATAGGAAAGGTGGAGGTTCTTTAGGGAGGTAAATGGAGCAAAATACAGAAGAGTGAGAGAGGAGGGTAAAATAATAGTAAAGTTGTCTGAAAAGTCATATGGACTCATACTATTCAACAGAGATCTGTTGAAAATTACACATACATCTGTATGTAAATATACATATAGTTACATTTAAATGACATCTCCTTATCTGGACTGACAGTGTTCCCTCCAAGAGCCACAGACCACCTAACAAAAACTCAGGTCCCAGGTATGAGAAACCTTCTTTTGAGTTTTTGGGCAGGGTTGCGCAACACATTCCCAAAGCATGCAGTCTACTGCTCTTGTCCCTGGTTGCCCCCAGAGGTGGAAGGTCAGTTCGCAGTGCTGAAGACACTATGTACTTCAGACACAGGGCCCAAAGGTCCCTGAAGTGGAACTGACTTGAATTCCTTTTCCATAAGGCCTAGCTTTTGTGGTACCAAAAGACATCATGCAAGCTTTCAAAGGAGAGAAGCCAGCAAGCAATGGTTCTATCTAGTTGTGGTTTCTTATGAACCACAACAATGACCGGCATAGCAATAAGCCTGAGGGTACAGCAGTGGCACACGTACCTTGTTGTTAACCAACAGCTCTCTAATGGGACTTGAGATCCACCCAAGAAGAGGGAAACCATGTCTGGTGCTGGAAACCTACTAGCCAACTCCTTAGAGCCAGTAAACTCATAAATTTGGGTTGAGAACCTACAATCACCACTCTACTAAACCAGTATGATCCCTAACTGCATTCTAAACATTTGTCCTTATGTCTACAGATGAGTGTAGTCTTCACCCCTCATCCAGGAAACTTCTCTTTGCAACAGAAAGAAGCCATTACAGAATATCACAACTAATCAACATGCAGAGTCCAGACACACTGGATACATCTCCAAAACATTCCCACATCTAAAGCTCAAGGAACATTGCAGAAGAGGGAGTGCCAGAGGACCCAGGAGTTTACTGAGAGACTGTCTCCTCGTAATGTCAGAGCTACACCCATAAAGATTCACCAACATGACTGATTAAATGTAAGCTGAACAAGGACAGCAACAATAGATCTGTCAACATGAAAAAGGGAAAGAACTACCCAAAACTAAAGGTGACTAAAAAATGCTGAGAACTGAAGAAACAGCTTCTTCAGGGAAGAGTACACCAACTGGTTATCTCACACCCAATGGCCAGTGCTGAAAACATACCTATGAGTAACTTTGTACAGACTGAACAGGTTATATTTAGGAATATATATATGTAAATTCATATATGCATGTAGTGGGTAGCTGTTTTAGCTTTGACCTGGAAGTACTACCCCCATCAAAGCTTCCAGTAACTGTCATGCCTACGAGGCAGGGCTGAGAAGGAGGTTTTAAGACCTGAGATCTGGATGTGCTGGCTCTCTTGGTAACTGGATTCTAGATGCTGGAGGTAGACCGAGCAGAGTTCTCCAGAGAACACCGCTCGACTGCACTACTCCTTTCCCAGACCCTGTAACCTATCCCTTTACTTGTAAGTTACCCCACAAAATAAACCTCCCTTTTAACTACATGGAGTTGCCTTAATACTTCCATCAATATATGCATTTGATAACAATGGAAGAAGAGGCTATTAATTTGAAAGAGAGAAAGAAAGGGTATGCGGGAGGGCTTGGAGGAAGGAAAGTGAAGGGATAAATGATATAATTATATAATAATCTCAAAAAATTGGGAAATATGATTCTATACCTTTCCATCCCCACCTTTTAAAGCTACTGTGTACATTATTAACTCTTTAAAAGTCAATAATTTTTTTCCCAAACTAATTCTTCCCTGCACAAATAGAAAGTCAATTTTATCGGTTTTTCTTTTTACTTTTTTACCTCATTTGGAGAACATCTACTCACTCCCTAGAGCTTTCTCTGCTAATCCAGAGCTCCTAGGTAGCAATGATTTCCTTTTATTCTGTATAGTAATGTACAAGACTAAGGGCAGTGTTTGTTTTCAGGGATGACTGGATGGCACTGGGCAACTATTAATGTGCTCTTCCCTGGGGAAGAACACCTTTCCTGGTCACAGATTTCCTCAGTTGCCTATAGCTCTTTGTGTAGGGTTAAGACCTCATGGGCTTTCCCTCATCCAGTTTGGCAAGACCATGTATATACATAATGCAATAACAATTAGTTTTTAAAAACGTGGCCATGAATCTGAAGGAAGGACAGCAGGCAGGAATATGTGGGACAGTTCAGAAGGAAGAAAGGGAAGGGAGAAATACTGTAGTTATATTATAATCTCAAAAAGAAAAAGGGAAAAAAAAGAACAATGTGACATTAGTTACAAAAGAGAATCCAGGTGAAAAATGAGACCATTCAGCTCCATGTCTTCAAGTTCAGGACTGTGAAGCAGGTTTTAGATGTATCTGTTTCTCTTTCATTTCACATTTATTGTTCCATAAATTTGAGAAGCCTTCATTGTTGGCACAGCATGTGCTGCATGCTGAGGACAGAAACATGAATGTGGAAGCCATGCCCCCGGATCTCACTATTATGTCTACTTGTGGGGACAAGTACAGTGGCTGTGGTTTTATACAAGCAAGGTGAGGAAAGATTGAGAGAAACCAAGTGGCCAATATTCAACAAATGATAGAATGAGCAAACAGAGTACGGAAGATATATTGTATATAAAATAGCTAGAAAGGGTTTCCAGGGAAAGTGGAAGCCTGAAGTGAATTATGAACCATGCCTGCATATGACTGCTGCAGGCTGCTAGATGGGGGTTTTAGGAAGCATCGCCTGTAAAAGGAAGGACCTGTGCTCAGGATCTGGCAAGCATCCAGCTTGGTCATCACTAGCTACAAAATTTAGTGATTGATATTTCAAGAGGCCCACATTTAGTCCACTTTTAGCTTCACAAAAGAACGTGAATGCCCGGAGGGCTTCATTAAATGGGCATGAAATATGTTACAATCAGAAACACGAAGGTACGTTCGTGCAAGTTGTAGTACATTTACATATATCCTGAAATGGAAGGGGAGTCTCGGTTGTCTGTGAGGATCTCTGTCGCCTCCTTCCATTTAATGTGATTAAAGGCAACATTTGTTAGTTCCACAGAGCATTCGCTGCTCATCAGGAATTTCTGGGAAACAACTATTTCCCTTTGCTCTGCATAATAAGGGACAAGGCAAAATAACAATACAGCAGCAGTTTAAGAGAACCTGGTAGAAAATGAGACCACACAACTGTTCCTTAGGGTTCAGGATGGCTGGGCAAGTTCAGACAGGTGTCTTTTTCTTCCATTTTGTTTCTGTTGTCTGTTCTGTGTTCTGCCTCTAATTTCCAGACTAGATGGATGCCAGAGCCTGGAAGTTTACACTCACTCACCTCCTCTGTTCCTGCTCCCATGTGTCCTATTTCAACGGTGTGAACAGACTGTACACGTGCAGAGGGGATAGAGGAAAGGGGGTGGAGAGGATAAGCAGTCTTTGAGGACTGTTATGAAATGAGTCTAGCCAGTTCTGTGTGGCTTAATTGCCGGTGCAGAATGGGTAAGCCAATTTTAGCTGGTCTGGTGGACATAGAGTGGTGGAAGTGGTGTGAGGGTAATAGGAATCACCAGAGAAGTACTTGGAAGGGTAGAGTAAGATTTTTTTTTTTCCAGACACGAGAGAAATAAATTCTTAATGTTCACTTTAAAATACCGTGCATTGATTTACATTGTACATACTTGGGAGGTTTCAGAACAAAGTATTTTTCTGAAGTATTTATGTATTTAATAAGCATGTCTAAAATCTCAGCTGAATTTTATTAAGAATTGTCTATGCTTGTTAAGGTTCCACTCTGTGTATGCCATTATTCTGACAGAGACACAAAGGAAACCAGAGCACTCACCATCTCATTAGAAAGCAAGAATGCACATTACATTTCTATTTGGCAGTATGGTCAGCGAACTCCAGTTCAGTGATTCCCAAGAAAGTGGTATGAATTGAGCATTTGCCGACAGTGAGTACGAGGAGGACCATGTAAGAAAGAGCATGGGCTTTGTCGCTTTCCACCTGAGATCTTTGAGACTTTTTGAGACCCTGTTCCTTAATTTGCAGATTGAGTGTGTGATAAACCTTTTTATCGCACTCTAAAGTGACAATGGCATCCACCCGACACAGCTTATGACAAGTCAGAACAGAAAACATACGGGAGGTTCTTCCCGTCCTGTAACTAAGTTCCGAAATGCAGCTCTAGAACCCCAGAGACTAAATACCTTGATTTGAGCTCTTGGCATCTGGCAACAAAGATTCCCTTTTCATTTTAGTAATGTCCCTTACTGTGTTCCCATTCCAGCTGCTGCTAACAAAAACATGCTGCCGGGCGGTGGTGGCGCACGTCTTTAATCCCAGCACTCGGGAGGCAGAGGCAGGCGGATCTTTGTGAGTTCAAGGCCAGCCTGGTCTAGATGAGCAAGATCCAGGAAAGGCACAAAGCTGCACAGAGAAACCCTGTCTCGAAAAACCTAAAAATAAAAAAAAAAAAATGCTAAATCTTAGTCCAGAGCCACTGGTGAACAAGAGATGACATTCTCCCATTATGTGTGTCCCAGCTCTTCACACCTTTAGCACACCTTCCAGCTTAGCTCCTGTATTTTTTAATTAAAAAATATTTTTTATTCATTTTACATACCAACCACAGATCCCTCTCTCCTCCCTCCTCCTGCTCTCCCCCAACCTCTCCTCCAACCTTCCTCCCTTCCTCCAAAAGGGTAAGGTCTCCCATGGGGAGTCAGCAAAGCCTGGTACATTCAGTTGAGGCAGGACCAAGCCCCTCTCCCCTGCATCAAGGGTGAGCAAGATGTCCCACCATAGGTAATGAGCTCCAGAAATCAGGCTCATGCACAAAGGATAGGTCCTGATCACACTGCCAGGGGCCCCTCAAACAGATCAAGCTACACAACTGTTTCCTCTATGCAGAGGGACTAGTCCAGTCTCATGCAGGTTCCACAGCTGTCAGTCTAAAGTTCCTGAGTTCCTACCAGCTTGGTTTAGTTGTCTCTGTAGATTTCCCCATCATGATCTTGATGCCCCTTGCTCATATATTCCCTCTTCTCTCTTTTCGACTGGACTCCTGGAGCTCGGCTTGGTGCGTGGTTGTGGATCTCTGCATCTGTTTCCATCAGTTACTGGATGAAGGTTCTATGGTGACAGTTAGGATATTCACCAATCTGATGACCAGGGTAAGCTAGTTCAAGTACCCTCTCCACTATTGCTAGTAGTCTAATTTGGGGTCGTCTGTATGGATTCCTTGGAATTTCCCCAGCACCAGGTTTCTCCCTTACCCCATATCTCCTTCTATCAAGACATCTCTTTTGTTGCTTTCCCAATCCACCCCTCCCCCAGCTCGACCATCCCATCCCATTCCCTCATGTTCTTACCCCCCATCCTCTACCCTCTATTCTCCTCCCTACCCAATTTACTCATGGAGATCTCATCTGTTTCCCTTTCCAAAGGTGATCCATGCATCCTTCTTTGGGTCCTCCTTGTTAGCTAGCTCCTCTGGAGCTGTAGGTTGTAGTCTGGTTAACCTTTGCTTTACAGCTAGTAACCACTTATGAGTGAGTACATACCATGTTTGTCTCTCTGAGTCTGGGTTACCTCACTCAGAATGATATTTTCTAGTTCCATCCATTTGCCTGTAAATTTCATGATGTCATTGTTTTTCACAACTGAGTAATACTCCATTGTGTATATGTACCACATTTTCTTTATCCATTCTTTGGGTGAGGGACATCTAGGTTGCTTCCAGGTTCTGGCTATTACAAATAATGCTGCTATGAACATAGTTGTGGCTTCTGTCCATAGACCCTCAAACATTACAAGCTATTGTTGATGGTCTTGATTCTCCTCCAGAACTTGACAGACCCTATTGCATTTTTTAGTCATAGAAAGGACAAAAAGTCAATGAAATGATTCCTAATGATATTCTGCTACATTCATAGATTGGTGCCCAACCTAGCTGTCATCAGAGAGGCTTCACCCAGCAACTGGTGGAAACAGATGCAGAGACCCACAGCCAAACACTAGGCAGAGCTCAGGGAATCCTGCAGAAGAGGGGGAGGAAGGATTGTAGGAGTCAAAGGTGTCAAGGACGTCACAAGAAAACTCACAGAATCAACAAACCTTGTCTCATAGTGGCTCACAGAGACTCAACTGATGACCAGGGAGCCTTCATGGGACTGACATATATATATATAATAGTTGTGTAACTTGGTCCTCTTGTGGGACTCCTAACAATAGGAGCAGGGACTGTCTCTGACTCTGTGGCCTCCTACCAGGTTGCCTTGTCCAGCCTTAATAAGAGAGGAGGTCCCAGTCTCACTGCAACTTTGATATGCCACGGCTGGCTGATATCCATGGGAGCCTCCCTTTTCTGAAGAGAAACAGAGGAGGAAGAGTACACGGGGTGGGGAGAGAGGAGGTGGAGATATGTACTAGGAGGAGAAGGGGGGAACTGTGGTCAGGAAGTAAAAAACAAACAAACAACAACAACAACAAAAGAGGAAGAAGTCAGACTGGTACTAACCCAAAAGCTTCATCCCTGTTGGTTAGCTTTTAGAGTTTTGGATGGTGCTATGCATACTTACAGAGGAGAAAAGTAACCACCAGTCCTATCCAACTCTGAACTCTAGTTATAAGAATGATAATCTTAGCAAAAGAGGCTCACCAGTGCAACAATGACAAGAACAGTGAGAATGGCCAACCACTTTGACTGGATTTAAGGCCTGCACCACAAGATGAAACACATAACTGGCACCACTATTTGGACAAAGAACCTGTCATGGGCCCTAGGGAAGAAGGTACTCTAATTATTCTGCTAAATGGCCACAGCACTAAAGTGACCCCCAATAGCTTACTTTTTATACCTGAGATTAGCACAACTCTCAAACTCTTAATAGAGAATCTTCTTTATTCAGTTGATGATTAACACAGAGAACCAGAAACAGTCAAGGTGCAGACAATAAGGGACTGATGAATGTTTATACTCCAATGTGACATCTATATCACACCCCCTCTTCTTAAGGTTCAGGAATCATGGTGCTTGAGAAAGCAGAAAGGTTTTAAGAGCCAGAGGGGGTGAATCACTACAAGAAAATACTGTTTTTCAGATAACTGGGAAGCTGCACATATGAACTTGCAGCTGTATGACAGCATGCTTAAGACCTATGCCAGCTCAAGCCAGACAAAATCCCAGCATGCCAAGGGGAGATGGGTATGAGGTATAAGTCCTAACTGGGGAATATTAGCAACTGACAGTTGCTGGGAGAGGGTGAGTCAGTTTTCTTTAAGGGATACCCCTAGTAGGCTGCCGTGCTCCAACAGGAGGTCACAAATCCAAGAGTATAGGAAGCAAAACTGGACTTGATGGGTTAAAATTTAAAAGGTGGGTTGGAAGGGAAGGGAGTAGATATTATAAGAGTCATGAGAGAAAGGTGACTATAATGAAAATACATCATATGAAATTCTAAAAGAACTAATACAAATGTAAAAAAAAAATACAGATGAAGGGAAGATAGTAGTCCCAGGACAAGGATGCTTTCCTTGATGGTAAATTGGTAATCTGACTGAAGACAGAGCCCAGATATATACAGAAAGCAAGTGGTCTTGAGGGTGAAATAGGAAAGTATTAAAGAAGGGAGAACACATCCCAGGACAAAGTCTTAGTGTCATGTGTGGAGGCACAGCCTCATCCAACAGCCAAGAACCTCAGTGTACAATCCCCTTACAGTTCCAGTATCTTGAAGGAAAGAGGGAGGAAGGAAAAGAAGTAGGAGAAGAGGGACAGAAAGGAAGAAGACGAAATACTTCCTTGGGTCGGGAGGCTGGTCAGGCCTCTTGCAGCATGAGAATATCTGACAAAAGGTTTATTGACAAGGTCACCGTATAGGAGCAGGAGCAGGCGATTCCACTAAGGGTGATGATGGACATTTTCCTCAGCTACATTTACTGAGATTTCTCTCCCCACCTGGTTCCACCACTCATTTCCCATGCAGTATTCTGCCCCTCACTGTACAGCAAGAGAGCGATGCATATAGGCTTATTCACAAACGTTGTGTGCAAAGGAGAGGTCCTGGAAGTTACATTGCTTCTTTTTTTTTTCTTTCATTTTCCTTTATTAAGAAATTTTCTACTCACTCCACATACTATCCACAGATCCCCCCTCCTCTCTCCTCCCACCCCCCAGCCCTCTTTCCCAAGCCACCCCGCATCCCCACATCCCCCAAATTGAGCTCTCCCATGGGGAGTCAGCAGAGCCCAGCACACTGAGCCTAGGCAGGTACAAGCCCCTTCCCACTGCACCAAGGTTGTGCAAGGTGTCACACCACGGGCATCGGGTTCCAGAAGCCTGCCCGTAGACCAGGGACAGATCCCGATCCCCCTGTCTAGGTGCCTCCCAAACATTTGAGCCAAACAACCGTCTTCCATATCCAGAGGGCCTAGTCCAGTCCCATGGGGGCTCCACAACCACCAGTCCACAGTTCACGGCCTTCCACTAGTGTGGTGGGTCATCTCTGCACGTCCTCCCATCATGATCTCGACGTCCCTCGTTTCCCATGGGGAATGTGACTAGGAAAAGGGAACCTTGAAAAAAAGGAGAGGCAACAAGTGAGAAAAGACATGGCACACTTTCCCTTGCTCTGTGTGCCTCTCATAAGCAGCACCTCTTCAGAGGACCCAAGGCTCTGTCCCATCGCTCAGTTCTCCTTCCCAAAGAACTTGTCACTCACCTCGCAGAAGTCAGGAACTGCAAGGATCTAACTGTCGCACCTCCAGAGCAGATGGTCACTAATTGCAGCATGTAAACAAACAGTCAAGAAACAGGTACACCTTGCCGCTCTGAGTAAGATTAATTTTCAGGAACGTCAGGGGCATTGGTTTCCAATTAGTGGAGAAAGTGAGGCTTAGAGCACAACTCAGGGAGCCCTGCCAATGAGGTCATGTGTAGGGTCAGACTTCCAGCCTGAGGACCCCAGATCCCACAGGGGGAACTCAGGGGCCACTTAACCTTGTTGCCTTTGTTTTCTTGTCTGTGAAACAGTGGGTAATAAAACCCTTCTGCTTCTTTGCTGGGTTTTATGTAAGTGAACTAATTAATGAGTGTTCAAGCCTAACACAACAATGCAACATGTAATTGAAAACTTTAATCATCACAGTAATGGTCCAATAATAGTAGCTGCATAATGAGATAAATAGTTGCTTTAAAATAAAGATATTACCATTCGAATATTTTCTCCCTGATCTGCATTTTCAAATGAGAAGAATACGTCATTTCGGTTTTGCTTTCACTGTTATAATGTTTATTGCTCCAACACTGCTTCTTACATTGTTTTTGTTGTGGTAGCTTGACGATGCAGGAATTCCAGGAGATTACAGCAATAACCGAACACTCCAATTAAAAGCTTTTCTGCCCATGAGTTCTAATTCCGAAGTGGGTGGTCAAAAATCTGACTACCTCTTCCACTGCTGGAGAGTTCATTTGCATTTGAATTTGCTAAACTGTATAAAGTTAGTTTATCTCAGTCAGAATTTCTTAACCACCCACCTCCTAGCTGTTCCAGTAAGTTTATGGTTCACCTTTCCCCACTTCTAAGGCTTTATACAAGCCGCCTCTACTGCTGAAAATATGACCTCTTACCTCCTTCAGAGACTCCCTTCCTTCTGGAAAGTTCCCACTTTCATAAAAGGGGAGTGAGTATCAATCTATGACACTTTCCCGAGGCCATCACAAAAGCCGAGCACCCTCTTACTGTTCTGATTTCTCTTGCACCCACAGGTAGTTTAGTTATTTGAACTATCACACATTATTTTCATTTGCTGAGTACTGGTCCCATTTATTAACTGAGAGACACCTTAGCAACTCGGGAATAGGAATTGTCCCTTCTAATGTGTGCCTCTCCCTTTCTAACGCTCTGAATGAAACAACGTGGGCATTCATTAAGTATTTTGGTAGTGATCAAAAACATGCAAGTCTTATATGTACATTGTAGAATTATCACAGGTTTGCATTATTTAGTAACTATTGTATTCAGTGGGACTGTAAAAACAATGGCTATAAGAGGTTCTCTCAACCTTGCTTCATTGGCAAACTGAATTCATCTTATATCCAAGGTCAACCTGGAATGGCTTTGCATAAATTAATGCCTATTGTCTTTCTAACCTCAAAATTTCATCCCTATTAGAGCTCTACCAGACTCCTCCAGTTTCCAGAATCTCCCCATGGCTCTGGACCTCTGTGTACATTCCTAAGGCTTTATACAAGCCACTCTCATCACCCAAAAATAAGTGGCCTTTCCATTATGTCCAAGAACTGCCTACTCACCCTCAGGTCAGTCATATCCTTTGAGCAGATGCCCAGACACTTTATGTCCTGCCTTCAAAATGGCCATGTTGATTCTTTGGACCTCTCCAGGTTCTCCAGCCAGTGAGCCTAAACGCATGTGTGCATACCACCCCCTTAGAGTTGATCCTTTCTTACAGATAATAACAGTATTTGGCTCTCTCTTGAAAGAACAGCTCTTACTTCAGGGCCCAATAAATTATTAAAGCTCAATTAATAGTTATCAAAGGAGTGATTTAGCTATAGCTCTGGATAACAAACTGACTGAAAAGATGAGAAAATTAGATTCCTAATCAGTTACTCATTAAGTGGAAGGTGCACAATTTTTCTACTTACCCTGCTTTATAGTAAATATCTGAATAAACATAGTATTTGTTTTTACTAAATTTATTACCTTACACTGTTTTCCCTGGACAGCATAAGTCTGTGGGTCTCCCTTACTTTGCTCACGGAGCCCCAAGACAACTCAGTTAGGTTCTGCTCTCTCTGCCTTAGGCTGAGAATAATTTCCCAGATAACTTTTAAAAAGTTCTTCCTTGCTGCACTACGACAACCAATAAATGGAAATTTCTTAGCCACTCATGTCTATTTTAACTATGGCTTGGAGAGTATGACAGGGAATAACAGTGATTTTGAGTATCCAAGTATATGCGTAGCACATGATAGAGCTTGAAGACTCCTAGATATCAAAAAAAGATAAATGGCTTGGATAAAAGTTTAAAATCTACCACCTCAGCATACTTTTCCAATCCAGGCAGTTTGGAAAAAAAAGTCATATTTTTTGTACCAAGACTGACAGATTTATGAGCTTTTTCATTTCTTCTGCAAAAGCTTATCATTGACCAGTTTAGAAATGACTGCTAATTAAACTAAGTGTGAGCATTGGTGATGCAATCTTCTTCTAGAATTGTGTATAAAAATGAGAAACCGAAAGCTTTCTTTAACAGTGTGAAGTGTGACATTTCACTTTTAAGGAAGATTTTGAGGAAAGCTGAATATAGATTGAAATACAATTTTACTCCCCCATGTATGTATTTCTTTGCAATCAAGGCAAGTCCATCACTGTCACTGTTGCCCACAACATCTTCACCATGCCCTATAATGCCATCAATAATTCACTGTGTACAATGGTATTTCCCTCCCCCAAGGCTGACAGAACAGCACTGACCATTTCGGCTCATCTAAAGGAAGTGGTAAAGGGCATTCTGTGAACAAGCCTCTCAGGTGTCCTTATCAGCCAAATCCAGATGCGGAGCTGTTCGGCGACAAGCAGAGTTCCTCTGTCACCATGTAAAGGGAAAATATAGCTTTGTCACTGGGATGAAAGCTCTCAGTTACTCATAAAGCCCAGATCACAGAGTAGGAGAGGCCATGCATGTCTTCTTTGCTTTGTGGTTTTCTTCATCTTTCTTATACTTGCATCAGAAATGTCCCCACAGGGCCATGGCTGAAAGCACTATTGGTCAACTGCCTAGAGGTTTAGAGGTGGGATCTAGTGACAGGATGAAGAGGAATTCTGGAAGTTCTGTTCCTTTCATTTTTTGTCTTTTTTGCTTCTTGGTGTTGGGTTGGCTACTAACATGAGCAGCCTTGCCATAGGTCCAAACAATGGGACCAGGAGAATTATGGACAGGAAACTCTGTACCTGTGAGCCCAGATACTATTTTTCCTTAGAAGTTGATTTATCTCAGGTATTTGTTACAGGAATGGAGAGCAACCCAATGTCTGTTTTAAATGGCTACAGAAATGTCATCTTATCCAGAACAATTCATCTTCAGGTGATAAGAGCAGCTCGTCTAATAGAGACCAGATACCATCCAAACTAGCAGGACTGATAGGGCTAAAAACACATGGTCACTTCCAAATGACTCTGCTCTGTGGGATTTTTGTCTAACTAGTGTCCAGATCAAGGAAGTTTTCACAGGCCACACAGCAAAACTACCATTATAGTTATTTTTCTTATGTCTTTGGGGTTCTTTTTGGAAGAAAGTAAGTTCTGAGCAAGGCTGAGGAACAAAATAAGTTTGTGGGAATTTCTACTAGCATTATCTTTTTAAAGCAGTTTCTTACCTTTCTTTTTGCCATCATAACAGCTTACTTAGACTCTTGATAAAAGCACTTTAGATGTGAGTGATCGAAACAAAATCTTCCTGTAACAAGAAGCCGTGGTCTTTTGCAATCTGGTTTCTCACTTTGCCCCCGAAGCATAAATAAATATGGCTTATATTAAATGGCAGTCTTCACTGCTGCCACTGCCTTGAGTCATTACTCTGGGTATTTCTGCCCTCCTCCCTCACGTGAGGAATCCATTTCACCTGCTGCAGAGACAGGCTAGCTCATGCCCTTCAGCTTCCCACAGAGCTGAGTAAATGGATGACCTTTAACTTCAATCCTCCAAAGAGGTTTTGTTGGACGTGTTTGTAACTTAAAATAAAAGCCCGACAAAATTGTCGAAATGTTCTCTACTTAAAATATTACTTTTCCCATGGCTTATGAAATATAAATAAATCTCAGACTGTTCGCTTGACTTAGTCACTCCTTTTTCAGGAGTGGTTAGCATGGGCCTCAGTTTAGCTTTTAGACTTATTACAGATAAAGGTTTGATGTGAAAAGAAACTTGATTCAATCTTAGCACGTATTTCATGTTTATTTTCATGAATTAGTGATTTCTGCCATATTATTAAGTAAAAACTAAGATGTATAAAAGTATGAAATATATTACTTGAAATAAGATGTGGATTTGGATCCTATGGTGATGCTTATAAATGTTTTCAATATTAGACGTTTTAGTAGAATAAGTAATGTGGCCACTGTAGTAAGAACTTGTACTAGAAGAGCATTGATTTGGGTTATGAATTCAGTAACTTAAAATAGTGAGGAAGGATAGGTGCTGTGGGATGGTCTGTATGTCAAATGTGTTGCTGATTGGTCAATAAACAAATCACTGATTGGCCCGTGGCCAGGCAGGAAGTATAGGCGGGACAAGGAGGAGAATAGAGCTGGGAAGGAAGGCTGAGTCAGAGAGACACTGCCAGCCGCCACCATGACAAGCCTCATGTGAAGATGCCGGTAAGCCACGAGCCATGTGGCAAGGTATAGATTAATGGAAATGGATTAATTTAAGCTGTAAGAACAGTTAGCAAGAAGCCTGCCACGGCCATACAGTTTGTAACCAATATAAGTCTTTGTGTTTACTTGGTCGGGTCTGAGAGGCTGTGGGACTGGCGGGTGAGAGAGGTTTGTCCTGACTGTGGGCCAGGCAGGAAAACTCTAGCTACAGATAGGGACCTTGGAGACACTGTTTGTATATTAGAATCTTTAGAAAATATCCTTTTAATAGATTTAAAAGATTTTTCTAATAGTCCTCTGGGTGTTAAGTTATGGAAACAAAGTATTTTTATTTCTCTTCTTTGGTGCAACATTTAATTTCCTGGGGATAGCATTTTCTGCTTATTTTTAGCAGCAAAACTTTAATTTTGGGGACAAACTGATTGCTACATCTTCCGTATGTTGTTAATGCAGATGATAAACTACAAAAACCTCTCACGATGTCCTGTCTTCTTCTCTGTCACCTGTCATCCACAGGCATCGACTGAGGACCAGCTGTCTGTCTTTCCATCTCCTAGGTGCTGGTGATTGGAGCGGGGGCTAGCTGAGTCCAAGGATTCTACTTTTACAGAGAGTACACTTTCTCTCAATGGAATCTCATTGTAAGCAGGAAAATAAGTAGATGGAGGGGAAGCAAGATGCAAAAGTTTTAGCAAGAGAGTAAGATAGAGAAGTACCCTGGGAAGGAAAGCCTCTGAAGTGTCTCTCAGGATCAAGTGTTTGGAGAACGTTTAAAATATGAAAAGGAATCTTGTAAAGGGGAGGAGTGACCGCTGAGCACAGTAGCCATAAGAAAAATGTATCCAGGAGTGTCCAGGAGAAGCCAGGCTCTAGATCAGAGCCGTTCTTCTTCCCAGGACCTTTCTAACTTTCTCTCACAGCACTCCTCCAAGCAAGCCTCCTGAAAGGATGCTGCTGCATCCTCATTGTGATTTGAATAAAAAATTTCCTCCATAGACTCAAGATTTCCTTCCCAAGTTGCTTCTGGTCACCATGCTTTATTACAGCAATAGAACCCTAACCAAGACATATAAGTACCAAGACTAGACATGGCTGAGCTATTTCATGTTCCTACTTTTCAACTTGTATATCTAGCATCAATATAAGACTTACACAGATAGTAGTTACTTATACATCCCAGGTTCAAGAATACACATTATGAAAAGGCCTGAGACTACAAGTTAATATAGAATTACCCCAAATCAGCCACCTTTATTCTCACTTACAGACTGAGGAACAATGATACTATGTCTGAGCGGTTGATATGCCAGTCCAGTCCAACGCCTAGCAGAGCACATGACTTACAGTAATATTCCAGAACTTTAAATAACAAACCAACAGGAAACCAAAGAGACTTTTCAACTATACCCTTTAAGTACCCATGTTATAGGTCTGTTCTAGGTAACCATTTCTCCTTTTCAACTTGTCTGCCTTGACTACTGAAATAATATAGGTCTCAAACATTGACAGGCTTTGAAGATCTTTCAGGAATATTAGGCTTGAAATTACTCCTGAAAGTCTATACTTGAGAAGGGGAAGGAGGAATTAGATGATAAGAGAATAACAGCAGTGCTAGACAAGAATGGCATACCTCAGCTCCTCTCTTTATGGAAATGCTTTTCATGGTTCCTGTTGAGCATTTCAATAAAAATGCCCTGTCTATTTTTTCTATATGTTCTTATATCTCATTGCAACATGGCTGTAACTATCTTGGAAGATATAAAGTTTGTCCTCTTTAAATCACTACATTGTCATAAGGTGATTCTGGGTGTTCATAATAAAATCCAAGAGCTACATTCATAACAAAGCTATAGATATTTTGAGCTCTGATTTTCTTAGTTTTCAATGGAAAAGGGCTTACATTCCAATATTTCTCAATAGTCACTCGTTTTGTTTATTTTGATAGTTATTAACAGATAGTCATTAATATCACAGTACAAAGGTTAAGAGCATGTGTCATCATACAGTATTTCGGGCTGCTATACTGAGCATCTGGTTGACCAAGGCAACAACTCTGAAATTAGCAGAATGGCCTTCCTGTAGGGTTGTGATAAGTGATTTTTCCCTCGACTATGCTGATCAAGATCTCTATATTTACTAATTTCAAAATATAAATAGACATAATAAAGAATATTACCAGTATCATTTTCTAAGTAAAAATCAGTATGCCCTGAAAGTTGGACTAAAGATATTTCCTTCAAGGCCGTCTTTGAGTCTTCCTTGGCAATGCTTCAGGGACCTTCTAATGAGACACTAAGGACGTCTAATAGGACATCAGGGCTCTTAATTTTTGTCTTGATTGTTGCTAATTTTCTAGTAGATATGGGATTATGGTTTCTGGTGCTTTTTTATTTTATCTGGTAAATGGCAGGTTTATATGAACTAAATGTAGTTCGCCTTGTTTAATTTAGTGGTTATACTTAAGTACTCCCACTGACTTCCTTTCCTTGCTTTCCATATGTGCTGAAAGACATTTTATTTTAGAAAACTTTACTCAATTCAACCAAATAATTAATCATCCAGAGTCTTTCAGGTCAACTTAATTTACTATAGTTAAAGTCATTCTGCTAAAGCATATGTCTGTTGAGATTGTATTTTTAAATATTTTAAGATGAGCTTGATAAGAAAGATCCACTAGCCTTGGTAAAGTTTTGCTCACATTCCAAATGCAAGCTTATCCAAAGAAGAATTTGAACCAGTTTGTAATTTCACAATAATTTTAGATTCATGTTGTCGTTAATATCTCATTGGTCAGTTCTGTGGTCATAAAGCTTTACAGAATGTCATTGTCTTTTGTTGTTATCTTTGCATCAGTTATTGACCTATCTAACTACAAAACTGTTAATAATAACACAACGATTATCAGGATCAGAATATGGTCAGGACTGGCTTCTTTAAATGGAGGCATATGAACAAATATTTACTGAGCATCTAATATAGAGCAGACCTTCTGAATGTCATGTTACCCCCATAAAAGAGAGCATCAGAGAGAGAATGGAAGTGTGGGTAAAGGCTTACAGGAGAGTTTTGACTCATGTAAGTACAAGATGCAAAATTCCAATTCAGACCTCTCTAAATCATCTTGCAAGCTTTAAAGTCTAAAATTGACAGTAAAATAAAGTCATTGATAGTGAAATAAGGAAGCAGCTACTGTATTCTGTTGAATGAGGGCTTAATATCAGCTTCTGTCAGACATCTAAGCAATTCTATTTTATGACAGCATATGTCATTTTTAATGTCTATTAAAATGCCAAAACAGATGCATTCGTTTATCATGTATTGATTTCAGGAATAAAAGCCTGGTGGAATGTTTGTGAACAGGGCAAAAATACGTGAACATAATGTTGCATATCAGTCAGAAAATAATCTAATTAAACAACTTAATAGCTCAAGAAGCATTGCATATTAACAAGGGAACAATATGCTTTCACATGGTCACACACATTTTCAGTAGGAATATTTGTTCCATTCATTCCTGAGTGGTGCAGATCTAGGGTGATGACTTGTCCTCATTTTCAAACAAAGACAGCCAGAGCCTTCTCATTTAATTTTAAAGTGGGAAACCTCAGCAGTTAATAGCACTTGCTGCTCTTTCAAAGGGCCGAGTTCAGTTCCCAACATCCACATGGGCACTCACAATCATATGTAACTCAAGTTCTGAAAATTAATTCCTTCTCCTGGCCTCCCTAGTCACTAGCACATATGATTCGCATGCATGTGCTAAGGAAAACAATGATAAAAAACAAATTATTTTAAAAAAATGGAAACAACACAATTAAATATGGGCTAAGGAACTAAAAAGAGAACTCTCAATAGAAGAAATTAAAATGGTTAATAAATATCCCCCAAAGTGTTCAATATCCATAGCAATTGGGGAAAAACAAAGCAACTTTGAGAAATGCACTTCACAAGAACCATAGACTAACAACAACAACAAAATCAGTACCAGGCATGAGAAACCTCCTTTCTAATAGCTGGTCAGGGTAGTCCAAGCAATTCTCAAAACAATACAGAGTATTGGTGTAGCGCTTGATTGCCTCTCAGGGGTTGAGAGTGTGCCCCTGTTGCTGAGAACAACACAGTTAGGACATAGGACTTGAGGTAGATCTGACCTGAAAGTCTTTTCCCAGTGTTCTAGCCTCTGTGGTCCCAGACAATCCTCTACAAGTGACCAATGCAGGGAAGCAGTTAAATAATCCTACCCAGCTACAAGATCTGTGAACCATGACAATTACCAGAATGACAAGATATACATAGAGGTAAAAGGAGTTGCATTCCCACATCAGCAGCAGCCAACTATCTAAGTGGATGATCCACTAAACAGGAGAGAACTTATATCTGGTACTGGAAAAACAGCCAACTTTCCAGGGCTAGTAAGGTAATGAATCTTAGAACACGATTTACTACCGCCACTTTTCTATACCAGTACAATCCCTTAGTTCATGCCAAATTTTTCCCCTTACACCCACAAATAAGTGTGGCTGCCATCCCTCATCCAAGAAGCCTCTTTACAGCAAATGGAGGCCATCACAGAAAACCACATCTGGACATAAAACAGAGACATGCAGGTCATGAAGAATCCAGTCCCAATGGATACACCTACATCACAGCTCTTGAAGCTCTGGAACAGGGAAGATCGAGGAAGAGGGGCAGAAAATGTTGTAAGAGCAGAATACCAGGAAGTCTGCTGTGAAATAGTTTCTGCTAGAAATGGCTGCACAAACAAGACCAGAACAATGGTGATAAGAATGGACATGTTAATGCCCAAAGAGGGAAATCTCACAGTATCTCACCCCTAAACAAAGGATGATAGGCAACTAAAGACTGTTTGGAGGAGAATTAGCCTCTCTCAGGGGTTAATTCCCTTATTAGTTGTCCAATGGAGAGTGGTAAGCCTTGAAACAATATACACACAAACAAAAAATGCAGGTCCATACATATATCGTGTGTGTGTGTGTGTGTGTGTGTGTGTGTGTGTGTGTGTGTGTGTGTGTGTGTGTGTGTATAACAATAATCAAAGAAAAAACTATCAAATTGAGGAGGGGACATGTGAGGGGTTCTAGGGAGGGTAGCTGGGAGCATCTGGAGGGAGAAATGGAAAGAGGGAAAGTGATGTAATTCTATTCCTGTTAAAAACCTAAGAAACAAAATTAAAATAGATGGTAAATAAATAAATAAATAAATAAATAAATGAATGAATGAATGAATGAATAAATAAATAAATAAATAAATAAATAAATAAATAAACAAAATAGGAAACTCTCAGACTTGGTAAGTGTGCCCCTTTATAAGAGTAGCAGAAATGTACTCTGCCTATTTGTGCTTACCATTTGGTTCTAGTACAGTGACAATAGAGGTATACTATTGATAGTTAGATACACTTGTCTTGCCTGTTATCCATGACTGATACATGTAATATTAGTCTTCTCCTTTTCCCTGAAGGGTCCTCACCCCATTCACAGGAAAGCTACAAACCAAGTGGCCCTCATTCTCAAACTGTACCTTCTTTTCCTAGCTGCTTTAAGTCTAACTGGGAGGAACTTTGTCACATTTTGCACTCCTGGACACAGTTACAGTAGCCTGAATGACCTTTCTTCTGTTGACTACAGAGTGAGTACATATTCACAGTGTCATTTTTGGGGGTGTAGCTCAGGGTGGATCATTTGACTGCAGGAAGTCAGGCCCACTCCTGTACATGTTGTGCAGTAGAAGTTACTAAGGTCTGAAAGGTTGAAGTCAAAACCCACCGATTGTCTCACAAGCTGGATGTGATCCTTGTGGTCTGTTCGGGATGCAGACCAGAAAGGGACAGCATCAGCAATAGGCAGAAAGTGTGACAGCTCATTTGGGGAAGAGTAAGCAGACCCTAGGCCTCTGACATCCCTGCCAAAACACATGTATTCTTGGTTAAAAGTCATAGGGTGTCTTTTGTTCAAAAGTTTGGCTGGATATTTTTTTGAAACTTCATGAATAGGGAGAAAACATGTTGAATATTATCCATAGCCACTCAGGAGTGAAAATGGCTCCTTTTAATGCACTGTCTTCTTTATGGTTTCAAATGGGTGTAACAATGAAACTGAGGGGCTCTCCTTAGTGATATTACTGTGAATCTTTGGCTATTAAGAGGAAGGGTTTGGCTTGATGGAGTCTGTTAGGTCAGGTCTAGCCATTTACCTTGAAGGAAAACAAGAGTAAGTGATGAAGAGAAGGAGGAATGGGGTTTGGTCAGTAGTTTATCAATCTATCTAAGGAAGACAAAGTGGTCCTAGAACTGCTCTGGGCACTAACATGAGGGCTAAGCTTATACAGGTGAGCAGGCAAGAAGTATACAGTTCCATGTCTTAGATTTACTGCGATCTGACTGATAGTTATCTTTGTTCTACAAGTTGACTCCAAAGAAGTTGTTGTCACTTAAGGGACAGTCTGATTCCCATCATGAGATGATAGCCTCAGTATGGGGAATCAGTCTCAGTTCTTATTATGAGTAATTGCTCCCCTACAAGGGAGGGAGTTTTGTTTTGGGGTGATCTTCCTGTTCCTGGCTAGTTTAGGGCAATGGCAGGAGACGTCAAGGCATTGTGCCAGAGTCTGGATTAGGATGTTTTAAAAGCTGGCAGGTGGTAATCTGTTGCTTACAAGGTCCCTGAAAATTTTGAAGATAACTTGTTGATTCTTCATTTCATCTTCAAAAGGGGAAAACTACCAGTTACTACTCTTGAAGTGACTGACTTGTCTGCATAGAGAGCTGAGTAGGAATCTCTGACCCTGTTTAAGGAAATGAACACAGGGACAATGGAGGCAGGAATGCTAAGCTTCGTCCTGCTTTTGACCACCTACTTGTCACTGCAGAAGTGAGTGCTGTTAGCAAAGATGATTTTCGTACGTTGTATTGCAGTGCTCAGTGTTTAGTCCTGAGTTTATAATACGTATTTGTGATAGCGGTGATAGCAGTGGTAGTTTCTGCTTAGTAAAATGATTATTCCAGTTTTAACTGACAGACTTCTGAAAGAGTTAATTATAGGTGATAAAAATCAGTGATGTCTCAAAGTCAGCTTCTACAGCTTCCATTGGCAAAATTTCAGAATTTTCAAGCTAATTATGCCAACTTTTTTGGAAGCATTTATACCAAGAATATTGTCAAGCATAATAACCAAAGCCTTCTTCTTTTATCTTATTTTTCAGGGTGAATTTTTAAATACTTACCAACATGCAGCTGAGCAAAATGCATAACCCCGACCGTGGTCAACCGAAATCAGCACAGGGAGCAAGGCTCCTCGCCTATGTCCGCTCTATCTCATCCCTGAATCGAGGGGATTGTCTTCTTACTTAGAGCACTAGGCTATGTCATGTAATAAAAGCTAGCCTGCATGAGGAACACTGCTCATAAAGAGCCGAGGACCAGTACAAGAGTTAACATATAGTGTGAAATGGTTATGAATACCAGGCACCATTTATTTTAGATGAAAGTATATAATTCAAAAAGAATAGACAAAAATGGAAAGTCATCACTTTTCCTCTGGTTAATAATGCCCTACACATCCCTGTCTCTGAATGATTTTTGTTCAGTGATGTTCAGAAGATATATATTTTAAAAATCCTGATACAGCTTTTCCACCCAGTGGTATTGTTAAAAACTCACCAGTCTTTCCTCAGATTAAACCTCATTTTAAACACATGAACTCTGGCCTATGTTTGTCGTGGTGGGAAAGAATTGAGCACAGTATTACTAAGATCTCGGAGTGGTACTTCCTTTTTCTCCCGAAGGTCTGTGAACACACAGGGCCTGGAAAAGACCTTTGCAGAATGTTTTTTGCAGCTCTTGCTTAAGTTGTAAACCTTCACATTCCAGGTGTGTTCCATCTTTCCCCTTTTCTCAGTCTGAATGATTTGTGACAAGATTTAAAGACATGTTTCATTTATTTCTCACTTTCCTTTTACTTCATTTATAGATTAGGTGAGGGTTTCTCGCTGTGTGGATTTACATTCCCCAGCATTACTCAAGGTCAAAGTACAAAGCCCACGTATGCATGCTAAGCCCTTTTGAATATGTGCTCACCCCACCGTGATGCATTAAAAAAAGATACCTTGTTCAGAAACGACCCACCGCCGCCTACATTTTGTTTGTCTTCTATTAAAGCTGAAGAAGCTACATTTTCATTCCAAATGCCACACATATGCTTTCAGAATAGCTTAAGTCTGCAGCTGCCTGAGACACTGCGGCCCAGAATCCCTCCCCGTTCTGTGTTCCTGCAACAGTTGTGACTCTATTGAAGACCATGGGATCTCTGGCCTGCATCATTTCATTCCTCTAAGATTCATCTCTATACTCAATGAGCTTTTTTTTCTCTATCTCCTGCCCCATCACTCCCCTGTTCTCCAAAAAGATTCTAATATTTGAATTATTATTATATCATATATAATTGATTTATACTATATATAATAATATACTATATATAAATAATATAAGTGTAATACATTTAGCCAACCAATAGCAGTAGCTTCACCACTGTAATCTCCCTGGTAACAGGCTTTTGACTAGGTTTAGAGCATCAAGAAAATACTCCTTTCTGTAGAAAGGCCCTCAAGTCCAAACATGAATGGTTGGTGATTCCCATAGTTGTGCCACTATTATACTGGTGGGCACCTCTTCACAGCCAAATGGGTGACATAGCACCTCCAGGGATCCTGATTCTGCCACATATTGCTTGACTTCCCAACTCTTTAAAATCTGGATGAAAGCCTCTCTGATTCACAACTCTTAATGAGCCACCAAGGTCACATGACTGCTGAGTGGCTGGGAGGTTGAGCACAGTGAAAGGAATCTTAAGGAATAAATGTCCTAGGCAGCCTGGCATACCAAGAATATTTCTAAGGAAAAGTTCTCCAGATAGGTGTACTACTCACCCTTAAAACCTGTAGTGAGTGGAGTCTAACACACTTCTGAAACAGCGTCAGGTGTCTTTCCAATTGTCTTCATGCGAATGCCTGGCTCCTTCTTCCTAGACCTAATATACTCCTCAGTAGCTCCGCCTTTCTGGTTCTCAGTATTCTGAGTATTCTGAGTAGCTCTCCCATTTTCCAGGCCTCTCTGCTTTGCTTTTGCTCTCGATAGTTACCTTTACAGTAGCTAGAAGAAGTTGGAAATAACTATGTCACAGCCTGAATGCTTGGTCTCTTAAAATTCCCTTCACAGATGAGTCTACGTCTCACCTTTACACAGACCCTTACACTAGGATTCAAGACACAGACAAAATGTAGACAAGTTCTTCATTACAAGGTAGTACACATGGCTTCTTGTCCAGTTCTCCATAGAGTATTCATTCCTATCTGAAGCCGCATGGATGCAGTCTTCAGTCTGCAGTTGTAGAAAATGAAAAACCATTCTTCCATGGTCACATGAGGATTACCTAATAATCTCAGCTGAAAAGATTCAAATTCTACCTGGGCAGTGTTGGCTCATGCCTTTAATCCCAGCACTCAGGAGGCAAAGGAGTCGGGTTTTTGTGAGTTCAAGGCTAGCCTGGTCTACAAATCAAGTTTCAGGACAGCCAGGGTTGTTATCCAAAAACCCCAGTCTCGAAAAACAAAACAAAATTCAAATTCTAGCACACATTTCCAAACCTTTCAAAAATGCCTCCACAAAACAGTTCCAAAGGCTTTTGAACAGTGAATGCTGCCAGGTATTCACAGCAGGGATACCACTCCTGGCACTACTTTCCTATAGTATTCCCACTTTTTATAGCTATAACAAAATATTGGACATAAATTAAGGAGAAAGTAATTTATTTTAGGCCCTGCTCTCAGGGGTTTCTGTCCATCATGGCAGGAATAACAAGGCAGAGCACAACAGTTAAGAAACAGAAAGGAAGACAACAAAAGGAGATCAAGGGGATACAAATTGGAAAGGAAGAAGTCGAGCTTTCCCTATTTGCAGATGACATGATAGAATACATGAGTGACCCCAAAACTTTGACCAAGGAACTCATACAGCTTATAAACACCTTCAGCAATGTAGCAGGATACAAGATTAACTCAAAAAAATCAGTAGCCTTCCTATATACAAATGACAAACGGACTGAGAAAGAAATCAGAGATACATCACCCTTTACGATAGCCATAAATGATATAAAATACCTTGGGGTAACTCTAACTAAGCAAGTGAAAGACCTGTATGATAAGAACTTTAAGTCCCTGAAAAAAGAAATTGAAGAAGATACCAGAAAATTGAAAGCTCTACCATGCTCATGGATAGGTAGGATTAACATAGTAAAAATGGCAATCTTACCAAAAGCAATCTACAGATTCAATGTAATCCCCATCAAAATCCCAACACAATTCTTCACAGACCTGGAAAGAATAATACTCAACTTCATATAGAAAAACAAAAACCCGAAAGAATCATGTACAATAAAACAACCTCTGGAGCCATCACGATCCCTGACTTCAAGCTCTGCTATAGAGCCACAGTAATAAATACATGTGGGTACTGGCATAAAAACTGACATGTGGACCAATGGAACCGAACTGAAGGCCCTGACATTAATCCGCACACCTATGAACATATGATTTTCGACAAAGAAGCCAAAACTGTACAATGGAAAAAAGAAAGCATCTTCAACAAATGGTGCTGGCATAACTGGATGTCAACATATAGAAGACTGCAAATAAATCCATATTTGTCACTCTGCACAAAACTTAAGTCCAAGTGGATCAAAGACCTCAACATAAATCCAGGTACTCTGAACCTGATAGAAGAGAAAGTAGGATGTAGTCTTGAACGCATTGGCACCGGAGATCACTTTCTAAATATAACACCAGTAGCACAGACACTGAGAGAAACAATTAATAAATGGGACCTCTTGAAACTGAGAAGCTTTTGTAGAGCAAAACACATGGTCAACAAGACAAAGCGACAGCCTACAGAATGGGAAAAGATCTTCACCAACCCCGCATCTGACAGAGGGCTGATATCCAGAATATATAAAGAACTCAAGAAATTAGACATCAAAATAACCAACAGTCCAATTAAAAAATGGCCTATAGAGCTAAACAGAGAGTTCTCAACAGAAGAAGCTCAAATGACTGAAAGACATTTAAGGAATTGCTCAACATCCTTAATCATCAGGGAAATGCAAATCAAAATGACTCTGAGATACGATCTTACACCCATCAGAATGGCTAAGATCAAAAACATTGAAGACAGCTTATGTTGGAGAGGATGTGGAGCAAGGGGAACACTCCTACACTGTTGCTGGGAATGCAAACTTGTACAGTCACTTTGGAAATGAATATGGCAATTTCTTAGAAAATTGGGAATCAATCTCCCTCAAGACCCAGTTATACCACTCTTGGGCATATACCCAAGGAATGCTCAACCATACCACAAGGACACATGCTCAACAATGTTCATAGCAGCCTTATTTGTAATAGCCAGAACCTGGAAACAACCCAGATGCCCTTCAGCTGAAGAATAGATTAATAAAATGTGGTACATATACACAATGGAATACTACTCAGCAGAGAAAAACAATGGCATCATGAGGTTTGCAGGCAAATGGATAGAACTAGAAAAAATCATCCTGAGTGAGGTAACCCAGACTCAGAAAAACAAACAAAGTATGTACTCACTCATAAGTGGATACTAGATGTAAAGCAACGGATAACCAGACTGCAACTCACACCTCCAGGGAGGCTACCTAGTAAAGAGAACCCTAAGAAAGACACAGGGATTGCCCAATGACAGAGAAATGGATGAGATCTACATGAGCAAACTAGACATGAGTGGGGATAATGGAGGGCAAGGATCAGGGGCAAGAGAGCTTAGGGGAGTGGGAGGTCCCAGCTGGATCAGGAACACAGTGGGAGAACAAGGAAAGAGATATCATGATAAATGAAGACCCCATGGGAATAGGAAGAAGCAGAGTGCTAGAGAGGTCCCCAGAAATCCACAAAGATACCTCCACAATAGACTACTGGCAATGGTGGAGAGAAAACCCGAGCTGACCTATTCTGGTGATCAGATGGCCGCTGGACACCCTAACTGTCATGATAGAACTCTCATCCAGTGACTGATAGAAGCAGATGCAGAGATCCACAGCCAAGCCCCAGGTGGAGCTCCAGGAGTCCAATCAGCGAGAGAGAGAAGGGATTATATGAACAAGAGATATGAAGACCATGATTAGAAAAAGCACAGGGACAAATGGCCAAACTAGTAGAAACACATGAACTGTGAACCAACAGAAACTGAGCAGCCCCCATGGAACTGGATCAGGACCTTTGATAAGTGAGACAGTTGATTAACTTGAACTATTTAGGAGGCCCCCAGGCAGGGGGACCGGGACCTGTTCTTAGTACATGAGCTGGCTTTTTGGAACCTAGGGCCTATGCTGAGACATTTTGCTCAGCCTTGGTGTAGGGAGGAGGGGACTGGACCTGCCTCAGCTGAGTGTACCAGGCTCTGCTGACTTCCCAGGGGAGATCTTGCCTTGGAGGAGGTGGGAATGGGGGGTGGGTTGTGGGGGGAGGCTGGGGGTGGGAGGAGGGAGGACAGGGGAATCTGTGGCTGATATGTAAAATTAAATTAATTATAAAATAAAAAAAAGAAACAGAAAGGAATATGCCTGCGTAGAAGGCTTCCTCCCTTCCTGTCCTCTCACCCGTTCTATGGAATGCTGCAAGTCTCCAATTTAGTTAATATTCTCTGACAATTGCCTCACAGGCATACCAACAGAAATGCTTTACTAGTATAAGCACTTCTATACTGAACTAACTTAACAATCTGGTTAACCATCACACTCTATTTGGAACAAAGTAATTTCTGACCCAGGAGAAAAATCTTATATTAGTTTATATGATTCTATCATATTAACAAGTCTGGTTTACCTCATCTCAGATGTGACATCATTCCTTGCATGAAGCTGGATATGAGAGAAATGCAAATTTCTCAGAGTAGCATAGTAACATATACACCTGTTTTTACCAAGATCCAGGAAAAAATGCTATCTAAATCTCAAAAATTATTATGAATTAATTAACAAAAATATATTCTGTATTCCATTATCAATAACTTTTAATATACTTTTTTCTTATAATTATATGTCTGTTTGTAAGTTTAAGTAAGAAGATGCAAATTTTCAAATCCTTTAAATGAAATGATACTGCCATAATGGCTAATGAATGTACCTGAAAAGAATATATGGAAATATAGTTTCTATGTTGAAATAGAAATATATGTTGGGTACGTGAGGAGTTGGGAGGATGATAAAATCAAGTCAGGCAATAAGACAAATCTCAAGAAAGACTTCAAAAGGAAGCTTGAGTGTTTGTCTTGAAAAAGGGCTTGAACTCAACCATGATAAAATTCTAGCAAAGGAAGCACTGTATGCATGAGCAAAAGAGTATGAGAAAGTGTCTTATTTATGTATTCATGCATCCACATATTCATTTGTCCATGTTTTCATTTTTCCATGCCTGTATACATAGGAACCCCAACATTCAACCAGCCTTTGAGGTGTAATCAGTGTAATAGCACTGACGGCTTTGAACTCAAGACGCTCTTTTATGCTTTATCCCAACCTCTAACTATAGAATCATAAATCTTTGCTTTCTATAAAAATAGTATCTGGTACCCATGTAAGGTGACTATCATATATAGTTATATAATTACAGGGAAAAGTTACAATGGTCCTTATAGAGTCTGCTCCTTAATATTTAAGTATGCCCTTGGCTTTGGCAGTATCACAGACTCCTAAGATGTCACACTGCTTCCTGCTGCAGTGGTAACATTCGGCAATTGCCAACCATGTGGCTTTCCTCCTGCTCTGGCTGGGCTCCAGGTCATTTCCTTTGTGAAATATGCTTCTTGTGACATAAATGGGTCATGCCACACAATAGGATGGTGCTTCTGGGGCCAAGCCAACTTTATTCTTTCCCCAGTCCACTCACTGATCAAAGGGGCAGTCAGCAATGTAGAAATCAGTAAGAAACACAGCCCTACAGCAAGAATTTCTAAATTTTGCTAAATATGCCCAGATGCCCTTGGCCTTCAGATACCATGATCAGATATCCACTTTCCATGCAAAAACAAACAAAAAACAAAAACAAAAACAAAAAACAAAAACCAGTTTCAACTTGTATTGGTAGAAGAATGAGATAGAGTACAGCCTTCCTGACAGAAGATTTAAGTACTACTTCTGCAGACAACCAAACTTTCCCTTCAAGAAGTCACCAATTTATGCCCCATGCTTCCTCCATGGGTAATGGTGATGTCCACTCTTGTGTCTGTCTGCTCTCAGAAAGATGAAACCATCCTCTAAAATGATAAAATACTGACTGATATTCTGAATTAAACCAGGTCATTATTCATCTGCAGTAACCATTAAAACAAATGCGAGTAAGCAGGTCTATTTTTTTTTTAAGTCAAGTGAGTCAATTGTATCTGTCATATTTTCCATCCATGCAAGATATGCTGCCTCATATAGTGGGAAACCTGGGACTCAAGAATTAAGTTCATTCACCTAACACTAACTGTCCATTGAGAGTCTATGCTGTATGTTTTAATTTTAGTCATTTTTCCAAGGTCACATAGACACAATGACATCATCAATTGCTCTGACACCTAGCCGTGTCATCCATTATTCTTTTTCATCATATATATGTTCTAGAAACAAATCTGTTCAGCTGGATGTTGTAGAATATTACTTTAAAATGTGTTACATTTGTTTATGCTGTGGAACATTTGTTTAGTGATGCAAAGACGTGTTGCATTCTTTTGTGTTGCATTTGTTTAACTCTGTGAAGCTGTGTTACTGTGCTTGTCCTAAAACACCTGATGGTCTAATAAAGAGCTAAACAACCAATAGCGAGGCAGGAGAAAGGATAGGCAGGTCTGGAGGGCAGAGAGAATAAATAGAAGAAGAAATTTGGGAGAAGCAAGAAGAAGAAAGAAGAAAGAGCAAGAGAACAAGGAGAGGAGGATGCGAGGGGCCAGCCACCCAGCCACCCAGCCAGCCAGGGAGTAAGAGTGGAAGTAAGATTACAGAAGTAAGACAGGTAACAAGCCCCGAGGCAAGGGCAGATAGAGAGAAACAGGTTAATATAAGTTAAGACACAAGAAACAAGCCAAGCTAAGGCTGAGCATTAATAATTAAGAATAATTTGTCTGGGAGCTGGGTGGTAGGCCCCTCAAAAGAGCAAAAAACAACCAACAACAGCTGGGCAAATTACAGAAGCTGAATCTGTGTTATACACACAGCTATTTTATCCAAAGTTCTGCACAAAGCACACCAGTCTCTCCAGACGTATTTCATTTCAACTTGTTTTAATTTAATAAAAGAAAAAAATGAACCAATGATAATTGACGGGGATGTGGGATATGAAGCTGGATCCCTCCGGAAAAGCAAACATAGTAAAAAATTGAACAGTGTTCACGTAACAACTTGTCATGTGACTGTTTGCTCCTAATGTAAACATTAAGACTCAAGATGTAAACAAGATATAATATGTTCAGGAAGCAAATAAAACTCAGAAGTCTTAGGATGCTCCTAAAACATAAAATTCATAAGACTCTTCTTCAGGTTTATATAAGCAATAATAATTTCTGAGAACATAAGACTCAGCTATCAGCCAAATTGTGCCCCTGTGAGCAACCTCAATAAACTCAGCAGTTCACTAAGCTAGAGTGAGAATCATTTTTTGGGGGGTCCATCATTGAGCTCTATCTGGAGTGAATAGAGATTTTTCTCACATCTCTATAGAACTTATGCAATGCAGCACAATTGTTATAAATAATTTTAAAGTTATTGACAACCATAAAGTGACTGATAACAACCTAAAAAAGAAGAAATTCAGGCCCAAGTCGTAGCAATATGGAGCAAACAATGACATGTCACCCACTTGAATCACCACTGACTATTTCTAGAGTGTTCTTTCTAAGCTGTAACCACTGAACTGCAGCCCTCACTGCACACAAATAAAATAAAGAACAAGAAAGAGGTTTGGCTGCTGTCAGAGAGCAAGTCTTGCTGCTCTTTCAACCTGAAATATGGTTTAATCTGCATAAAAATGGAGTCCGCGAATGGACTAGGATTAATAGGTTTTGGCTCTGGGTCCTTCTTGTGGCCTCATTTAAATTGGCCATTCATCACTGTGACCTCTTTGGATAATGGCCTTACTGTAATATTTAATTTCACATTAATTCAGGTTTAACTTAGCCAATGTTCATTTGTAAAGAATCACTCAGGAATTATCTCCATCTGGTTCTACTCCTTTTCCCAACATCCTTATTCATCCCAACACAATTGATGGTGTTTTTCTATTCAGTAAAATGTATTGTTTAAGAATCATGTGTGTTTGGGTAAAACTGAGTGTGAGAAAAGTAGATAGTAACTAAGAATCATTGGTTAGACTATTAAATAAGTAGGGTTTTGTTTTCCCCTTCTTTCTTTAGCTAGCTAAGACATAAGCTCATTAAAATGCAAAATCTCTGGTTAACGCGTCAGTTGACACCCAGGAGTCCATTGTAAATTGTGACTGAGTCTGTTAAAGTTCTGTTTCTTTACTGGACTATGCCTAAGTATTAGGGACAGTATGGATTCCAATGAACTTAGTGAAATTCAGTACAATAGAACAATAGAATATGTTCTTAAAACATACATTATGTGCCCTCTGTACCTTAAGCATAGCTGTTCTCAGAAAATACGCATACACGCTATTGGTATGAGTAATCCAGTTCAGTCACGGATCTGCCATGTAAAAACCGAGAGTGATGTTTCTACCTTGGCCATGACTAGCTTGCAAATGTCCTTGGCCTCTTCACTGTCCTCTGAGCTGTCAACAGTGCCAAGGAGCATGTGAGCAACTCATGTAGTTTCCATAAAGGCGGTGTGGACTGTCAGAGAGACCAAAGGTTCTGAATCTGACAAACATTTGAAAATTAAAAACATCCTTCCAGTGAAGAGTAGCCTGGGAGAAGTGAAGTATCTCCCTCTTACAGAATTTAATGTTTTCCTGTGAGGTGGATTTAGAGAGCTCTGGCCAGAGGGCTCTAGATACACCAGTGCCCGTTTCAGATATGAGGGACATTTAACTTGGTTTTGCAATATGTTTGTTTTCTTCTTCATTTAGATAGATCTCTTTGGGTATTAAATGTATAGGTTGATAATGACATTACTTTGTACATTTAGTACTAACAAATAGTATCAACAAGAATCTGGCCCAGCTAGATGACATAGAACTGCTCATGCTTGTGGAAACATGCTCACTTTGAAGGCAGAACTGAGCAACAACAGAGTCCTAGACAGAATCTAAAACTCTTTTTAAAAATATTTTTTAATCTATGTGTATATTTATGGCTGTGTTTATTTATATACACACGCATTTGGACCATTTCTGAGGATATTCTGGTGCCCTCAGAAACCAAAATAGTATTTATAAGCCAAAGAGAGTATAGCATCCTTCAGAGCTGGAGTTACTGGTGGTTGTGAGCCACTGAACTGGGTACTAGGAACCAAACTGTCCTCTGTAAAAGTAGTGTATGCTCTTAATTGCTTAACCATCTCTCCATCTCTGAGAATCTAGAATTCTTGAAATTAGCCTACCACTTGTTATTTGAGTTAGAACTTTATAAGCAAGCCAACCAGCCAGCAGACTGCCTGCAAATTTACATGGTGCATTAAAATAAGTTTCTTTTCATTTTCACTACATTATTTTGACAGGACACCAAGCTAGGATTAATGGTGAAGGCCTGTAACTCTAGCTACTTAGAAGGCTGAGGCAAGAGATTGTAAGTTCAAGCTCTGCCTCGGTGAGAGTGAATTCAAGGCCAGTCTGGGTAACTTAGACCCTGTCTCAAAATAAAAAGGTAAAAACATGGGGCTAAAGATGCAGCTTAGTGATAAACACTTACCTTCCATATGTTAGAGCCTAGGTTGAATGCTCATTACTGAAAAAATAAAAAGATGAGGGAAGGAAGAGAAAGAGGATGGGAGGGAGGGATGATGTAGAGAACAAGAACATGAAATTACTAGCTTTTCATAGGTACCTACAACTTTCAACATATCTCCTATTGTAATAATGTTATCCTTTACTGAACAGTATCCAGAGATGAGTAGCGTTGATAAACATGTCCACAAGAACACACAGAGATTGGTATTACATGCTGTGCTGCAGTGCCTCAGGGTTCAAAGGAAGACCCTAATGAGGTTGAGCATATTCATTTTTCCCATATCTTACTAGCAACTTTCCTGTCAATTCCCTCAGTTTAGAAGGTTTTGCTTTTATATCCTTAGCAGGAAACAGGGAGAATTCACAAAAGGACTTCCACCTGAACTCACTACCAAATCTTCAGTTTCTCAGATCCCTGCCTGTGCACTCAGCATTGCAGGAACAGTGGGCTTACCTGCTGTGCTTCTTTTTTATGCACACACACATGTTTACACACTCAGCTTTTGAAATCATCCCTTGTCTACTGCATCACCCAAGGTTACCCTCTCCAAGGTCAATCACATCGCTAATTCAACATATTCAATATTACACCATTTTATAGAAAAAAATGTATTAAATGCAGTTGATGGAAATGACACAAAGAACATTCTATTAAACCCCCTTTTCTTATCCCAACACCTCATTTTTCTTCTCCTTTATGGCAAAATTCCATGAGAGAGTTGTGCACACTCTTTGTTATATTTCTTCTTGATTTTTCCAGACACTGTCACAGTCTGATTGCCATCACTTGACAGAAATAAATCACAACCTCATCACTCATGACCCCATGCACAGAAAATGATGTGGGGAGTCTTGGGGATCTGGTGGCCGGTGAAGGTGGAAATCCTACTCTGATTCTTTGCTTAGAATCTTTTTTTTTTTCATTTTCTCTGCTATAGTGATTCTTAAGTTGTGCTTAAAATCTAACTAGTTCTTATACCCAATCTGTCAATTAGTTCTGTGGTTCTAATTCCAAAGTGTTGCCATGACCCTATCCATCATTATCCCTCATCTGGGTCAATTTAATGGTTCACAGCTCATCTCCTTATTCCTTTACTTCTTCCTCACCATCTGTTCTTTATATTTTAGTTGAAATAATGGCCTTAAATCAAGATCATTCTCTTTCTGTATTCAAAACCCTCCAATGATTCCTTGGATTTCTTTTCCAAAAGCCAAAGTACTGGCAGTGCCCTCTAGGACCTGCCCCATCATTCCCAATTGCTGTGTAATGACAGAATATTTGCAGAAGCACATCCAACTATGAAAAGACAGACCATATGGATGAAAGGGACAACCTTAGTTGTGTATGGGGAAAGTAACAGAGGACTGACTATTCACTGAGCCCACATAGGCATCCTCCTTTCCAAGTAGAAATATTTAAATCTTGAGAATGATATCCAACTGTCAGGAACCCCAAACCAGCAAATGAGTAAGTATTTCAGGGTAACTAATTGTGTTAGTCAGGGTTCTTTAGAGTAACAGACCATACATATGTGTGTGTGCGGGGGGATTTATTAGAATTTGTTAGATTTGTTAGAATGACTTATAAACTGTGGTCCAAGTAATTCAACAAAGTCTGCCTGAGACTGCAGTAGTTCAGTTCATGAAGCTGGATGTCTCAGCTGGTCTTCAGTATGCACCAGAATCCCAAAGAAGCAGGCTCTAACATCAGTGAAGAAGTGGACTTGCTAATGAGGGCAAGAGCAAGCAGGCAGAGAGAGACTCTTTCTTCCATGCCCTTTATATAGGCTTCCAGCCAAAAAAAAAAAAAATATGTGCCCAAGATTAGAGGTTGGTCTTCCTGCCTCCAAAGATCTAGATTAAAGGTGTGTCTTCCCATCTCAAGGATCTGGATGAGAAGTGGATCTTCCACATCAAATGACTTAATTAAGCAAAAATCCATCACAGGTGTGCCCAGACATTTTTGAGTTTTAGCTAATCCCAGATGTAGTCAAGTTGACAACCAAAATAGCCATCACACTAATCATATTTGAATTTTATTCCTGAAAACAAGAGGATATTTTAGAAAAGACCTGCTGTTTCCCATGTTTTAAATGACACCATTTTAAGGGCACTATGGGATTACCAAAATAGAAAAGAGTTTCCATTTCAACCTGTCAGTATAGCGGAGGGAGTCACACATGTAAGAGCAGGCTGCAAATTTGAACTGTATCTAACATACTCTGCTGCAAATGTTAATGCTATTTTTTTTTATTTTGTTTGGTGTGAAATTGCAGAAGCGGTTAGAATTGTTTCTTTAATTTGTTTATATTATTTCTCTAACTCCTTTGGATCCGTAGGATGTATAGATTCCATCTTTACAGAAAGTGCTGTCTTAGATACTCTATCACACTTAGAAAAACACATAAAAAAGAGTAAGCAGCCAATGACTCCTATGGAGGCTTCCCATACCAGCATTGGAAATTTTATTTAGTGACCTACTGCTTCCAGGATCAGCGTTGTCTAGCCACACATGCTATCTCTGTTGACTCTCTCTTTTATATATTCTTTAACTTGGTTATAATCAGTACATTTCCATATGGATTTTTCATACAGCCTTCATTTTAGTTAACCTTCCCAGTCCTCTTTTCTCTTCAATGTCCCCCACCTTCCTCCCTGTTTAAAATTTTCCACGCCACAGAGCTGGAGAGATGACTCAGTGGTTAAGAACACTGGCTGTTCTTCCTGAGACCTAGGTTCAATTCCCAACATGGCAGCTCACAATTGTCTGTAACTCCAGTTCCAGGGTATCTGATACCCTCGTACAGACATGCATGCAGGCAAAACACCAGTGCACATAACAAAACAAAACAAAACAAAACAAATTTCCACTCCTATGTTAATCAAAAACACATGCCTGGGAGGTCTTAGACCCAAGGAAAGAGTTTACTAGTGTTATTGAATTAAATTGACATAATATCAAACTGGTTTCTAAATATCTATGTTTACACTCACAGCCAAAGCTCCTCTTAGTATTAACCAGAGAAGCCTTTCTTTAGTGAATACTGGTCAAGCAGAGGCACATTGTCTCTGTTCTGGCTCTACTGGTCCAGGTACCCTTGGAGGCAGGGGGTGAGAAGACACAGAATCAATGGCACACATTCCGGGAGTTGCAAGCAAGCTCTCTTTTATTAAACAAAGGGCTGAGGTTTATATACGTGGATTTTTGGCAGGCTCTGCTTTTAGCTACTGTGGTGTTTCTTGGTTGGTTCTGGGGCTGCACGTCATCCTTTCCAGGTTGAAGTTTATGGATCAGGTTTCCTCTGGTCAGAGGGCTCTCTGCACATGTCACAGCCCTTAGTTTGCTTAAAGTGTGGCCCAGTGCTTTCGGCCTTACCAGCCTCAGCACATGATTTCCCAAGATACTGAGAATAAGTGGTGTTTGAAGGCTTGACCTTAACTAAGACATTATAACACCCCCTCTAAGACTCAGGAAATGTTTTGGAAGTGGGGAGGGAACAATGTAAAACCCGGAAAATACAGAGAAAGGGTGTGAGACATAACATAGCTATAACACAGTCACTACAATTGTGAATTCACAGCAGCTGCGGGCTCCTGCACTGGGTTTGCATAAAATTGGCACTGTCGATAATTATAGATATAGATGGAGAAGGACTCATGGAACACTATACCCTCCTGCTGAACTGCTGACTACTGATTAGGAGAGTAGGCACCATTGTCTTCAGTGGTGTCCTCACTGCTGAGCCTCCCATACACTCACGGATGTAAACATGGCTCAGGTTAAACTCAGTGGCTCATGAAACAAAACAAATAGATATGAATGAGAAAGAGAAATTAAGGGGAAAAGGAGAGGTAGACTGTAGCTGGAAAGTTTCTCTCCGGGTCCTGCCAAGTCCCGCAGCCCACCTATAAAATAATCACTCAGAAGCTTATATTACTTATAAACTGTATGGCCATGGCAGGCTTCTTGCTATCTAGTTCTTATATCTTAAATTAGCCCATTTCTATTAATCTATAAGTTGCCATGTGGCTTGTCGCTTACTGGTATCTTACATCTTGCTTCTCGTGGTGGTGGTGGCTGGCAGCGTCTCCTGACTCAGCCTTCCTGTTCCCAGAATTCTCCTCTCTCTTTGTCCCACTTATACTTCCTACCTGGCCACTAGCCAATCAGCACTTTATTTATTAACCAATCAGAGCAACACATTCAACATGCAGAGAGATTTCCACAGCAGTAGACAGGGATGGGGAGAAACAAAAGAGAGTAAGAGGTGAGAGTAGCCAGTGAGAATTTATAAATATAGTGATATATGAAACTGTCAAAGAATAAATTTAATTAATAAAGCATTAATAAGAGATAATTCTCCCTCCATAAAGATGGTTTTATCTTGATGAAATATATCTAAGCATTCATTTGTATTCACTTCATAGTTTGGGTGAATTAGGAGAACTGAAAAACCCATCAGCTGTTATAACTATTTGACTGCTCATGCTTGTCTCAGGTTATATATCTGAGTCATAGAGCAATAACACATTAACTAGCATTGAATGGTTGCTATTACCTTCATTACACAATTTAGTCACCCTTACATCATGAGGGAGATTAGAAATTATTTCACTTTACCAATGAGGGGTGTCTTAGTTAGGGTTTTTATTGCTGTGAAACACCATGACCATGGCAACACTTAAAAGAAAAACATTTAATTGGGGTGGCTTACTTATAGTTTCAGAGGTTCAAGTCCATTATTATCATGACAGGGAGCATGGTGGCATGCAGGCGGCAGACATCATTAGGTTATACCTTAGCTTGCAGGGAATAGGAAGTTGACTGACAGTCACACTGAGGGGAACTTGAGCAAAGGGGACCTTAAATCCTACTCCAACAGTGACACACTTCCACCAACAAGGCCACAGCCCCTAATATTGCCACTCCTTTTGAAGACCATTTTATTTCAAACCACTGCATTCTACTCCCTGGTCCCCAAAGGTTTATATCATATTATAGTGCAAAAAAAGTACACACACACACACATACACACACACACACACACACACACACACACACATTTAGTCCAACTTCAAAAATCCCTATAGTCTACCGGGTGGTGGTGGCCCATGCCTATAATCTCAGCTCTTAGAAGGTAGACACAGGCAGATCTCTGTGAGTTCAAAGCCAGCCTAATCTACAAAGTGAGTTCCAGGACAGCCACAGTGGTTACACAGAGAAACCAAGTTCCCATAGTCTGTAACAGTCTCAAACTTCTTCAAAGTCCAAAGTCTCTTCTGAGATGCATGACAATCTCTTTTTTTTTTCATTTTTCTTTATTAAGAAATTCTCTACTCACTCTACATATCACCCACAGATTCCACCTCCTCCCTCCTCCTACCCCCCAGCCCTCCCTCCCAAGCCACCCCACATCCCCACATCCCCCAAATCAAGATCTCCCATGGGGAGTCAACAGAGCCTGGCACACTGAGCCTAGGAAGGTTCAAGGCCCTCCCCACTGTACCAAGGCTGCTCAAGGCATCACACCACAGGCACCAGGCTCCCTAAAGCCTGCCCATGCACCAGGGATGGATCCTGATCCCCCTGTCTGGGTGCCCCCAAACAGTTCGAGCCAAACAACCATCTTCCATATTCAGATGGCCTAGTCCAGTCCCATGGGGGTTCCACAGCCACTAGTCTACAGTTCATGGGCTTCCACTACTGTGGCTGGTCATCTCTGCACATCTTCCCATCATGATCTCGATGTCCTCTGCCTACAGAATCCCTCCTCTCTTTCATCAATTGGATTCCTGGAGCTCAGCCTGGTGCCTGGCCGTGGATCTCTGCATCTGCCTCCATCAGTCACTAGACAAAGGCTCTGTGATGATGTTTAAGGTATTCACTAGACTGGTCACCAGAGTAGACTAGTCCAGGCACCCTCTAGACCACTGCCAGCACTCCAAGGTGGGGTCCCCCTTGTTGATTCCTGAAAACCTCCCTGGCACCCTGCCTCTTCCTATTCCCATGATGTCCTCATCTATCATGGTATCTTCCTCCCTGCCCTCCCACTCTGTCCCTGTTCCAGCTTGACCCTCACGTGTCCCTGTGTTCTCATGCCCCACTCCTCGCCCTGTGCCACCCCCTCACTTCCATTCTATTCATGTAGATCTCATCCACTTCTCCTTTGCTGGGCCATTCATGTGTCCCTCATAGAGTCTTTCCCTGTTGGCTAGCCTCTCTAGAGCTGTGGGTTGCAGTCTGGCCATCTCTTCCCCCACATCTAGTATCCACTTATGAGTGAGTACATACTATGTTTCTCCTTCTGAGTCTGGGTTACCTCACTCAGGATGATATTTCCTAGTTCTATCCATTTGCCTGCAAATTTCATGATATCATTGTTTTTTACTGCTGAGTAGTACTCCATTGTATATATGTGCCACATTTTCTTTATCCATTCTTCAGTTGAGGGGCATCTAGGTTGCTTCCAGGTTCTGGCTATTACAAATAATGCTGATATGAACATAGTTGAGCATGTGTCCTTGTGGTAAGATTGAGCATTCCTTGGATATATGCCCAAGAGTAATATAGCTGGGTCCTGAGGAAGACTTATTCTCAATTTTCTGAGAAACTGCCATACTGATTTCCAGAGTGACTGTACAAGTTTGCATTCCCACCAACAGTGGAGGAGTGTTCCCCTTGTTCCACAGCCTCTCCAACATAAGCTGGCATGACAATCTCTTAACAGTAATATCCCTGCAAAAATCAAAATACAAAAGCAGATCACGTACTTCCAACATATAATGGCACAGGATATACATTACCATGCAGGGAAGGGAGCATAGCAAGGAAATACTGGACAAAAGCAAGACCAAAAACTCCACACTACAGCTCCATATCTAATGTCAAAATGTTCTTCAGATCTCCAACTCTGTTCACCTTTGTTGACTGCAGCATACTTCTTTCTCTTGGGCTGGTTCCACTTCCTATTAGCAGCTCTCTTCAGCAGGTATTCCATGACTCTGGCATCTCTAACATCTTGGGTTCTCCAAGACAATCTAGGCTTCAACTTCATAGCTTCATACAATGGTCTATCTACTAGGCCTCCATTCAGGGACACCCCTGACACATGCCTGGCCTCAGACTCTTTCTTTAGGTATGGAGGCAATTACATAACTAATTTATTCTATCCTTAACTCTAAAGCCAGAACCATGTAGCCTAAGCTGCCAATTCTGCTGCTTACTGGGGCTGGAACAAGGCCCCCTCATTCAATTACATCTTTACCAGCTTTCTGTGTTTCATTGACTAAGCTTGGCTGTCCTGAAACTTGCTCTGTAGATCAGGCTGGCCTCAAACTCAGAGATCTGCCATTCTCTGCCTTCCCAGTACTAGGATTAAAGGTGTGTCCCACCACACCCAGGTTTAGGCTTTTGTTTAGTTCTTTTTCACAAGTTGGAAATTTAGCTGAGTGGCATCTTGCTCTGAGGTCACCACTCCCTTTATTCCATTTCTTAATCCATTTATCTCCTTGAACACAGAATTTAGCTCTATTCCACTTCTTGGTATTCCTTTTCACCTCAGAACTTTCATTTTGTAATTTATCCTGCTCAGCTTGGTTCTTTTCATTATAAATTTTCTTTAGAGTTACCACTAATATTCACACAACAAAGTCTATACTAGGCTGTTTTGAGATTTCTTCTGTCAACAGAATTAATCCAAAACTTTTCACTTTAGCCTCAGGCAGACTCTTTGGACAAGGGCAAAACGCAGACATTCTTCATCAAAGTATCACAAGAACGATCTCTAGGCAACATAATAGAATTCTTCTCCTCTGACACCTCTTAAGTGAGCTCTCAACAGTTCAAATAACTCTTAGCACTACTGTCTTCAGTGCTCCTACTAGTGTGGCCCATTAAGCAGTGCTTAAAGCATTCCACTGCTTTCATAACTCAAAGTACCAAAGTCCAAATTCATGCAAACAAACACATGGTCAGACCTATCACAGCAATACCCGTCCCTGGTACCAACTTCTGTCTTAGGTTTTTTATTGCTGTGAAGAGACTCCATGACCACAGCAATTCATGAGGGAAACAATTGGGGTAGCTCACTTATAATTTCAGAGGTTCAGTCCATTATCATCATGGCAGGGAGCATGGCAGCACACAGGCAGGCATTGTGTTAGCTATAGCTAGATCTTGGCTTGACTAGAACAGGCAATTGAAAGATAGTCACACTGAGGAAACTTGAACAAAAGAGACCTTAAAGCCCACTCCAACAATGACACACTTCCTCCAACAAGGCCACAGCTCCTAACGGTGCCACTCAGAGGCCATTTTCTTTCAAACCATCCCAAGGGCCCAAGACTCAGAATTTTGAAGCTCAGTTACTTGACATGTTTAAATACCTTTTTTTTTTTCTTAAGATGACTTTGGAAAATTCTAAATGATAGAATTCTAGCTACATGACTGCTCATGTGCTGTCTAGTAGCCAAGCAAGAGGCTTAGTCATTCCAGGGCCTTATGTCCTATGTAACCTGTGCTCTGTGTGATCACGTAATCTATGCACATGGGTGGCATAGCTACATAAGCCCATATGCATATGTGCATGGGGGGGAGACCTATAAAAAGCCAGTTCCATCTTATCCCTTCTCTCTCTTTCTGCTCAACCATTTCCCATAGGCCTAAACACCCCCTTCTGTTTCCTTCCTTTAATAAATTCTTATAGTGGGTTTTTTGGTACCTCATGGCTTTTTTTGCATGGTAAACAGTGCTGCTTAATGAATAACACAAAGCTGCATAATAACTAACACTAAAAGCATAAAGTTCACATGACATTTCCTCATGCTCTTGCTACCAATGTGGAGAATGTATGGAAATCCCTATGTACATCCCCAAAGCACAGAATCACCATCTATGAGATAGGTACATCTTGTCAAACTTCTTATGTAAGTAATTTAAATGGTCAAAATCATATTTCACTATTGGAATCCATTATTAATTAAATTATCTAATCACTCTATAATCATTTTTACAAACTGTTCTTATTGTTGTTTGTGTTTTAATTACATTTCACCCCTTCTTTTTCCTCTCTCCAAATCCTCATATATACACATTCCTGCTTCTCTTCAACTTCATGGCTCCTTTTTTCATCATTTATTGTAGCATGCATGTATGTATTTGCATATACATACAAATAAATCCCTAAATATAACCTTTTTGGTTCACATGCTGTTACATGTATGTAAGTTTTGAGGAATGACCATTTGGTACTGGACAACTAATTGATATTTCTTCCCTGGGGAGGATCATCTCTCCTGCTCCCAGCTTTACTCAGTTCCCTGTACTTTCTGTGTAGGGTTGAGGCCTCCTGGGGTTTTCCCCATCCACTTTGGCATGTGCACTGGTTTCCTGCTAGTTCATCTCACATCTGGGTGGTCATGTTGGTGAGATTTTTATGGGTATAGTTTCTGATATTACTAGGCAACACAATCTCACAGAAAACTACCTGATCATCTTGCTCTTAAAGTCTTTTTCACACCCTCTTCCAAAATGCTTCCTGAGCTTTAGGTGTAGGAGTGTTTTGTAGATGTATACACTGGGGCTGGGCTCCACAGATCTGCACTGAGGTTGGTTGTGGTTTTCTTCAGTGGTCTCTCTCTATTGCAAAGAGAACTTCCCTTGATGAGGGTGTGAAGATGACACTTCTCTGTGGGTTTAAGGACAAATGGTTACAGGTTGTTGGTAGGGATTATGCTGGCTTAGTAAATTAGTGGTTGTAGATTCTCCTCCAATAACCATGACTTCACTAGAACCAAATAGTTTGCTAGGTTTCTAGTACCAGGCATGGTGTCCTTTTTGTTGAGCTGGTTGTAAGTCCAATTAGAAAGCTATTGGTTATTGCCAAAATATGCATACCACTACTGCACTTATGACGTCATTCTAGTCTTGATGTGGTTGATACATGTCATAGCTGGGTAGGAATATTGATTGTCTGTTTTGCCTAGAAGCTTGTGTGGTGCTTTCTGGTACGATGAAAGAAAGATAATCCTCATGGAGGAGGTGTTCAGGTAAGTTCCAACTCAGGGTTGTCTGGCACCTATTTCTGAAGTGCATGGTGTCTTCAACAATAGGAATTTACTTTCCACCTCTGGGGGAGGGCAGCTAATCAAGGACAATAGGCTGTGTGTGTGTGTTTGTGGAGTTTCTTGTACAGCCCTGGCCAACAACTCAGAAGATGGCCTCTTGTTTCTGGTACTGGGATTTTTGTTAGATGGGCTTTGGCTCCTGGAGGAATACCATAATCCCAGATGATGAAAGATAATTAAAACTATATATGTATGTTTACACATTGAATTATGTGCCTTACAGGTTTTTCAGATAAACAGTTAGATTTATTTTTTATTTTTTTCTTCCACATTGTTATTTTACCTAATTAAGAGTTTACTTTACAGACTTGCACATAGCTTAGTCTTCTGAAGACATTTTCTCTATTAGGGTTTCTTTCTTCAGATGACTGTAGCTTACGTCAAACTTACCTAAAACTAGCCAGCACAGTTCCAAAACTCCCTCTCAAGTGCATACAACAATATCTCACAACTTCTCACTAGGCCTAACTGCCTAAAGTTTCTGTCTTGCTGTAGTACTGTCACCATGGAAATCATACATTAACACATAAATCCCGTGGGAAACATTCAACACCCAGATGATACTATAATCATATTCCTGTCTAAAAACACAAGTCCTTCTGGAAATAACAGTTGTTCTTGCTGAGTCCACACTCATGTTCCCCAGACTCAGTGGTGCGGAGCCAAATCTGTATACACTGTCTCTTAACATGCATGCTTTAGACTACTATCAGATTCTGTTCAGATTCATCACTACACACCTCTCCATTTTTGTGTGTCTTTGAGCAAATCCCAATTAGTCACTACACAAGTTTAAGATGTCTGATGCAATAAGAACTAAGTGAAAGATGAAGACTTTCTTAGTGTCTATTTTAAAAAATAGGTAAATCTGCTCTATTTTTAAAAATCAGGTATATTCACTGGATATGGTAATACATGCCCTTAATCTCAGCTCTCAGAGAGGCATAGGCAGACAGACCTCTGCGACTTTAAGGAGAGCTTAGTCTGCATAGTGAGTTCCAGGCCTTTCAGAGTTACGCAGTGAGGCCTTGCCTCAGAAAAATAAATAACAAAAATTTATGTAAATCCATATTCCATTAATAAGTGGCACACACTCTTTCACATCTGAAGAAGTTTGTTCATTAACAACCTCAAGAAATGACATCGATGCTGTCTTCAGCCTGGACAAGGATGGTCTATGAACTGCCAAGCTTCCAGGATAAATACACAGATGAATATTACCATTAACATACTATTTGTATGTTAAGGGTTTAGCAAATCCTAAGATAATTACATATCTTCCAGGTCATATTATTCCATCCATCTTCAAGTGAAAATTATGTTTATAATAAAATGAGAAAGTAAATGTTTAAAAAATAAATCAATACCCCTGTCTTATAAAGCCAAACAATATAAATATTGTTCATTAGAAAAAGTCATGAATATGAGAAAAGCTGATGGAGGCTTGAGAATCTCAAATGTGTCCAGACAGTCAGGTCAAAGGCCACCAATAAAGACTAACCTTAGGAAAAGCAACATTGGCCGTGTAGTATAGGGTTGGATTTTAGAGGCAGGGGAGTTTTGATTCTAAATTTTCTCTTTGTCTTCAAAAGTTCTTTGTTGTTATTCTTGTTCTGAAAATAAATTCTGTCATCTCAGGCAACATTTTCATCCACAGCCCCAATTCTTTTGCAAGTCCAGCACGTTCCCGGCATTCCTCCACATCTGTAACAATTAACTTTAATGCCTCAGCCTCGGAGGACACGTGGAACACATTGCAATGTGCCAACCATAGCTATAGCCTCAGAACCAGCTACTTGGCAGCAGATCAGCAAGTGACCTTTCCAACTGACACTATCTGAACAGCAGCTTGGCCATACAGAGAAGAATAAACCTCTTCCAGAGCTAGCCTCAGATGGGAGATGGAAAATGCACACCCATTCAGGAGCATCCAAGTTATTAAGAGAAAGACTGTTCACAGCAGGGAGAGTGGAAACCATAGCCACACAGCAGATCTTCCCACTGTGGAGGTTGTGTGTACTGTGTACACACATAGCTTGACTGGGGAGGACGTCACTATGTCCTTGTGGTTCTGTCTCCCATCTCCAATCAAAAATTAGATTTGGGATGTGTTCTGTGCCTTTTCTGGGGAGACATGAACAAACGCTTACTCACCACAAACATGGTACCAACAACAGCCTAAAAAAATAATTCAAACTTAGTGGACAAATGAGCTCACTAGAGTGGCTTACAGGAGCACGAATGAGGGATTATTTACAGGAACATGGGTGACTCAAAGCTGTGCCCTTCAGGTGACCACAGATCTAATCCAATTGAGGATAATGTTTCACCATCTCAACAGCACTCTCTGTCAGTTTGACACCGTAGAAGCCAACCTACAATAAAATCTCAAGTCTGTAATATCCTCCCCCACCCAATCATGTAATTTTCACCCTCTGCTTTTGGGCATGGTTTGGTATATATTATACCAGACTTGATCTTCATTAAAAACTATGCCACTGCTTATCTGTTGGTGTCTTTGGGTAGAATTTTATTTCAATATTATTATGAGCTGTAAGGTTTAAAGATGTTGTAGATGAATGCCATTTAAATATTTGGTACTGCACAATTTGTTTTCTCCTTAACTACAGAATTTCCAATAATCCCAAAATAGAACAAAAAAATAGTTTCTCCAGATAATATGGTTCATGGAAACAGAGCTACAACTCTTGCTTCTCAGTGCAGCTGTGGAGGTTTAAAAAGCACTAATCTTTGGAGATTTGCTGTCAGTATGCTTGCATCATAAGAATAAAAAGGCCAGTTCTTAGGGGGAAACAGGAATTGGGGAGGTTGGTCAGAGGGTACCTAGTCATGGTTACAGAGGAGTAAGAAGATCTGGTCACTATTGTACAGAATATTGAATCTGGAGAATGTACTGTGTATTTTGAGTATTCACTGTGGTTTTGGTTTGATCTTGAGTAGGTCTTATTCAGCTAAACACAACTGTTGTGAGACTGTGATGGACATGGCCACGTCATGCCCAGAAGAGGGCACTTTGCAGCTCCCTTCCACCCTCTGCTTTTTATATTCTTTCCACCTCTCATCCACAGTGTCCTGTGCCTTAATGATAGTAGGGTTAATACAGGTATCCTGTTTAGTCCTAAATAGGACTGAGCACCCAATCTCTTATTCCCAGCACTTTGAGTGGTTAAGTATCTGTCCATTGGCTGCCAATTGCAAAAGAATCTGTTCTGTCTGAGATCTGGAGATGCCCAGGTTTATGAGCACACAAGTGATTATTTAGAAGACAATCTGACAGCATGTACAGGGTATTTTATGCCGTGTTCAGTTGATATCTCTGGGAGACCTGCTCTGTTCTGAAGGGAAATGAAGGAGGAGTGTATCTGGTAGAGAGAGGAGGTGGGGGACAGGCTGGGAGGAGTGGAGGGAGTGAAAACTATGATTGGGATGTAATATATGAGAGAATACTTTAAAAAAAACAGAATATGGAACCCCATACAATTGCATAGCTTTTAAAAGTTTTATTAGTTAAAATTATTTTATTTATTTTTAAATGTGTGTATGCCTGTGCCTGGTTGTCTCTATGTGTACCACATTCATGCAGGTACCTCCTGAAGCCAAAAGAGGGTGTGGGATCCCCTGGGACTGGAGTTATAGGCAGTTGTGAGGTACCTGATGTAGGTGCTTTAAATTGATCCTGCGTCCTCTGTAAGAATAACCAACAAGTACTTTTAACAGTGCAGTCATCTTTCTAGTCCCCAAAATAAAAATTTTAAAGTTCAGTTTTTGGTGGAGATCAAAGAAATGATGAAAGGCTCCTCTGTCTATCAGCATATATAGTCCATAACTATGAGAGAAAAATTCCTCCCAGATGAGGGTTGCCTTGTGTTTTTATACTTCCTACTTATAAAAAAGGAACTTAAACTCTGTAAGAAACTTTGTGTTCATTAATCTTCAGAGCCCCCTTATATGGATTAAATTGGGGAGCATAAGAAAATAACTGCAGCACTTGGTAGCCTACATCCCCACTGCGAACCCACTCCTTACCAAGGCCAGTCTTTTCAGTGAGTCTATAATGTGTTGAGAAGAAGATCAAAACAAAGAGCCAACAGCCTGGAGCATCATAATTAACACATGCACAGAATTCTCTGGAAAACACTGGAGCCAAATTATGGCTTTCACTTCTATTATAGGAAAGGACACATAATGGATAGGGTCTACAAGAATGAGTATATCTTATATCCAAAAGAATTAAGTGGATTTTCCAGGCAGTGAAAGAGCCAAGCAATAGTATAGAGGCAAGCAAGTACTTCATGGCTCAGTGCAGCCATAGCAATGGTGTCTGGAGACAGCATGGGTCCTGTCTGATCATGTGTCAAAGTGAGCACCAATGTTGCTTTAATGTTAACTGATAAGAGAAGACAGGGTTGGAGCAATAAAGTCATTTTTACATCAGGGTGTGCACTCTGCAGAGGGAATGACTTTCACCTTTCTGTCATAGAATAATTAGAACCTAGTTTTATTAGATAACCCTAATTTCAGTTTTCACCTTTCTGTCATAGAATAATTAGAACCTAGTTTTATTAGATAACCCTAATTTCAGTTAGAAATACAAGTTGCAATTCAAATACCCACAATTAAGTAATATGTATGAACACAGAAAATACTGGTAAGATAATTGCAGCTCTCGTGTTTACCTTACTAAGAACCAGGCTGTCTCTAAATACATTAGTGCACTATTTCAGTGAATATTATTATATCCATGTGGGAAAGCCACTACTGCCGTTCTCCTCTGATGAGCAGGAAACCAAAATTTTGAGAAGTGAAGTAATTTACCAAAGTCTATAAATGCTTAGCAGTGGAGGTAGCCTGTGGAGACAAGAACTAAAATTGTAGTGAGTTGATGGCATTGAATAATAAAGTCAGTGGCCAAAGTCAAGGGAAAGTATGTATGTAGAAAACTGAGAGATCATAATGCCCATAAGTAGAAGGGAAAATTTAGGGAAATGAGAATTCACACTGAAAAGATGAAAATAGATGGTCAGAAAATTGAGAAAGGGAAGCCAGTAACTCAATAAGAATTTGCTTTTCAAATTTTTTACAATAAACTTCCTTATATAGGCCATTGAGGATCATGATACACATAACTGGATAAACAATGATAGATGTGTAGTGAGAAAGATGATAGATCAAATATCTCAGTTTGTCCATTTAAATAAAAAGCAATTCTGAGTTTTGAATTTAAATTTGAACATGTGTTCTTGTTCTAGAAGTAGTCTGTTGCATTTGTCTTTCAGATTGTGATTGTGTGTCTTTCAGAGTTGAATGTCTAGAAGATATGGAGCCTGGGCATGTGGCTTAGTGGTGGAACATTTGCTTAGCATGCTTGAAGTACTGGATTCAACCCAGCTAGCATGCACAAAGAAGACATAAAGGGATTAGAAAATACACAGCCAAAAAATGCATCATTAGATTTTTAAATATATGAAAAAATTAATACATTGGGTGAATATCATAAATAGACAAAATTTAAATGGAAAAATTTAAGGACCTTAGATATTATCTATTATGATACAAATTTCTTTTCTATTTTTCCTCTGTCTTTAATAAAAAAGATAATCCAACTGGTTCAAGTGCCCACATCCTATGTTGGATTCCCACCAGAGTTGGTAAAATTTCTGTGTAAATATGAAATATAATTTTTCTGTTGATGCTTCTTTATCATTCTAATCTATTTATTATTTCACATGGATATATATGTATATATATATATTAGTGCAAGCCTGTGATGTACTTTGTGCATATCCTCCCTGTTATAATTGTCTAACTCACTGAGAATCTTTAATGTTACTTGGTAATTTCAAGTGTCTTCCATACCATCATATTTTATATAAGCGTGCTTTAGATAGAATGTGGGACAGCAATGGTCTCATCTGTTCAGGAGCCTAAGCCCACAGCTGAGGATTGTATGGTGCCTTCCTGAAAAGAGATACAACCTGATGTAGCTCACAGACTTCTTTAGCTATTATTTTTTTCCCCCAGGCCTTAAATAGTCTTAACCTGCTTTGAGACAAAAATGATTCCCAATCAGTGAAAAATGGCAGTGCATCTGAAATCTTTGCTGAGAACTGTTACCTTGCCTTGTTTATAGACTTATTTCCCCAGAAGGTGGATAAGTTCTAAAAAGTGAAGAGAATATTTTATTACTTTGTTACTTACTGTATAGCCTAGCCAGGAATACAAACCACAGTAGGGGCTCAAAACAGTTGTTATATTTTGCCTCAACATGACTTAGTCTATTTACAGAGCAGATTTAGCTAAGTATTCAGTAAGAGGAAAAGACTGTTTCCAACAGTGACTGTGGCCGTTCTACATCACTTCCATCCTTCCATGTTGATACATTGGATTAACAGACCTAAAGAGTTAATTATGATGTGATAGACTTGTTCTGTAATGTACAGTCAGTAATTCTTTCGGTGATTACACTTGATTAAGAATCCTCTCTCCTTTTCTAAAGAAAGATATTTCATCTTTCTTCCCTTCTGTAAGCCAAGTTTCTTATCCTAGTGTTTTTTGGAGGATAGCTCCATGCTAGCAGTTTCCACCTCATCATTTATTGTAGTAACCACTGGTATGACAGTGTGTTGAAGTGTGAAGCTGCAGTTTCTGGCTAGAGGAGAAGCCATTTTAGATACAGATTACGTAAAAGCCTAGGAACTGATTTGTTGTAACCTAGGATCATGGATAGCGCTCTCCGAAGTTCTATACAAGAGGATTTGGGATGGTTGCAGAAAGAGTGGGTAGGACATACAATCTCAACTCCTTCATTAGAATGTTACCAGAGTTCATGTGAACTTAAGACCTCTAATAAGCTCAGAAAACCAGGATGCCTGTTTTCACAAGGTTTGTTGTCCTCCTACCAATTATCTTGTGGTTCCATATAACCCAGATAGAACAAACAACATATACACACCTGAAGACTTCACTACAGTGTATCACACTGACTATCCATTCTTGCCTTTTGGAAAATTAATAACTATACACATTACATTACTGGCTTTCAGGCCATATCTCAGCAGCAGCAGCAGCAGCAGCAGCAGCAGCAGCAGCCTTACTCTGCCAGAAAATCACCTGCCAAGAATCAATGTGTAGTATGAACTTTTCCCAAAAAGCAGACTTACAAGTCAGGAATACTGCATATCTAAGGGAAGCCATTATTCATTTTAGCAGAGTCATGGCATGACTTGATTTATATCTTTAAAGGCATCAACAAGGCATGAATCCTAAGAGGAAAAGAACGCAAATGAAAGGCCAGATAACAGACTACAAAAATAATTCTTATGATGGAAAGAAGGGACTTTAAAACTGGAGGAATGCAACAGACTTGTCACATATTTGAAGAAGAGGATTGCCTATCTCTAATGAAGGCTAAGAAGGAAGAATAATTTATACCCATCTATGCTATGTCTGAGGCATCTTACATAGCATCTTCTCATTTAGAAGAGCCAGTGGGGAATCCTTGTTATTTTTTATTCTTGGATCACTCGTGACTTTTGTTAGTACTTTTCATACAATTAAGTGTATCTCTTAACTTCCACACATAAGGAAAGTATTTATGTATGCTTATGAGACAGCTATGCTCCGTATAAAGGAAATAGAACATCCATTCACTCACCTGCCTCTCTGTATAAACATACCGCCTATCAGCTCTGTCTCATTGGGAGCTAGATAGACTTAAAACCTGGGAGAGTATCTATGGTCTCTTCCAAGGAGTGTTTATAGGGTTTAACTGCTTTGCCCAAGTGTCAAATTAATGACACAATAAAAACGTAAAGTGTTGTCTTGAGGGTTCCTTCCACAGTGCATGAAGCAAAAATCATGAAGTATCAGTAATCATGATGTTAGGATTTTAGGAAACGGGGAAGTTTAATACTACTCAACAGAAAGAAAAAAAATTACTGTCTGTTCACTGATTTTAAATTATCAACTTGCACTCAAGATGTTGGTACTTCATTTTCTTTTTGTGTTCACTTTTGTTTTTCTAGTCTCCACATTCAAGGAGGGCTAAAACATGCCTGGCATCTTATCTGTCTGTACTCGGTGCTTCAGGTCTGCTGTATAACACTCTTTGCTAAATTATTTCTGTACTATTTCTCTGAATTATCTTGAGACGTCCACAGATGCTGTGTTATGCTACCTGTACTGTGAGCCAGTGCACAGCCACAGGACCGGGAAATTTCTGGGGAGTTTTTAGTGGTCTTCATGGAGCCAATATAACTTCCAAGGAGGGGTAGGGAGTTGATGAACCTGACAACATCCCCATCAGGCCAGTTTAAATTCACTTTTGTCTCTCACCCTGTCAGCAATCAGGATAACAGGATCCCCCTGCCACCTTCCAGCAAGTGAAGAAGGTAATCTCTGGGCCAAGTGATGACGGGAAAACCACAAGACAGTTGTCAAAGTCGGTGAAAAATTAAGATCTTGACCATTGATCCAGAGGTCCTCAATGCTCCCTGGAGTTCTACCTAAATCAGGGAATGAAATAAAAGAAATACCCTGCCAACACAGTAGCTGTCAAAATGTCAAAATAACTCTCTGAGTGTCATAGGGTGGGGTAGGCAGGGAATTCTCTTATATAGAGTTCAGACATGACTATAAGGCACTAAATGTCTCCCATGAACACTACAGTAATACTATGTCAATACTATGTTTAAGGCAAAACTATAAATGCTTTTGTTTCAAAGTAGGATTATCCAGGTGTGGGCTATAGAATGAATCACATCTAAGTTCGTAACCCAGGGTCATCGCATGATTCTGGAATTGGAAAAGAAATCAAGATGAATAGAATTTACCACTATTTGTCATCATATGCACATATTACATGTCAAAGCAAGAGTACAGTGATAGTGACACTGGACAGCATGAGTTTAAAACAACTCCAGAACGGTAAGATGCATGGTGAGAATGGACTGCATACATCACTTGAAAGAGAGGCAGAGACGGAGTGCAACATTACCATGGAGAGGTGAGGGAGATGGGAGCATTAAATGGGGCACCTGTCTTGGAAATACAACATTTAGAACAAAGGAGAATAATCTTACTTTTTTCTGGCTAGTTCTGGCATAAATGGCAAACTTACTCATGTTAAAAATTGGGAGCCCACCTTCAAGAGGTCTACAGAAGTCCAAGCAGGTCACAACGACTCTTTAGAACAGCTAAGCAGTTAGGTCCCAGGACAAGAAGACGGGAAGAGCAACGGCAAACATTGGGAACCTATTGTCTTAGAATGGAAATCATTATTATGTAAAGTATCATAGTCTCATTGTTCGATTTTTCCATTGCTTGCTTTCCCGTGAAGTTGTCCAAGCCTATACAACTCAAAGAATTTCATGTCATAATTTAAATAATAGGCAGAAGTCAACACAACACACATTTGCAAAAGGAACTTAAGCTGGCAAAATCTGAGGAGAATGGTAACAAGATCTTAGGACAAATGCCAAGTGCATTAGTAACAAAATGGAGAAGTGGCTTGGTGGGATGAAGGGAAGTGAGGACGCTGTGAGACTGGAAAATAAGAGGTACCTGGAAAATGAGAGAGAACTGAAGAGTCTCCCAGTAGTTTTGAATACTACATAAAGGTGTCCTCTTCAAGCTTTTCAAGTATGGAAGTTAAAGCTTGAGGGAGGCACAATGACAGTAGAAAGCACATGGGATAGAGATTGGGACTGGGTGAAGGTCAGTGTCAGAAGGACAGTCTTTTGGGGAAGTTCATTTAGCCTTCCTCAAGGCAAGTTCCTCATATGTCTGAAGACACAAAGGGGATAGGCACATTACCTACAATATAAAAACCACAGATCCAGGCACACTCCTCAAGGACATGGCTTCTGTTAAGTTGATTTCTCAGCCTAAATTTCCAATCCTAGAACAGCTCTAAGCAAAAGAGCTGACAAGGCCATTCTCAGTAGGTGACAGTCCTGTCAGATTCTCAGGCACACTGTGTGAAATGTCATTACCAACAGCCTGTTTAGTTCTGGGAATTTCCTGTGCACAGTATCCTGGGTTCAGGTTTTAGTTTTTTTTTTTTTTTTTTTTTTTTTGGTTTTTCGAGACAGGGTTTCTCTGTGTAGCTTTGCGCCTTTCCTGGTACTCGCTTTGGAGACCAGGCTGGCCTCGAACTCACAGAGATCCACCTGGCTCTGCCTCCCGAGTGCTGGGATTAAAGGCGTGCGCCACCACCGCCCGGCCAGGTTTTAGTTTTTAATCCCCCTTATGATAAAGATGTATTAGTCTCACAAACTTTAGGACATGGCTGGTTATACAACTCTCAGTTTAAGGCAAGCACTTAGGTTAAAGGGAATCTAATGTTCTGCAATTATTTCTTTTTTTTTTAAAGATTTATTTATTTATTATGTATACCGTGTTCTGCCTGCATGTATGCCTGCATGCCAGAAGAGGGCACCGGATCTCATTATAGATGGTTGTGAGCCATCACATGGTTGCTGGGAATTGAACTCAGGACCTATTGAAGAGCAGCCAGTGCTCTTAACCTGTGAGCCATCTCTCCAGCCCCTGCAATTATTTCTTTATGAAGATACAAAGATAGCAAAGAACTATTTCTTGGAATGTGATTGCTTGTTTCTGTTTTTATTTGTTTGTTTGTTTGTTTGTTTGTTTGTTTTTGGTTATTTTGAGACAGGGTTTCTCTGTGCAGCTTTGCGCCTTTCCTGGAACTCATTTGGTAGCCCAGGCTGGCCTTGAACTCACAGAGATGCGCCTGGCTCTGCCTCCCGAGTGTTGGGATTAAAGGCGTGCGCCACCACCGCCAGGCGATTGCTTGTTTCTGAAGAGATCTTAATTTTGCTCCCAAACTCTAGAGAACTTAACTAAAGCTTCCCCTTGAGTTTCTGATAAGACACATAGAGAACACTGTTTTCTCTTGATCATGAAAGCCAATTGGCACACTACTTGTATGTTGTGTGTCCCTCCTGTAGACCTTTCTTTTTCTCAAGACTATGGTACTATGGGCAAACAAACTGAAATGGTCTACGGAAATGTGATGCATGCTCCTTGTGAAAGACAAACAGATCTGTTAAACACGGTGCTTCTATCTTAAAGGAGAGAACACAAAGATAAATATCACACAACTCGTGAAATGAAGTGGGTAGTCTGATACACAGATACCATGGGTAGTCTATGTACATCTTTGGAAGCATCTTTCTCTCTGAGGATCCTTAGGTCATGTTTCTGAGTAATGAATGACATTAATACACTGACCATTGGTTCTAATGAAAAGGGCACTAACAACAGATGAAAATTGTCAGGTCTATTAAAATAAAGCTGCTTCTTTGTGGAAAAAAAGAGAGAGGCCACACTATGTTACAGTTTGCATTTCTCTTGATAGATATATATCTTCAGGCATCAAGTATGTATCAAGAAATATCTTCACAAGGGTAACAAACACATTTATCTTATAAAACTACCTAAGATGGACCTGTCTTCTCACCCTGTCCAGCCTGCATAATGCCGTTATTTGAGCAGACCATCAGGCTGCCTTGAGAACAAACTCCAGGCAGAGAAACAATTATGTAGTCTAGATGAGGATGGGTATGGGACACTGTGATTGTTTCCAACAGGAAGAATCATTTCTGCCTTTTGATAGGTATCAAGTTGGAGTGGAGGAGGAATGGAAAATAATTTAAAGTTAAGGAGATACAGAATAAGAGCTAAAATCGTGATCAGCCCATTAATAATTATGATGATACATGGGGAAGAGTCATTACAATTGGATCTGCTATTTAATAAAGTAATAACCCATTGCCATTGCTCGAGAGCCTCTGTCTTAACAAAAGAGTCAAGTGGGATAAAATAGAAATGAGTGCCTTTGAGTCTTCCAAAGGCCATGAAGATCTACTAACCCTTGCAATTAAGCTAGAGCAATACTTACTTTAGTTTCAAGGATTTTAATAGTTACAATCTGAAAGTCAAAGGCTAACATGAAAATTATCCCTATTACTGAATGTACATTTTTTCATGTATTCAAAGTGCCCACAGAATGACTCTGCAAACACATTATGTCCACATAAAATAATGTCAGGTCTACATTCTCTTTACCACCAGTTACTCTTAAGTTTCATGTGACCTCTGGCTACAATGGAATTGTGATTTATCTAATAGTAGTATCTTTTACAGAGTCAACATCTTACAATTTCTCCAACATCTAAGCTATTTCCTAACAATCAAAATATAGTTAATCATGAATTTGCTACATATCTAGCTGTGAAAGATTGGAATGGTACATAGTGACTATTGAGACAGCATATAGAATGTGGTATGTTGTTTAAAGATTTGTCTCTTCTAAGATTCATATGGAAATGTAATTGTCATTGTGATAACATTGACAGGAAATTGGATCATAAGGGCTCTCCACTCACAGCTGGGCTTGGTGGCAGGGTCAAATGATGTTTGGCCTCCTCTTGGCCTCTCTGGACCTCTTTACTAACCCTGTGATGATGTATCAAGAAATCCATTGCCAGACTCAGTGATCTCAACATTGGGCTCTTTGGTGCCCATAGCTGTGAACCATTAAAATTATATTGTTTCTGAATTACCTAGTATTGAACATACTGCTGTAAAGCACAAACAGTATAAAGACAACATCTTCATCTTTTGTTAATCACGCTTTCCTTCTTCATTCAGTTGGGATGAGGACAGGTTTACAAGTTGGTTGAGGGAGTATGACTCAGATCAAGATTTTACTCATCAAGTCCTGAGCTAATACTGCAAACTACACAAATTTACTAAATAATTTTAGTGAAACATCTACCCACTCTTGTTCAAGAAAACATAACAATAGTTATTGCCAAAATTTCAAGTGGGTCAAATGATTCTGCAGTCTCTGGGCCATCCAGCCTCTGGGTCCTGGCTCTCCAAGCAGGACGGGCTCACTCTCATGGCATGGATCTAAGGCTGAGACAGTCACTTGTTGGTCACTCCCACAATCTCTGTGCCACTCTTACCCCAGCACATAGGCACGACGGACTGTAGGTCAAAGGTTATGTGGTTGGATTAGTGTCCCAATCCCTATACTGAAAGTCTTGCCTGGTCACAGGAGATGGCCTGTTCAGACTACACATCGTCTACCCTCTTGCCTAGAGTCTTGGCTGGGGTCATCCTTGTAGATTCCTGGGAGTTTCCCTTGCACCAGGTTTGTGCCTCACCCCATCTTCTTCCCTTTCTATTCATCTCTTTCAGTACTCTCCCCCTCCATCCATTCCCCACCTGACTCCTCGTGTTCCCATCCCCACCAACACCAGTCCACCCACAAAATCTCTTATATTTCCCTGTCCCAGGGAGATCTGAGCTTCCCCCCTTGAGCCCTCCTTGTTACTCAGCTCCTCTGAGACTGTGGATTGTAGCAAGGTTGTCCTTTCCTCTCTAGCTAATATCCACTTATGAGTGAGTACATGCCACATTTGTCTCTCTGAATCTAAGTTATCTCACTCAGGATAATTTTTTCTAGTTCTACCCATTTGCCTTCAAATTTCCTAATGTCATTGTTTTTAACAGCTTAGCAATGCTCTATTGTGTACATGTACCACAATTTCTTTATCCATTCTTCTGTTGAGAGGCATCTAGGTTGTTTCCAGATTACAGCTATTACAAATAAAGCTGTTATGAAAATAGTTGAGCAAATGTCCTTGTGGTATGATTGCACATCCTTTGAGTATATGTCCAAGAACGATATAGCTGAGTTTTGAGGTACATTGATTCCCAGTTTTCTGAGAGACTGCCATATTGATTTCCAAAGTGGAGGAGTGTTCCCCTGCTCCACATCCTCTCCAGAATGAGCTGTCACTTGTGCTTTTTAATCTTAGCCATTCTGACAGGTGTAAAATGGAATTTCAGAATCATTTTGATTGGTATTTTCCTAATGGCTAATGATGTTTAACATTTCTTTAAGTTATTTCTCAGCTATTGAAATTCTTCTGTTGAAAAATCTGTGTTTGGATCTACACCCCATTTTTAATTGGATTATAGAACCAAACATGACTGAAGAAAAAAAAAGTCAGTGTAAGGATGCCTAACGATATTCTGATGTACTCATAGATTGGTATCTAGCCCAGTTTTCATCAGAGAGCCTTCATCTAGCAACTGATGGAAACAGATGCAGGGACCCACAGCCAAACATTTGGCTGAGTTTAGCAAATCCTGTTGAAGAGAGGGAGGAAGGATTGTAGGAGCCAGAGGTGTCAAGGATATCACAAGAAAACTGACAGAATCAACTAACCTGGGCTCATAGGAGCTCACAGAGTCTGAACTAACAACCAGGGAGCCTTCATGGGACTGACCTAGGCCCTCTGCATATCTGAGACAGTTATATAGTTCGGTCTTCTCGTGGTACTCTTAACAGTGTTAATGTCCATGGGAAGCCTGCCCTTTCCTAAATAGAAATGGAGAATAGGATGGGTGGCATAGGGGAGATGGGAGGAGGGACTGAGAGGAGAGGAGGAAGGGGAAGCTGTGGTCGGGATGTTAAATAAATATATACAAATAAAGATATAAAATTTACCCCTCCCTGAAATAAATGATTCTGCTTACCAATTGTTCTTTGTTTTCCCTCAGGGTAAACACGTCGGCTCCTGGCAGTACCAATCTACTTCAGAGAAAATATTGGCATTGAAGAAACTGCATACGGAGTTAACTTTCATTGTGGCAAAAGTTAGCCACTGGACAACAAAGTATCCTCGAATCAACTGCTGACAACAGGACAAAATGGACAGACAGGACACGAAACAAAGGACTACTGATTCTTGCCAAAACAAGTGTGGTTATAGCTTTATTAAAAGGCATCTTCTGAGGCCAGGACAATATGGCACCATCCCTGAAGCAATCCAGAAAAGGTACAGTGTCCTTTTCTTCGAAGGGAGCTTAACAGGCAGTGGGCCGATGGCTTCTGAAGTGCAATGGAGCAGCAGCTGAAACAGTTATTCTTGAAGAGTAACTAAGCTCACGCCTCTCAATAGTAGAATGGCATTTAATAGAGGGATGTGGAGAAGAACGGGATGCTGAGATGAAGCCACATATACACAGCCAAGAAGAATGGACAGCTGAATTTAAAAACATCAACAATTTCCAGAATTTAAAATCCTGAATCATGACAGGACACTAGTGGAATTCAGGTGTTTCTGGTACATGGACTGCTCTCACCCAATGTAAGGTTGAACTGTTGACCTTGTGTACATCCTACTTCACAAATGAGTCTGTCAGATATGCTAAGCCTATAGGCTGAAGATGATGCCCCAACACTGCGGAGAAACCTCAGGTGACTGTTCAGGCAGCTGTCTGTTTCTGTCAACTCACAATTTTTTGGAAGTTGCTTGCATGCACTTCCTGTTTTTATTTTTGTTAGGTAATATTATTTCCGTCTTGGGTCCACTGAGCTTTTGAACACTGGTAACTAATATTTTGCCAGTGCTGCTCTGAGTACATAACATTCACAACAAAATCAGAATGCCTCTAAACGGCAGATTTTCCACCTTTCAGTGAGCCTAAAGATGCCATCATGAGAGAACCTTAAACGTATCTTGTTCCTCTCTTACTTTGTGTGGATTTTCTCTTTTTGATTTCTTCTTTTTTAATTAAAATCAATATTCCCAAGGCCTTCTTTGAGAATGACTCTTCATTTAAGGACAGATGAGTCAATAGCACATGATAAATGCACTCAAGTGAATGGTTTTCTAATTTTGGGTCCTTCATTTAAGTCAAGATAACTCTGGTAACAATGTTTGGTGTAGGCTTCCATGTAGCAACAAGTCAGTTAAGCTAAGTTTGCTTCCAGAATCTTAGACCACTTTGTCCTAACACACTAAATCTTTTGTAAATGTACCGAAATCGACAAATTCAACCTGGTGTATAACATGACTTATCTATGGTGATTTTTTTTTGTACTGAAATGTGATTTTATTTGTATGTTAATAAATAAAGTTGCCTGGAGATTAGAGGTAAAAGCTAGCCATTAAGCAGAAGTCCAGCGGTGGTAGCACCCTTAATCCGATCACATGGCAGGCAGAGTCTCTGTGTGGTCAAGAACACAGCCAAGCATGATGACACAAACCTTTAATCCCAGTACCAACCATAGAGACCAGGAGGTCTGTATAGGCAGGCAGTGACAAGGAAGTCATGTGGCTGGGCTTAGAGCCAATGAGAAGGCAGAACAGGAAAGCAATAAAATAACAGTCATACAGGGGGAAGCTCTCTCTCTGGGGAAGGACAGAGGTGAGTGGTAAGCTAAAGGTAGTCTTGACTCTTCACTAGTGCTCTGATCTCTTTAGCTTTGACTCTGTATTTGGCTCTGTGTTTCTTATTTAATAAGACCATTTAGAATTTCATCTACACTTACCCTCTCTGGTTCCCTTACAGACTAACAAGATCTTTTTCTGGTGTTAAAATATTAAAACGCATAGGCCAACATCTAGATATGACTTTTTCGAACCAATTCCAAAGATAATGTTGAAATTTAACTCAAGATTCCATGTTGGGTGGAGGACTGTGGCAGGAGGAAGCTTCAGCCCCTGTTCTGTGACATCATTTCACATCTCCACGTAGTACAGGACCAGCCTTATCTGACAAGGGAGGGGTATTGCATCTGTGCCTGAGGAGGTTCAGAGAAGTTGCAGCTATTCAAATTTACCCAAATCTGCCAGCTCCAAGTCCATTGTACCTAATTAATTCTTAGTCCGTCCAGGCCTGTCCACAGGTCTCCATGTCCCAATATATTCTCTTTTATTTTATGTCATAATGTCTTCCCTCAGTTAAACTCAATCACCATTGTAACTCATTTATACATACTTATTTGCTGTATTTTGAATTTGCAGCCAGAAGCAGAATTGCTAGATCAAATGATATTTCTATTATTAGTCTTTTGAGGAATCTTCAGGCTGTTGTACACAATGGCAATACAAATTTATACTTCTATCAACTGTGCATAAGAGGTTTCCTGTTTCACATAGCCTCATCAACAAGTTTGCCATTTTTTTTGTCTTCAGAAAATAGCCCTTCTATTTAAATGGAAGATAACTCATAGTTTAATTTGTATTTCTCTGTTGACTGGTGAAAGGTAGTAAGTATGAAAACTAGATTGTATATTCCCATATTTTTGAAGCATTATTTATAATATGAAGATACAAAAGCAACAGAAGGATTTGTCAATAAATGAATAGATAAGAAAACTGTGGTAAATGTACAATGGGGAATTAGCCATCTTCACAAAGAATGGGGTATCGCTTGCAGTAACATAAATGTCCCTGGAATTAGCTATGTTCATGAAGAATGTATCATTTGCAGTACCATGAATAAACCTTATGTTTGATGAAATATATCAGTTACAGAAAGTCAAACACAGGTTGAGCTAGAAGTTTACTTGACTGAAACAAAAAGTAAAATCATGGTTATCAAAACTTGGAAAGGATGGGCACTTGGGTAACAAGTGCAGAGATATAACTAGAAGATAGATGGAAGTAGTATGTTTTAGTGTCCTGCAGCTCATAAAGGAACTGTATGCTTCCATATGGTGAAAAGGGAATATTTTAAATGTTCTTAAAACAAGGAAATGATAAATATCTGATGGGGTCTATATGATAATTACACTATTATATATTTTATGCATGAGTCAAACTATCACACTATCTCATAAATATGAACATATTTTATGAACATATACAATTATTGTGTATCAATTCTTAAAAATCAACTGAACCCCTGAAGTCTTAACAACTTATGATTCACAAATTCTCCCGTCTTTGAAGTTTTACCTTCTCAACTCACACAGGAGAAGCTGGTGTCCTTCACCCTCCTAAACTCTGAACCAGGCACTCTCTTCTTTCTCCATCTCCAGACTAAATGACAGTGATGTCACAGCTTAGTCTGAGAGTGCAGCATTTGAAGAATTTCCTCATCATATTGTCTAACTCTAAATAAAGTATATTTTCCAGCAAGCTACTCTGTTTTTAAGAGTTAGTAGCCAAGGAGTGTGGAAAGAATATCTTATTTGATCCAAATCATTTCATTTCACCCTCCAAACATTTGATTGATACCCAAATAAAATAAGGTAATTTGGCCACATACCTGGAATACCATCTGTTGTAAGGATAACACACCACAGAAATTGCACAAAACTGTACTGTATGGGCAAAACTATAATCAGCTCTTGCAAAGTAGCTAAGTGACTGTCAAGAATTTTTAAGTGGAACTACCCTGGGCTGGCATATCTTTCCTTCTCACTTGGACTGACTGGTATGCACGAAGCAAAGTTAATTCACTCACATCCTGCCCCCGACACGTGTAGTCCTTCTCTTTCTTTCACTGATTTGCCTATGTGAACAGGGAAGGAAAGGGATTGACTTCAAGGTCCTAGAGGAAACTATCCACCCTCTCTTCTCCTCTGACTTAATGAGGAAACACAGTATCTGAGTAACGCAGCTAGTTTGAGAAAGGCCCAGAATAGCCGTCATACTACAACAGTACTATTACTAATTTTAACACGTGATGTTTTTGCACATAACTGACATTCTGAATAGTCTATCAATGTTTTCTGTACCCCAGAGGAGGAAATGGGCAAGTCAGGATAGACCTAAACCTGTCAACAGTTTGATTTATGGGGCCCATTTCTTCGTTTTTCTCTCCAATCCTTAAACAAACAGGCTTAGCTTTGAGCTAAATCATTATAGTTTTATTCCTTTGAGGTTTGGGGCTTTTAATCTTTAGGATATTGATTAGATCCTTGTTAGTAACCACAAATTGTGTTATTGCCAGAAACTTTTAAGATTGGATCATGAGACAGACAGCTGAGAAAATAAAGAATTTGAGTAAACTGGCAGGCAAAATCTAAGTTATGTGGACTGCCCATTTTTTTCCAAGGGGTATCATTGGCACAATGGCATGCCAACACTGGTCTGAAGTTCTCCTGTTTTTCAAGGACACTTATTCTAAATAGATTTTAAAATGGTAAGCACTCTAATACTATAGAGTAGGGCAAGAAGATTGATTTCTATCACTCGAGAATGAATCTCATGTCCTCAGGTAATGTCTTCTCTCTCCAAATACATCCCCTTATTTTCATAAAAACACCTGGAGTCAACACTAAGCATTTGGTCTTTTTGAATATGTCATTTCAAAGCCTAAATTCCTTTACAAAGAATGGCCTCTGAGGATTGAAATCTAGGATTCTAGCCTTTTAAATCCATGATGAAAGCCTGTCAGATACCATGTGACATTCTAACATATTATCCAGGCATTAGGATCAATCACAGCCCAGGGTCTAAGATTCAATATATCTTGTTGAAAGAATGCAAAAGTTTCAGAATATATTATGAAGAAGTTTGCCAATCCATCAGACATAAATTAGTGATCCACTTGACATACATGCATGCCAGTGAGTCTTCTCTGGGATCATTCCTGAGTTTTTAGACTGCACTGCTCTTTCTGAGCTAGAAGAGAGAACAAGACAGCTCTACAGAGATGCTTGCCTATGTCTTTCATTCCATGGTGGTCTGAGATTTCTGAATGTCAAACTTCCTCACATTCTTCTTGCTCTGTGTGGCTCTCAAGATATTTTTTCCCAGTAAGAGGAAAGAATAGTGGTAAATAAATAAACAAAAAAAACTCTGGCATAAAGTGAAGGAATAAATAGAAGTAAACTCCATTTGTGTCTCAATGAGAAGTGTGGAAGAATGTTTTGTGTCTGGCAGTGTTGTCTATTCCAATATTGCATTACTTATGCAGCCAGACATTTTCCTTGCTTCTAAGAGTTGGGTGTATTGGGAACTGCCTTTTCAGACATCTCTCACTCAAAGGCTCTGCTTTCATAACCTGAATGTAGTCACATCTCTCCCCTTCAGAGGCTAGAGCTATTGTGTAACTGTTCTCTGCTTGCCTGGAAGGGCATTGCAGCAAGGTTGTTAATCCTTTGCCTTTATCAGAGATGGCTGTAAATTTAGTAGGTGGTAGAAGAGAAAACAAAGTATGAGTCCTCACCCCCTCCCAGTGACTTTTGAGAAGCACTTTTCCTCTCTGAGAACATCACCCAGCCCTGTACTCTCTGACTTTAATACCCATGCTATTTAAAATGTCATTCACCAATTATTTGGTGCTAATGAAATCACAGAAGTGAAATTCTGAAGTCCAACAGTGAACAAGCTTCTGTGTCACTGTGTGTGATGGCTTCATTGACACGAATAACCCTATACAACGGCTGCTTGCAAATGATGGCTTCTTTCTCCTGGCCTTTAGAAAGTTCAAAGCTGAGAAAGGATAACCCTGATAAAAGAGTTATAGGCCTCAATATTTCAAACTATTTCAAAAGAACTTCCCAAGTGGGGCTTATGAACCAAACAAATGTATTTTTAATAGCTGAGCCAGTCACATGAAACACTCAAAAAGCAAGTCACATATTATGGTACCTTCTTCACTCACAACAGAAGTAAAAAGATAAAAATACAGATAAAGCCATGAAGCTGACACCCTTCTTGCAAAGTGAGCTATGCCCGAAGCTAATAACAAACCAAGTTGTTACAACATAATAAGATCAAATTGCATGCTAGAGATGCATATAGACACCTTTCCCTAACTCAATCAGGAAATCAGAAAGTACCTGCCCCCAAATCATGGGGCTTGGGTTAAGTCAGGATATTTTTTCTCTTAGACACAAGCCTTATTGTCTGTTTAGAGACAGAGAACCAGCAGAAAGACCAGAGTGATGGAGACACCAACTTCTGTCATTGTGGTCTTGCCTCATGGACCAAGATAGCTAATCACCATATCCACATTCAAGTCCAGTGGAAGGAGAATAGTACGAAGAAAAGGGAAATTACCTTTATTTTTAGGGGCATAACATGAAAAGTCAACATGTGAAGTTGATTCCATTCTATTATCCCAAACTTAAACACGTAGCTAATTATTATATGAGTGATTCATGTATCCAAGTAAGGTTTTCTTACTAATTCTGAAAGAAAAAAATAGAGGAAGAAAACTGAGAGAGAAAGAACCCTCTTAGTCCCAGATATGGTTAGCCATAACATGCTATGATATACTTAACATACCGGTTTCCATGTTAGTCCCTTGGATCCCAGTTGCTTCTTACCACACATGCCAAGCAGCCCTATGTTCTTCAAACTCTCGGCCCCTGGGATGGCCCTCAGAAAACACATCCATAGCTACTATTTAACTCGTCCTGGAAACAAGTGTCCTCTCTGACTTTGGTTTCTCAGGTGTTGCTGGCATTAACAGACAATGTCACTGTGATGGCTATTCTTGGTGTCAACTTGACTACAACTGAAATTAACTGAAACCCAAGCATCTGGGTTATCTATGAGGAGTTTTTCTTAATTAAATCATTTGTGGTGGGAAGATGCACTTTTAATCTGGGCCACACATTCTGATCAACCTATATAAAGGGTATGGAAGAAGCCCATATAAAAGATATGGAAGAAGAAAGGTCTTTGCTCTTTGCCTGCTTGCCCTCACTCTATCTGGCAAGTCCATTTCTTCACTGGCATTAGAACCTACTTCTTCTGGATACCAGCATATACTAAGACCAGCAGAGACACCCAGCCTCATAGACCTAAACACCTAATGGATTCTTGGACTTTCCATTGGTTAGACAGTCTTTGTTGGACTAGCAAGACCACAGCCCGTAAGTCCTCTAATTAAAATCCCATATATATTCATTCTGTAAGTTCTGTTCCTCTAGAGAACCCTGACTAATACAGTCACCAAACTCAATTTGACATCTTTTGAAAAATCACTCGTCTCTGAGGCTTGCCTTCTCTAATTCTACCATAGTCATCCCTTCAGTTGACAGCCTGCTGATTTAGTGATTCTGGATTCTCCTAGCCAGGTCCCTATTCATTTAAATTAATCAGAGCCTCCCTGATGATTTGGGTTTGATCATCACTTCTTGAAGTCTTTCTTGATGATCTTAGCTCTTATAATCCATATTCCTATTTCAATTTCTTTTAGCTCTTGCACTAACTTGATCCCATAATTTATGTGTTGTATGCTGTGGTACGTGAGCAATGTCTGGTAATTGCCACATATATTATTACTCCCTCCTAAACAATATTGTTACCTCCATGTGGATAATTTTCAACTATCATTATAACTTCAAGTCCAATGAATTGATTTTTTAAAGTTATTAAATAGTGCTTATTGTATAACTATCTTTGTGCAATCAAAACTAGCATTGGTTAAAAAAGTAAAGACATTAGTATATGGCTAATAAATAAGATTCAAAATGTATCCAAATATTTCAAGCCAAAGGGTAAACAAGGGAAGGAGTATTAAACCTGGGCAGTAAAGAGAAGGCTTCCTGGAACCTCTGAGAAGTCAGGCTATGCTTCCGTTTGGGTTTACACACATGTAAACAACTTGGAGAGTAAATTGTTTCAGTGTGATACACGAACTTGCCCTTCAGTCAGGGCTGGGAGTCATGGTTTCTAGTTCAAACGTCAGTTTGGATTCAACTCTGTTAGGATTTTCCCTCCTGCAACCTGTTTATTGGTTATTTTTCATCAAGACTTTCAAAGATTGCAAATGAATTAATGAATATGTCCACTAATTAAACACTAGGATATTAAGATTCATAAAATAGACTAAAGATTATGTTATATAACTTTACCAAATGATAGTTTATGAATATCTGTTGTTATGTTGTTCATTATAATTCTTCAAAATGGATCAAAAAATGTTCCTTCAATCTATAAAAACAGATCTCTATCATTTTTTTTTTGTTCACTGTTGCCTGCTATCACCACTTCTTGGTCTCAGGTCATTCCACACTGCATATTGATTTATAGAAACAACTGTTTTCTCGTATCAAGTGTGACATACCAGATACATGTGCCTCATTTCTTCTCCCCGTTCATCTCCTTCCTTCTGTCTCACTCTGCCAATAGTTTCTTGTCTTTGCTGTAGCTGTGACATGAATAGTAATGGAAAATCTCAATATGGGGTGTAGCTGGAGTTATCTCCAGTCCTGCCCAGACCAGCAGCCACTCAGACTCAAATAAACACACAGATGCTTATATTACTTATAAACTGTATGGCCGTCGCAGGCTTCTTGCTATCTGTTCTTACATCTTAAATTAACCCATTTCTATTAATCTACAAGTTGTCACGTGGCTTGTGGCTTACCGGTACTTTTACATCTCGCTTCCTCTGTATCTGGCTGGTGACTCCTGACTCAGCCTTCCTGTTCCCAGAATTCCCTTCTCTGCTTGTCCCACCTATACTTCCTGCCTGTCTACTGGCCAATCAGCATTTTATTTATCAACCAATCAGAGCAACACATTCACAGCACACAGAACTTATCCACTTGTTTGTTTTGTTTTTGAGCTTTATCCATTTTTAAGTTATGTATATAGATGTTTTGCCTGCATGTATGTCTGTGTACCACATACGTGCAGTGTCTGTGGAGGTCAGAAGAGGGTTTAGGATCCCATGAAATTGGAGTTTCAGAGAGTTATTATCACCCATATGGGTGCTAGGAATTGAATCTGGAGCCACTGGAAGGGCGCTGCTCTAACCACTGAGTAATCACTCCAGCCCTTCCTAGTTACCTTATATTGTCAGTTTGACACAACTTAGAATCACTTGGGGACAGGGAACCTCAGTTAAAGAATTGGCTCCATCAGATTAGCCTGTGGACAAATCTGTGAGAATTTGTCTTGGTTGATGATTGATGGGGGATGGCTAGGCTCACTTTGCGTGGCACCTTCCCAAGGCACTTAGGTCTGGGTTCTAAAAGAAAGCTAATTGATCATGAGCCTGGGAGCAAGCCAGTAAGAAGCATTCCTCTATGATTTCTTCCTTGAATCCCTGCCTTAAATTCCCTCAGTGAGGGATTTTGACTTGAGAGTTGTAAGCTGTAAACCCTTTTTCCAGACTACATTTTTAGTGACAATGGCTTTATTATGCAAGAGAATGAAAGCAGAACACCTCTTAAGAAAATTCATCATTATCCAAGAACCTATTCTTATTTTCTATGTCAGACTATTACATTTGTTACATTTGTTCATGCTCACATCTTTACGAATACACCCTACACATTCAAATGACTGTTTCCTTTGCCACACCCATGTAGCTGAAAAGATCCACATAAGACATAGAACTACAAATATACATTTCACAATTATGAAGACATAGCAGAGAAAGAAATCACTCTCTCTTGCAGTTTTTTTCTTATTACCGGCATTCTGCACTTTATATTCTGGCCTACAGTGCAAGTACACTAATCGCTCCAGCTTTGGAGTGATATAATGCATTAAAGTGGCTTTTATGATTGATTAAATGTTCCAACTCTGCTACTACATTTAATCAATGGGAGCAGCCTGACACAGCATCACTGGTTGAAAGGCATTCAAGATTAAGCTTCATATATATATATATATATATATATATACATATATTTTTTCTGAACAAATTGTAATTTTAGTCATTACAGTATTTTCAGTGCTTTGGAAAGTGGCAATTCTTTTTATGAAAATAGCACATTAATTTTTATCTGATTAATTCAAACATTCAACACTATGGTAAGTGTTATTTCACTAATTCTTTGCTTTTTGCAAAAATGATAACGAGATAGCTCCTCATTTATTTCAGCACTCTAGGAATGGTTCTGATAGTAAATGTTCATTAAAACATGGCAGGCAATTCAAAACTTGAAAAAAGTTGGAGAATTTACATGGAGAAAATTTCATCTGGGTAACAGCTTCCATCAAAAGGTTGAGTGGTTCTAGAAAAGACTGAGGTTTTCATACACATTTTGTTCAGAATGAAGTGAAAATGGTCCAATTTCTACTTAGAACTCACCTTGTTCCCCCGACTTTTATGTCAGATCTAAACAATGGCTTAGACAATGGCTAAGCTAGGTGTTAGGACCATCATTTGCCAACCTCTGACCAAGTCTGTTGTCATGCTTTGGAAATGGATTGAGAGTATGTCTCAAGTCTTCAGATGATGAAGTTTTATGCCCTTGGTGATGTATTGAGGCAAGGAATTATTCTGACTATTCCACTTAGAGGCAAGACTTTTGTGAAGTGTTTACAATTAGATAAGGTCATCAGACTTGAGCTCCATTATGGAATTCTTGCAGACTTAAATAAAGAATGAGTGGTCACACAGATGCAAACAGAGAGCATCAAAGAGTCTGTCTCAGCATCTGATACTTTGGTGCCCCCTTGGGATTTAGCCAACAAGAAGATCATAACTGATAGTCCTTCATACTGAATATATATATAAAATATATATTATGTGCAAATATACAAATACAACCTGCTGAATCTATTTTTGATTTTCCTGTGTATATGGTTTGTAATGGATAATCAGTAAGGGCACTCATCCCTAGAAGAGGCTAATTCTATTTATTCAACCAGTCATTAGTCACCTATAGTTCTTTGTGTATGGGTGGGATCCCTTGAAATTCCCCCTTTCATGTTACCATGTCTACTGATACCATCATCGTTCTGTTCTTGTTCATGCAGCCATTTCTAGGAGAGTCGGTGTCACCCCAGACTTCCTGGTATTCTGGGGTTTTTTTTTGTTTTTTGTTTTTTGAATAATCTTTCTGTTCTCTCTTCCACAGTACTCCCTGATAATGCCTTACTATATTCCAAATATTATCCTTATTATATAACTAAGTATAGCTACTAACCCTCATCAAAGACACTTCTTTTTTATAGAAAATGGAGACTATCACAGAAAATCACAACTGGATACAAAACAGAGATCAACATCTTGTGTATAGCCCAGCCACAATGGATACATCTATATCACAGTTTTTCTTATTTCCAGTCTGTCTCCTGAAATGTCACTGATATCAACTGCATCCCTGTTCCTGGAGCCAAAATTTCCAGAAGACAATTTCAAATTTTCATTATACACACTGAACAATGCTATTGTTAGGCATCCCACATATCTCTTTAGACTGCCATGCTCTTTCTTTTGAAGCATAGAGGTAGCACCCATCACTCTGCTTGATCTCAGTAACAGAAACACAGTTGGACCAAAAATTGTAGGCAACCTGGACACTGTATTAATGAATGCAGGCTCACATTATGTGTTAATGTGTTATATTATTTCATATTAAGTTCTTTGGGGAGTGGGGAGGAATTCATTACCAGATAATAAACTGCCTAAATGTGCTGAATAATGACACAAATGTCACTTCAATTCTTTCTCCCTCCAACTCCTGCTTAGTGGTCTCCTGAGGGTAATAACAATAAAGCAAGGTTAAGAAAGTTGTGGGGGATGGAACTTAGCAGATGTTTGACCTATTTGAGCTAGGGGACATGTTCACCTACTGAGGCCCCAAACAGCCTTCAAACTGCAATAAAATAAACCTTGTTATTGCAGCAGAGTTACTGCCCTGAGAGCATTAGAAATTAGAATATGCATAAGTCTATTCAATGGCCTCAAATGCAGGTCTAACTCAATTTTTGAGAACAAAAGTGTGACAGACAGACAGGAACATCATTATAGCCACCAAACTTGCACCTCATTCTTAGAGCAGTGAAGTGTCCATTACACAGAACATGGTTTCTGGGCAGGCCACCTGCATTGGAGAATAAAATTCCCATCCACAAAGATGAGCAATCTGTTCAATGTAGACAAAGAAGTCTGTACCCCAAACTGAGTCTCAATGATGGCCTGTCTTCATTGGCTGGGTTGGCCAGGCAGGCTGAGGTCTTGGACAGCCTCAGTTAGTACCAAGTTTTCTGCCATAGATAAAACAAAAGCATTTCTCATTCTGGGAGTGTCTGTATTTTAATTATCAGTAACATATTCATTTGATATTAGACTCACCAGATATAATTTTGTACAGTAGAAGTCCAACTTTAGGCCTCATTATCCTAAAGGGGCCCTTATAAAATAATGCATGATAATAAAATGGCACTTCCGCTTGACACATGGTAGAAGTGATATTTTTCTGAAACACTTAGGTCTACTGAACTTTATGTAGGTTATTCAGCAGGAAGTATTGCTCGAGATTCATTCTGTTTCTCTGCTCTCTTTCTGCAAGTTCAGGGGAAGAGAGGCACTGTTGAAGGGTCTTATTTTTCCATTGGCATTTCCATGTTTTGTTTTGCTAGATCTTTTTTTCTTTTCCATGAAAAAGGCAGTCTGACTTGAAGAAATACACAGCAAGTTTCTTTTCTTTTGCTCCACAAGACATCATTTACTTTGTCCTTTTAAGAGTCATGCAATTGCAAACCATCCATTGGAAGTTAATACTAATGTCGAGAAAATGTCATCATCATCATCATCATCATTATTTTGTGATTGCCGGTTTAGATGGCTGTTGCTAGTTTATTGACTCTTCCTGGAATGCCCTTTCTACTTTCCTTCATTAATCTAGATTGTTAGTCTTAAGGCCTCTGAAATTCTTCCTCAGGGTCTTGATCTGCAGGAATTCTTCTGTCCTTCCTTTGTCTCAATCACTTATTTCCACACATATATGGAAATGTGTGTGTGTGTGTGTGTGTGTATATATATATATATATATATATATATATATATATATATATATATTCCTCTGTCTCTTTCTCTCTCTCTCTCTATATATATATATATATATTCCATAAGCCTGACCACTGTATCTAATATGAAAGTTTGAAAGCTATCTTTTAAATTGTAGTTTATGATAATAATGACTGTGAAATAGCAAATGAAACGCTAATTGACTTCCTTCCCTTGCATAGTGTGTATACATTACCTTTCCCTTGTTTGGCTATTAGCCTTGATCACGTACCTTAAAGGAATTTTAAATCCTATAAATAATACTTGTGTCTGCTCATAGAAAATTACATTCAGGCTTACAGCTACTCAGACAGAGAAAGATGTTGACAAATTACTGCAAATTCAAGGGAGAGTTACTGGATTGATTAAGGGGATGGAAAACTTGATTTATGAGAAAACATTAAAAGAACTAAATATGTAAGGCCAGACTCCACAGCAATTCTGAGAGGGATCTGACAACTGTGTATTAGTAGCCAGAGGATGAAAGCAGCATTGCAAGAATTGCTTAAATGAGAGCAAAGGCCTTAAGTGACACTCAACAGGGATTTTAATTACTCAGGAATAAATGTCCTGATATATAAATTCAATGCTTATCAGTCTTTAATGGTTCCCACAAATCACCTAGGGAATCTTGCTAAATGCAGATTCTGGTATAGAGTTTGCAAGTGGGCCTGATACTCTGCATTTGTAGCAAATTCCCAATTGGTGTACTGCCACCATTCCAGAGGTTCATTTATTCAAGCTTCTTCTTGAGCAATGTACAGTTTTGCTTAATTATAGAGTAAATAGGCATCAATAGTGGGACAAACTCAACAAAGGATTCTGTCTTTAGTCAATGGACAAATAAGCCAGAGAGACAGAGAGATGAGAAACTGCATGTCTGGCATCCACACTGGTCTTGTGCCTTCTGAGAAGAAGCCTGAAGCCATTACTTCTCCATAACTACCCCCCCCACCTCCTGTGCCACCATGGTAGAGTCCAGCATGCAAAGAAAGCACACCACCTCAGAGATGTCATGGGAGGATGCCAGAATTCCTCCACCCCTCTTTGGGGGGGAGGGAGTGGGGGATAAATAAATGTGATTTATTTTCAGTCTTTGAGCACTTATGTCAGGATTCACCGTAGCAGGCAAAGCAAATACAATCTTGATTGAACACTTTAATTTGAGAAGTTCATTCATTCACTCATTCACTCCTTCCTGAGGCATATATTTGAGTGGCTATTATATACAGGGGACTATCACAGGCCCCTAGATTAGAAGGACAAATACAGCAGGAAATAGCCAACCCCCCCCCCTTCTGGCTTCTGTAGGCATCAGGCTCATAGGGTGCACAGACAAAACACCCATATAAATAAACATAAAATTACAAAAAAAAAAGAGTTTAAAAACCTAAAATATCTGCATATAAGCAAATGGATTCCATATTTATCTTTCTGGCTCTGAGTTACCTCACTCAGGATGATTTTTTTTTCTAGTTCAGTTCACTTACCTGCAAGTTTCATGGTGTGTGTGTGTGTGTGTGTGTGTGTGTGTGTGTGTGTGTGTGTGTGTATGTGGTGTGGTGTTTTAAACAGCTAAGTCATGCTCCATTGTGTAAATGTACCACATTTTCTTTATCCAATTTTCTGTTGAGGGGCATCTAGGTTGCTTGCAGTTTCTGTCTATTATGAATAGAATAGCAATGAACATGGTTGAGCAAGTGTCCTGCCTGTAAAATATGGTAGGGAAATGGTGGCACAAATCTTGTAGGAGTAAAAAATTGATGTCTTATTTGGTGTAAGGCCCACCCCACAGGATGGAACCCATACAGGATACTGCTTGGGTGACCAAGAACCAAAGACTAGATAGCCCAGAAACTTAGGGTAAAATCAAATGCTACTGCTTTGAAAAAAATAAATAAGGACTCCTATAAAAGGACTCCTAGTAGTATTCTGCTATACTCAAAGATCAGTGCCTTGTTCCGTCATCATCAGAGAAGCCTTCTCCTGCAGTAGATGGGAACAAATACAGAGACCCACAGCCAGACATTATGCAGAGACCTTGGAACACACACTTCTAAATGAGATGTCTCTATCAAATCCCTCTCCTCACAGCTCAGGGAGACCCATGGAAGAGGAGGCAGAAAGAGTGTAAGAGCCAGAGGAGATGGAGAACACCAGGAGAACCAGGCCCTCTAAGTCAACTGAGTGAGCTCATTTGAATTCACAGAGACTGAAGAAGCAAGCACAGGGCCTACACAGATCTGCACCAGGTCCTCTGCATACATATTACAGCTTTCAGTTTAGTGTTTTCATGGGACTACTGAATGCATGAACAAGTGGGTCTCTGATTCTTGTGCCTTCTCTAGCGGCTCTTTGTTTTCCTCTTGGTTTGTATTGTCCAACTTCCATGTGATGGGTTTTGTTTTATCTTATTATATTTTATTTTGTTATGTTTTGTTGTTCTCTCTCTCTCTCTCTCTCTCTCTCTCTCTCTCTCTCTCTCTCTCTCTCTCTCTCTCTCTCTCTCTCTCTCTGAGACAGGGTTTCTCTGTGTAACTGCCCTTGCTGTCCTGGAACTCACTATGTAGCCAGACTGGCCAGGAACTCACAGAGATCTGCTTGCTGCTGCCTCCCAAGTGTTGGGATTAAAGGCTTGAGCCACCACCAAGGGCTTATTGTTATCACTTAGATGCCTGTTCTTTTCTAATGAGAGACAGAAAGGGAGTGGATCTGCATGGAAGGGGAGGAGGGGAGGAACTGGGAGGAATAGAGGGAGGGGAAATTTCAATCAGGATATATATTGTATGAGAAAAATAATCTAATTTTAATAAAAGGGAAAATTTTTTAAAAACTAAGATATGTTTGAATTCTGACTGATAATTCTTCCACCTTTTGACTGATTCTACATTTTGCAGCTGCGGCTTCATCCCTTTCACAGTGGAAACCTCATCAGTTACTGCACAGTAGGATGCAATGCTCCCCTGATAAATTCTGACAAAGGGCACAAGATCATTAAGATACGGTATACTGAGGACATACACAAGGCTGAGAAATAGGAGGACAGCTTTCCCATTTCTGAGCTAAGAATGTAACTCAAAGGAGGAAGCCAGCTCTTCCACCTTAGCCTGTCTGGTTCCTGCTGAAATCCAGATTTCCGGGTTTTCAGGCCAGCCCTCTTTCTAAGAGCACTGCTTTCCTCCTCTCTACTGCTAGAAACCTCACCGCTGGGTTTTCCTCACTGCTTGCTCTAAGTGTAACCCAGGGGCATTTTTTAGAGCAAGTCGCTGATGACCAGTTATTCCTCACCTAAATTAAGCACTTAAAGATAATATCTCCCTCCTCGGTTATAACTCCCGAGCAGATGAATTTCTATTTCTTTATTATAACCAAAGCAATTAGAGCAAAAAGGGAGAACGGGAGTTTAGGTGCTGCCTACTTAAGTTAACAGCTCAAGGAGATTTTAATCACTCGCTAGCCAGGAAGGGTGACATCAGCTCACCTGCAGCAGAGTCAGGACTCTGCCTCTCATTGGCTTGCCTACCTCCCTGCTTCCCTATTGTTCCCCGACCTGCCTCCTCTACCACTCTCCATGGTTTTCTGTTGTTGTTGGTTTGTTTTGGTTTGGTTTGTCAAAGCAGGGTTTCTCTGTGTAGGTGAGTGAAACTTCATAGTAGCCAGAGTTGCCAAAAATCTAGTGTCACACAGAAACACTAGTGGTAGATGAGGTAGTGGCGGCAGGTGCCCTTAATCCCAGCACTCTGGAGGCAGAGCCAGGAGGATCTCTATGAGTTTGAGGCCAGCCTAGCCTACAGAGTGAGTTCCAGGGCAGCCAGAGGTACGCCTTCTGATGACATTTTCCAATTTGATTGACTCAACAGTCTTTAAGATAACCATCCTTACTGCTATTTTCCAGTTTCAGGCTTGTTTGTAAAACATTAGCATTGTATACCATGCATCCTTATTGAAAATGTAGATCCTGATCTTGGAATTTCAAATCACATACTTTCTTAATCATACACATCTTCAGTAAAGACAATGATTTTAATCCCAGAATAAGACAAATTCATAATTTACCACATATGCTTAATAATTTAGACTTCAGTGAGCCACAAGAAATCTATTTTGTGTATTCTTGTATGGTTTTATAACTTTAGTCTCTTGTTTCTCGTTTGCCTCCATCTTCAGAAAATGGGTTTATTATTAAATGATGATAAAATCCTCAGTTCACTGGAACTGAGGTAATCACAAGCACATTTCCTATTCCCTTCATTTAGTAGGTTAGTAGAAAGAAGCAGAAGTCAAGGACACCAAAATGAAGTGATTTTACTTTAAAATGACAGCACAAATGCTGGAGTCATTATAAATTCAGTGTGAACTTGTTTTCTGTCTCCATATTTAGTAGAGCACACTGAGAATTTTCAGCTATTATGATGCTGCAAGGCTCTTTATGATCCCAGCCTTTAGAGAAAAGATCAGTCACATTCAGTAGATTCTTGACACAAACAAGTACGGATACTAGAACAATGCCCAGCAGGAATATTACTAAAAAGTGTTAATCTGGTTTGGATTCTCAATTCCCATTCCACTCCCTACATATGCTGGGTAACTTACACATGATTGACAATTCTGTTTTTTCCATTTCTGCTACCAAAACTGGAAATATCAAAGTATTCCTATCTTTTGTTGTTGGGGCACACTTTTGTATGGGGGCTGCAAGTCTCAGTAGTCCTTGTGGACCAGCTCCTTTCCTACAAAGTTCTGTACATGTCAGCTCAGCTCTTCCATTGGTTGTTCGGAAAACAAGCTATATCAGCATCAAGTAGAATCAATCTCTCTCTCTCTCTCTCTCTCTCTCTCTCTCTCTCTCTCTCTCTCTCTCTCTGTGTGTGTGTGTGTGTGTGTGTGTGTGTGCATGTGTGCGTGTGTGTGTGTGTGTGTGTGTGTGTGTGTGTGTGTGTGTGTGTGTAGATAAAGAAAGAATATAGATAAGTCACATTTGTAATGGTTATCATATACCTTAGTTTTCATATCTCGTGTCTGAACTATATCAAATGAAGGAAACTAATTGGTCTCTAAAAAGTAATAACAATGACACTGTACAGTGCTGTAGATAGACTGCTATTCTAAGAAACATACAATGGTCACTAAAGATGGCCAGGACCAGATACAAAGACAGCACAACAAGAGACCCTGACTGTGAGGATAAAGCTGATCATCAAAGATGATACGAAGACTGAAAGCCAAACTTCCTAAAAAGTACAAACAAATGACTCATGCACCAAAATGACTGAAATGAAAATGGTTGCTTGGACCAAATGTGAGCAAGGGTTTGTGCAACTGGAATCTACACACATTTTCTCCAAGAATGGAAAACAGATTAGCAAATTCACAACGTCTATAAAGTTCAACATTACTCATCCTTTGACACACAAAAACATGCTTTTAGATATATATTTAAGGAAAATGAATACACATGGTCATCAAAAAGTGTGAAGAATAGTTAACCTAGTTGGTTTATTTATAATTCCTATACTTAAAAAATTGTTAAAATGTCCATTGAAAGGAGAATGAATAAATGAGTGACATATATTGGTTTTTTGAGACAGGGTTTCTCTGTACACCAGTCCTGGCTGCCCTGGAACTCACTTTGTACACCACACTGGCCTTGAACTCACAGAGATCCATATGTCTCTTCCTCTGAGTGCTGGAATTAAGGGCATGCACCACCACTACCCAGCTTGTGATAATATTTTTTACAATTATTGTTACATAAAAATCTTCAAAATGTTGTATGTGGCAGCAAAGATGTCTTCAGTAAATAGCATCTTCTGTGAAAGGAGGTGGGCAGGCACAAAAATGAATAATATGCTCTCTCTCCCCCTTCCTGCCTCCCCTTTCTCTCTCTCTCTCTCTCTCTCTCTCTCTCTCTCTCTCTCTCTCTCTCTCTCTCTCTCTCTCTCTCTCTCTCTCCTTCACTCCCCCTGCCTCCAGTAAATCTCTTGTGTGAAAAAAATGAATAATACATAATTTCCTTATACTTAGTCAAATGGGTATGAGGAGGCTAATAATTAGGAAAGAAAATGAAGATGTCTCCTGGGGCACTAGAGCCATTCCAAGTCTTGTGACCAAACTCTGGTCAGGACTCCTGTCTGCAAACATCAGTAGACTCCTCATCCTTACATTATCCTCATGAGGTGGCATGCAACTAATGAGCCAGGATTTTCAGAGTGTCCGTGCACATCAGGCAAATGTCCCTTTGCCAACAAGAAAGGCTGCAGTAATTATCTTTTGTCTGGGTATTATGCATATGCATAGTTTTTTTTATCACCAATACAAGTTTTTCTTTGCTCACGTAGTATTTATTCCCCTGTTCAAAACTGTAAATGTTGGTAATTTGCCATGGGAATTCAAGATATTTGGGAAAACAAATAATGTTCCATTGTGCTTTAATAACTTTTTTTTTTTTTTTTTTTTTTTTTTTTTTTTTCTGTGTTTTTTTTTTTTTTTTTTTTTTTTTTTTTTTTTTTTTTTTTTTTTGGTTTTTCGAGACAGGGTTTCTCTGTGTAGCTTTGCGCCTTTCCTGGATCTCACTCTGTAGACCAGGCTGGCCTCGAACTCACAGAGATCCGCCTGGCTCTGCCTCCCGAGTGCTGGGATTAAAGGCGTGCGCCACCACCGCCCGGCTTAATAACTTTTTATATGGGTTTTATTTCTCATGTGTGGGTTGCTTGCTTATTAAAAATTTGTTCTAGAAGAAAATTTAAAAATCCATAGAAAAGCATGGCAAGAGCTGGAATAAGATTTTTTTTAACAAAAGACTTTAACTATAATTTAAACCTGCCAAACCTCTTCCCATACTAATTTTAAGGTAAAATTGAGTTGAAGGCAACTGTAGCATGATGTTGAATAAGGTGTAGAATATGTATGATCAACCCAAATGGGAAGTACAGGCATGGCCAGATGACTGCTTTATCGTGGGGAATAGTATTTGACTACAGAAAGCACAAAGATTTGGAGACACTGATGATGCTTAAAGTGTTATACAGTTAATCAAGGAGGCATTGATTCAAGGCAGTGCTCACATCCCTCTCAACATCATTCTAGAAATTTAACACCATTGACAGCCAGAGGATTAGCTGAGAGTAGGTTTACAAGATGAAGATATTTTCAGTACAAACCTCATCTTAGATTCCACCACCAATTATTTTCTCAAAGATCTGTCACTTAAAATATCAATCCCTTTTATAGTCAAAACTCGCTTAAACTTCACTGTCTTATTATTGAAAATGCAAACCATCACATTCCCCTTTAGTTGTTGATTTTAATAAACTTCTACAGCTTCTATCATAGCTGCAGAATGGTTATTTCAGGACAATTATCAAAAACAATATAAAAGAGCCTAACTCCAGGCATCTCCAGTGCACTGTATTTAACTCATCCCGTACCTCTGTGACAGCAGCATATACTCATGCACCAGGTTCACCAAATGGAACTTGTCTAAGACATTTTCGAGGATGCAGTTGTAGAAGTGAAAATTTAGTCAGAGTATCACACTACTGACTATCTGCCTACAAACTGAGATCAACATATAAAATAGGGCCTGGTAAATATAGAATGGAACTCTAGAAGTATCCTGAGCTGAGATGTGGGGCTTTTGGTGGGCAGAGTGTTGGGGATGAGAACATTTCCGAGAGCACGTGCACACCAGCAGAGGTCCTGCTTCCTACCTTTCACACTGCCTCTTGCAGAGTGGTTCATGTGCTGTGGAGAGAAGTGGAACTGAAGATATGACATCGGTGAGGAACAGACTGATACAGGTGGCCTATGCTGCTACCTGGGGCCATACGATACCCAGGCCCATGCTGCCACCGAGGACCATGTTTGAGTCCCTGGCCCTTCCACAGCTGGGGTCTGTGTTGATGTCCTCGGCTGTGTTACCACTGAAGGGCATACAGGTGATCGTGGCCTGTCACCACCTGAGGCTATGTTGTTTGAGGGCCATCCTACTGCTGGGGCCATATTAACCTGCACTGCCTCGCTCCCCTTCCTACCCCGCAGGGCCATGGTGATGTCTGGGCCCAAGATGCAGCCAATAGCCATGTCTGGCTCCCTGGCCCTACTGCAGCCAGAGTCCATGTTGATGTCCATGGCTTGTGCTACCGCCAAAGGCCATGCAGGTGATTGTGGCCTGTGCTGTCACCCAAGACCATGTTGATATCCAAGGGACATGCTGCCACCAAGGTCATACTGATCTGAAGTGGCCTACACTGCCACCTCAGGCCATGCTAAAATCTGGGCCCAAGCTGCAGCTGAGGGCTATGTCTGGGTCTGTGGCCCTACTACAGCCAGGGTCTGTGATGATATTTGTGGTCCATGTAACCACTGAGAATACGATACCTCGGGTCTGGGCAGCCACCTGAGGGCACGTTTATGTCCAGGGTCCATGCTGTCACTGGGTCCATACCAAGCTGAGTGGCCTATGGTGACATCCAAGCTGGAGCGGCAGCAAAGGGCCATGTCCGTGGTCCTACCATAGCTGGCGTTTGTGTTGATTTCCATGGCCGGTGTTACCACAGGGGTCCATGGGAGAGCTGGCCCGTAGCATGGTCACTGGAGAAGTGGCCCTGCCCCTTGCCAGCCATCTCAGTGGGAGAGCTGCTCCTCCCCACCCCCGAGCAGAGCTGGCCCCCGTGTCATGGGCCTGGGAGAGCTGGCCCAGACCTTCAACTGACCCTAGGAGAGCTGTCCCCCTCCTTTCTGTCCAGGCAATGGAAGAGCTGGCCCTGCACATGGGAGAGGTGGTCCTGACCCTCACCTGAGGGAGGCAGTCTCAATGGAGGCCCCAGAATAAACAACTCAGTTACCACCCAGGTCCACATCCAGTGCTTTGAGTTGGGCCACCTCAACATCTACCCTATCTATGACCTGCTGGACCACATGATGTGACTAGTCCTGTGGAACCATAGCTGCAGGATCTCCATGACTGGGGCAATAGTAGGATATCTGAGAGAAGTATCGGTGAGGGTCCACTACTGATTATGTACCAGAAGCCAGAAGCCTTGAACCAGACCAATAACTCATTGCAATGAACATTTGCAAGTAAAGCTGTTTGGACAAAAGGGTATGTTGCATGACACACCAAAGCTCCCAAGGCCACTATGATTTATATATATATATATATATATATATATATATATATATATATATATATATATATATATATATATGGCGGGAAAGACAGAGGAGTAAAATGTTTTTCCCTTTTCTTGGGGGGGCGCTATAAGGGTGGAGGGTGGACGCAGAAGGACTGAGAGATGAGTGAGACTGGGGTGTATGATGTGAAATTTCCAAAAAAATCAATAAAAAGATATGTTAAAAAAACAAGAGCTCGTGAATCTCTTATTTATGTGAAGGAAAAGAGGGAGGAGAGGAAGAGGGAAAGGGTGCAGAGGCAGAGTAAAATGGTGAAGAAACCAAGAAGGAAGAAGGAAGGAAGCAAAGGAGGAAGGGAAAGAAGGAGGAAAGAGACAGGGAAGACCATGGGAAGAGAGGCATAGTCATCATGGATGTCAGTACCACTGGCTGGGAGCAGGAGTGTGAGTAGTAACAGGAACAGTGATTTTCCAGGCCATGAAATGTGGATAGAAGCTTAGTACCCATAAACAGGAAGTAGGACTTTTCACTGAGATCCCTAGAAGATACCACCTAGATCCAAGCTAACCCTAAGATGGGAGATACTTGTGATGTGTCCCGTGATGTTGAGCCCAGGAAACACTGGGCTGCCTTTGTGGCGTTCCTACCCAAAATACAGAGCTTGAACCAAATTATGAGAAACATCAAACCAACTCCAAAATAGAAACATTCTACAAACTAACTGGTCTATGTGTTTAAGTCAATGTCATGAAGTAAAAGACCATGAAACTGCTGTAAATAAAAGAACCTAAAGTGTCCTGGGGATGGATAGGATGGAGCGAAGAGATTCTTTGGTTACTAGAAATATTAGGACAATATTTAAAATCTGAATAAAGGTTGCATGTTATATAAATTAGTACAGAAATATACGTTCCTTGATTTTATTATACTGTGGATATGTAGATAAGTTTCTTCTTTTTAGGACACATATCAGTATATTTGTGGTAAAGAGGTACCTTGTGGTTGAAACACATGAGGAAAATAAGAACTGTGAAGCAAGCCAGACAATATGATCAAAGCAGACACAGGCTCTTCCAACCCACACAGGCTTTCTTTAAACCTGAAATGATGTGGAAACTAAAGTATAACAGAAGACTGAATAACAAAGGACAAAAATGAACACAAGAAAGTGTGGGCTTCAAATGCCTATGGGTTTGGGCCTAGACTCCAATGTGAGGCTTTGAATAAATTGCTCCAACTATCCAAATATCAGTTTCAAAATTATAAAAGATGAGCGAGAAAAGAATTTCCCTTCTCAGGCTTGAAGGGGCATTATGTTACCACATGTAAAATCCTCAATAAAATTTGCCATTGATTTGGAGGCAACTGAATAGAAAAGAAAGCAGACACAATCCATGCTGAGGTGTTGGGAGATTACAGGCAGCATTCACTGCTGTCCCCAAACCACTGGAGCATTTAACAGAAGCAAGCCTCATTACAGGTTCGAAATTGCTAATGGACAGTCTCATCCAGTGCTGCCTCCCAACATCCTGACTCCTGTTGTGCTAAGGTCTGCTAGGTGACTGATAAGAAAAGCAGTAAAAAGCAGACAGGAGCAAGTGTACCAGAGCACGGAGATGATATTATAAATAGCACTGACCTGATGCTGGGCATACTGAGCTCCAACAAATAACAAGACACACAGATCACTGTTTTTCAGACAGGTGCCTTACAACCTCAGAGCACCAAGGAATGGCTGCCTGGAGAAGAGCACACAGTTTCTACTCATGGATCCATCTTGCTTCGAATTATTGTTTAGACATGTCATGGAACTCCCTCTTTCAGATCTTTTATATACTTTAAGCCCATCCTCAGATTTTAGAAGTGTTTTATTCATAGTTCTAGAACTGTCTGAAGCTATCCATGCAGCAAAGCTTCTCTGAACTCCTGCCATCACGTTCCACAAGGTTCTTGCCTCTCCCCAGTGTTGACTAAGGTCAACACTGCAATAGTTCCATGGCAGAGTACATCCTCTGATTACATTTCCTCCTGGGCCCTCACAGGAAAGCATGCAGTCTGATTCATCATGTCATTTTCAAGGAAGAAATCAGAAATCTATCAGCTTTCAAGGCCTGAGTGATGGGACTAGGAACAAGAACAGCAACCAAACCACCTCAAATTGGGGACGGTTGAGGCAGAGTTGATAACTGCTCCTGAGAGGCCATTTTTTCCCCTTATTTATTACCTGTCAGGGTAGGGAGGAAGGAAATCAAACAGAATAGAGGACTCAGTAAAACACCCTAGACTCGCTCTTACTTGGGAACATGTGTGAGGACAAGGGTCTTAGTAGGGACAGTAGGCACTGTCAATAGAATGACTATAGAAATTATCATTCAAAGGTAAGGGACTTTTAGAGGAAGGGGGCAATTTTAAAGGAAGGTAAGATTTTAAAATTTTAAAAGTAGATAATTTTGAAAGGTAAATTTAGAGGAAGAAGATTCTTATCAAAATGATTGCAGCAGAGTGGACACCTGCCTCAGGTCCAGCAGAGTTCACAGCCACCGCAGTGATGTTAGCATGGAAGACAGACTTAGGAAGACAGACTTTATCTAATTCTGGCCAATTTAGTACAGTCACCCAGATCCAAGGCCCTCTCTCTTGCAGTATTAGAATACGCAAAACAGAATTTAGAGAGCCAATAACTCAATCTTTCTATTTGTTGGGAAAAGATAAAAGAGGCAAAGAAACTTTATCAATAATTGTAGAAATGCCAGCTGGCAGTGATCAAATGTCACTGCAGGTATCGCTAATTGAGCTAAGGGCCTGAAATCCATGCTTCTCAGGCTGCCTCAGATAAAGGAAGCTAGTGAGGTCTGTGCCTGACAGGCTACGACAGTATCTGCCTCCATATGATGCCCATCTGAGAACAGATGCCAAATTTAACATCCTGGGCTAGCTACTCACCTCCATTCTTCAGACCATCATTTCTGAGTAGAAGTTACCCATACTGCCATTCAAATGGAAAAACACACCAATAAGACCACTGTACCATGAGTGCTATATCTGTTCATAGATCAAATCATGTGGACCCAGTGCACAGCAGGGTGGAAGCAAGCACACTATCACCTATAAGAAAGTGATACAAGTTTGGTGAGAGTTCTTTTTCAGATCTTTTGTGGATCTATTAAAAGGAATCATTGGAAACAACTCTAAGGAAACCACACTGAAGGTTTCCAGGGAACCATGGTCTGCCAGACACCTTCAAGCTGAGATCTGCTCTCTGTAAAAAAAATCTAGAAATGTGTTTATTCCAGGTATTCTTGAGAGGGACTTTTCTCAGATATACAACTGTGTACTATTCTTGTGTTTGCTCTGTTTTATGATTGGTCCCTATTTCTGACACTCCAGTTAGATGACTCCATCCTTCTGGGTAAGAAGTGGGGATTTGACTCAAAAGATACTAAGCATCAGTGTGGGGCCAAGTGGTGGCAATCTTCTACTAGGTATCTTGCATCTGTTACTCTGTCTCCTACCTCTTGCTACTGTTTTGTTCTAGAATTAGGTTCTCCTTTGCGTAGATTTATTATGGTCTCCTTGAATAAGGTAATTTCTTCCCAGCCTTCTAGATATAAATGGCAAAAGTGGAATGAAGAAGAAGAGGAAGAAGAAGAAGAAGAAGAAGAAGAAGAAGAAGAAGAAGAAGAAGAAGAAGAAGAAGAAGAAAAAGAAAAAGAAGAAGAAGAAGGAAAGGGGACTAGTAGGAACATGAGAGCAGAAAATAGAAAATAGTGCAGAGTGGTAGAAGTAAAGGCAGCAATTTGAAACAAACCAACAAAGAAAATAGTCCAAATTATGTATTTCCGAAGTAGAAGTCACCGTCTAAGAAATTTCCAAACAGATTATTTATAGGGGTCATTTTAAGTACTTTTTTGACCAAACACCTGACAAGAAGCAGCTCAAGGAAGATTCTGATCTATGTTTGAGTGTACAGTCCATCATTCAAAGGGAGTCTTGGTGGTATGTGAAGCCTGTGGCTATGTGGGCAATACTGTGAGGCTGCTTGTTCTTGTCTACGTGAACACTGGCATTCAGTCAACTTCCTGTTTTCACTCCCTCCATGGATGACTGTTGCCCACTTCAGCGGGGTGGGGGGGGGGCTTGCCTGCCTTCACTAATCCTCTCTGGAAATCCCTTCAAAGACACACTCAGAAATACTGGAGATTGTAATTCCATCAAGGTAATGATGAAGACTTACTAACACAGATGGCCCTGTACATTCAAAGAAAAGCAAGCTGTTTGAGGATTCACCCCATTTTTACAAAGTGGATACAACATACTTAATCTGCCTATAGATACAATGAACCATAATATAAAGGCTGTTGTGAATGGTCATATGAGAAGAGAAACTGAGAACAAGCCCTGTTTTCTAATAGAATTTGTTTAGTTGTTCCAAGACATTCCAATTCAGGGGAATCAAAATCCACTATACACTATCCATACAGCCTCTTCCACAGTACATAGTAGGTTATGAGATCCTTCAGATCTATCTATACTAAGGATACAAATCCAGGGGCCCTTTTTTCTGAACTCCTTGAGACATTCACAGTAGATTCTATTTTTTTTATAAAGACAATACTGTGCATATATATATATATATACATATTACATATTATATAATATTCTAAGTTTGATTCAGCCATATTAATACACTATACAAGATGCTTCTCAAGTTCAGGTCATATTTACCTTTCTAACTACTAAGGCAATATAGGCGAAAAGCCTTACACACAGAGTGCCTAAAGGTGGTGGCTGCTGTCACTATCTGTCTCTGAGTGGTTTCCACATTGGCATCAAAATAGGGACCGTAATACAGCCTTTAATGTATTGTTGAATCGCCTGGAATAACGTGGTAAAACAAAAAGAAACCTACTATTCTCAGAAGCATCTTCCCCATTGCTTGTTAAAGGTGAAGTAAATCATCACGGCCAGGGCTAAGCAGGAAGACACATCTGAACCTGCTTACTCCAGGTACTGGAACAGAAATTAGAGACACTAATTGAGAGGGCCAGAGGGATGGCTCAGCGACTGAAGATGTGCTGCTTTAGCATAGGATCTGAATTCAGTTCCTATCACCATTAAAGGTGGCTCACAGCATCCTGTACTCTAGGGATTCAATATCTCTGGCCTCCATGGACACCTTCTCTCATAGGCATACACCACCACCACTACTCCCACCCTCCAGCATACACATAGTTAAAAAAATAATCTTTAAACCAGGAAATACTAATTAATTTACCAAGCTCACATAGCAACAGATTGTTTTGTTCATTTTAGTAGCATTTATTTACTGTAAAAGAAATAATGGATTGATTATGGGATTTTTTTTCCATACATCTGTGTGCTGTACCATGATCTGTTATCCAGATTTACCCAGAACCACACATTGTAGGAAGGCCAGGATTGATCTTCTAATACCCAGTCATCTAACTCCAGGTACCAACCATCCTCATTTCTTTGAAGACTAACTTAAGCTCTATCACAAGCGTCAGGTCATCTGGTAGGCCAGTGAGTCCCTCTATCTTGGATAATACCACATCTGAGTTAGGAGACAGCCGTGGATGAGTTCGGCAGTTCCAGATCATAGGCACTCCTGTGGTTTACATGCCTGCTACAGTGGAGGAAATAGCATGTAACTAGTATGAAGACCAGATGAGTTAACATATGTAAGAAGTTGACAGTATATGATACATGGAAGAAGACAAAGGAAGAGATTTTCTTTGCCACTGATTGGAGAAACAGGAATCTTATTGCTGCTGTTGTGTACCACCCCTGACAATATTAAAAATATTCAGAAGAGATGAGGAATGGTTGTCATGAAAGATGCAGCAAGGACCAAAGCAACACAGGGACACAGTGGCTATGACAGGGCACAGAGAACAGTGGCCTTTACAGGCAGTAAGCGCAACAAAACAGATAACACTCAGTGTCTGAGCAGAGCCAAGTCGAGGCACGTGAGGCACAGCAGGGACCACTGACGTCCTGCATCCCTAATCACGACACTTGTCTCCAGACTATTTATTTGTAGAACCACGATGACAAGATCTATTTCATGTCTCCCCCTGGCCCCGGACCTCATCAGGATCTTCTGCCCCTTTGCAATGCCTTCTGTACATTCTGAAGGATGATGTGACATGGAAGGAAAGTTTGTGCTCAGAACGCCCTTTGCTCATCTCAGCTAAGCATCAGTCTGTCAAGGAGACATCTGGGGCCTTAACCACAGGCAAAAGGATGCACCGGCTGCTGGCTGCCTGCAGAGCTCAAACAGTTGGTGCTGAGATGTCTGATGCAGGAGAAGCAGTGGAGAGACAGACAAGGGCAAGCGTGGCACCTAGATTAAATGGGAAGCCATGATGTCACCTGCTCGGATATGTGCTTTGCCACCCATATATTCTCCCTCTCATCCTGCCCCCACCACTGCTCGCTGCACGCCTACATAGCCTCTTTTGGAGCCAGATGCAAACAGAATGGTTTGAGAAGGAGAATGGCATTGTGGGTACTGCTAATTGTTTTGTTTGTTTTAGTAGTACTTATTAATTACAAAAATAATGGATATGAGATTGTTTTATACATCTGTGTGCTGTACCGTGATCTGTTATCCTGAAATATCCAGAACTACATATTGTAGGAAGAACAGGATTGATCTTCCAGCTTCTAACCCCAGCTACATCACAGTCTCTCCCTATCAATATTTAAATAATTCATCATAAGGGAAGATTATATTGAAACATGGGGAAATGAATTAAAATAAGGATTCCTCATTGATTTTAAAGTATTGCTAATTTCTCATCCCAAATAATTATGAGCTAGTGAGTCAGAGAGAGCACTGCAAAGTGTGATCTCCCTATGTTGCCTTTATCTAGGTGAACTCACCATACACATGCAATCCATACAATCAATAATTATTAAACACAAGTGGTGCAATGTAAAGAATCAAAGCTACAAGTTTCTCTAGGGTTAATATGAGAAATACAGTCTCTGTCACAATGTAGCAGGAAAGGAATCTAAAAACCATAATACCATCAGTGTTTATAATGAATAGCACATGAAGTTGAGTGTTACCTCCTTATGTGTCCATACACGTGAATCCAGAATGGTATTTTAAAGTCATGGCTTTTCTGACCTCTTCAGCTCACTTCATAATGACCTAATTGCACCTGAGTAACAACTAAGATTCTCCACCTGAGTCACTGGGATGGGCAGGGCCAACCTTCTGTGTGAGATGTATACTTTCCCTGCCCCCTCCTTCCTGAAGGTGTATCTACAAGAAGCATGCTTCCTCTGCTACTTCATGTGTTGTCCCCTGCAATATAAGGATGAACTCAAAATTTTATGAACAGCTATCTCATATTTCCTAAAATTAGTAACTGTGAAAGCTAAGATCAGGGAAGACAGTTCCTAGGGGAGGGAATAGGACTTTAATGGTGGTGATCTCAGAGTTTCAAAGAATTTCCTCATAAGCCATGGTGTAACACTTGGGTGACACCCAACACTGTGACAGGGCAGGTGACAACAGATCACTTTGCACCAGTAACCTGGACATGAACCAACATAACCTGGCTTCAGGACCAAAAATGATGGCTCTAGTAAGAGCTGATGAGCTAGGCAGTATATGGAGGTGATTTGCTGTCTGATTTCACTATTATCAGGAGGAAATGTCCACAGAACTCACGCAAAGCCCAGTGTTCCATACGGTTCCTAATTGTCCCCAAATTCACCATGTCATATTGCTTCCCAGTCACTCTGCCATTTTGTGATGGCTACAGGCTCCTACCATTCCTTTAGCATAAATCTTCCCTGTAGCCATGACCAGTTCTGACATTTGGCCATCTGTTGAGGTCAGGTTCTCCCTGAAGCAGCCTCAGAGAGAAGGGTTTACATAAGCGATCTATGAAGAAGTATCCCAAGAAGAAAGCAGTGAAGGAACTGGCAATCAAAATGAGACAGGAAAAGTCCAGCCTGCCTTGGCCTCAGCCAGCTCCCAGGGACAGCTCTGGATTATAAATTGCCCTCTGACCTTTTCCTAGCTTTCCATGAAAGAGCTAGGATTCAGCTGTACCCAGCAGCTAGCCACTGGCTATGATTAGACTTTAGGGCTGTGGTAGAGAAATTAATGCCAAGGTAATATAGCATCTAGGACTAATGCTGCGGAGAGTGTGAACCAGAGTTTCAGGGAACCAGACTGTCCTCTCCAGTACTCAAAACTCCCACTCTCTAAATGTTTACTCATTAACATCATAGAGTTGTTTGTAAAAAACTGAGCGAACCTGTGGTGCATAAACCAGGCTTTACTAAGAGAGGGAAGATCAATTGGTGACAGATTGCTGGGCTGCTTGCTGAAGAATGTGACCAGGATTGAGAAGAGAGGCAGAGAAATGGGTAGAATCTTAAGGTGAACACAGGAACTAGAGTGGCAGGATTTTTAGATGGCATTGTTTTCTGTCAGTGTAAGTAACAGAGAAGAAAGTTTGCATAATGCAGGAAGAAGGAAGAATTATTGGAGAGATTCTAAAATGATGACTACCTACTGGGACACTGGTGAGTAAGTGTGTGTGTGTGTGTGTGTGTGTGTGTGTGTGTGTGTGTGTGTGAACATTCTAATTATCCTTTCCTCTGTGAACAAGTTAATATATACCCACAAACTCAAGGTATGAAAACACTCTCTGAAAGGTTGAATACATTATCCAAGAACACACAGCAAGCCGGTCCCAGACTAACCTTTGATCTTCTTTCATTCATGTTGTGAGTCCAGCTCACACAATTTCCTTATTGACACCACTCTTCTGCAGGCTAAACTCGGTGTATGACCTGTGGAAGAACATAGTTTTATTTTAAAAATAAATAAATGATCTAAACTCTCTTTGGGATGCTTAGTCAGTGAGGAAAATTCCAACCCCACCCAAGCCCAGGAGGTATAAAATAATTAAACTAAAATTCCCTGAGATACAACAACCAGGGAAAAAGCTGATGGCTTTATTCAAAAAATAGTATGCATATATTACTCTTCCCAAAGGGCATAGCTTTCTTCTTTGACCCCAATGAAGATGTTGACATCCCTCCAGAAATAGTGAATTTTAAATACTTGAATACATAGAATATAAAAAAGAGCTCAATGTTGACATGCCCATGGAGCCCCACACAGATCTAGGCTACTAAATAAAGCCCCAAGCAGAAATTCCCTGCACTTCTCACCAATATGTTTGGAAAGAACTTCTTTCACAGAGTAAATTCTGTCCATTACAGACTCAAACGCTGAATAGTTATTGTGGCCTATAGTGTGGAACTTGACACTGAAAATGGAAGCCACAGTGTGCGTCTGCATGACAGTCACAGCAATGCTCCCCCATGAGGCCTACTTCAATTCCCAGAATCCCAAGTATGCCATCCTATATAGCAAAGGAGACTTTGCAGCTGTGAAGTCCTAACATAGGTGTCTTTATATTATTTCAGCATATTCAATGCACTCACAGGAGACCATATACCAGGGTATCAACAGGGTCAGAGCAAGAAATTAAAGGACACTACACTTCTGATACTAACATGAGTTTAGGACCCATCAGTCAATGTGGCACTTTAACAATGTAGAAATCTAAAGAAAAGAGAAAGATCCTCCTTCTAGGGGTTATAAAAAGGAACACAATTTTTCGAAAAACTTTTGTTTTACCCCAGTAAAACCCATTTTGAACTTCTCAGCTCTGGAATTATATGCATATATTATAAATTACAATATATGTAATCTATATATGCTGTTTAAAAACCACTGAATTTGCAATCATGTTTCAGCACCCAGAACAAAGTAGTATACTTGACATAGAAAAAGAACACCCAGAGATCTAAAAAGAATATCAGGAACTGTGAAATCATATTTGAATAGGATAATTTTCTTGTCCCAAGCTGGACAGAAATTTGAAATGAATACCCAAGCCTAAGGCATAACTAATGTCTTTATTTGAATTCTCCTAAACAGTGTGAAATGAGGACTGGTCAGGTAGCTCATGTAGGAGGCATTATCTGGAAACAGGATAGAAGGGACAGGGAAGGGCAGAGGAAAGAGCATCTAGAAGACTGGTGCCTTGTCAAGATCTGAGACAAAACCCACAGAAGCTTGAGCATCTGAGACACAAAGCTTGTTTCCCAGATTTAACCGTGCATCATGGGACTTCTGGGCAGTGATCCATGACCTCCTGTTTCCTGCTGGATAAGAATTACCCCCTCCACCCAAGGAGGCATCTAGGATTTGGAGAATCCCCCTAGATATGGCCAGAAAGGCCTGCTGTGCCTTTCCCTGAAGATCTGACCTTACATAGAACTATCATCCACTGTCATGGCTGTTGTCAGTAAGAGGATGGGATGGGAGCAACTGATGGAAACAGATGCAGACATAATGCTGCATGAGAGGGGCCAGCCTCCAGGCAGCACAAGGCTCAAAGGGAAAATCCACAGCGTCGGCACAAACTAGACTTTTTTATCTGAGGGGTTAGGGAAAAAGACAATCACACACTCTCTTGATGGTTTCCTTTATTTGGAGGCACAGATGGGTTCCAGCCTCTTCTGATGTCGGCACAAACTAGACTTTTTTATCTGAGGGGTTAGGGAAAAAGACAATCACACACTCTCTTGATGGTTTCCTTTATTTGGAGGCACAGATGGGTTCCAGCCTCTTCTGATGGACTGGACCTGGATTGGAACTGGACTGGAACTTGACTGGAACTCCCAACAGCAGTACCAAGGCATATTTATTGATTGTTACATGAAGTATTTCCTCATACCAAGGTCTCTAACCTTAATTTACATATCTACTGAAGGGGAGCATCCCATGCCTCCATGGCTCTAGTCCTTCATTATGCATTGTGTGCAATACACAATAATAAAAGGGCCTCAGGTGTGCCTGAGGTGTCTTGTGACTAAAGTCATGGGATGGCCCAAAGGCCCCCTCAGGAAAACAATCACTGTTTTCAACAAGGATTATTCAAGGTCAAGGTGCCTCTAAAAAACAGCTGCTCAAAAAAAAAAAAAAAAAAAAAAAAAAAAAAAAAAAACCAGCTGCTCATTCTAATATCCCATACAATGATTCTGCTAAATTCCTGCAGAGTACAGGTACAAACTCTTTCTGTCAGCCAATGATGCACACTGAAACCTGTAACTGCATCTTTCAGCATTAATATTAAAGGAATTTGAGCCAGCCTGGCTCCTGAGACTCAACTGTTTCTCTTAATCATTAACTTGAGCTATGATCTAGGCAACTCCTTAAGTGAAACTCATAAGCTCCAGCCATGCAACATTTCTTGTATTTACTTTTATTCATCAGAACTCTGCATAAGCTACCATCATTATTATCAACTAAACAGTAGAACTTAAGAAGAAATCATCTTCATAGTAATCTATAGGCAAAAAAATGCCCAGTAGAATGGGATGTTTCCGTGAGATAGACACACTACATTACAGGCAGTGGGGAAATTTCCCTATACCCAGTTTAACCATGCCAGATACCAGGGAAAGATAGCAACAGCAAACATGTAAAGGCACAGCAAAAGCAACATTCTAGGTCTGCGGTCTTGGGGGGCCTTGCCTAACAGAGAATTATCCATCGGGGTTTGACTCCTGGTAGGCTGACTCCCTGAATCTCAATCACCACTGCTGCTCCTCTGACACCACCATCAGCACAGACCCACAGCCAAACACTAGGCAGAGTTCAGGGAGTCCTGCAGAAGATGGGGAGAAAGAATTGTAGGAGCCAGAGGGGTCAAGGACACCACAAAAAAAAAATAAATAAAACAAAACATAGAATCAACTAACCTGGGTTCATAGGGACTCACAGAGACTGAACTCTGAGAACCAGGGAGCCTGCATAGGACTGACCTATGTCCTCTGCATATGTGTTATAGTTGTGAAGCTTGGTCCTCTTGTGGGATTCCTAACAGTGGGAGCAGGGGTTTTCTCTGACTCTTTTCCTGGCTTTGGGGACCCTACTCCTCATACTGGGTCACCTTGCCCAGCCTTAATACATGGGAACTTATATACCATGTTTTGTTGATATCCATGGAAGACCTGCCCTTTCTGAAGAGAAATGGAGAGAAATGGACTGGGGAGGGGGAAACAGAGAAGTAGGGAGGAACTGATAGGAGAGGAGCGAGGGGAAACGGCAGCTGGGATGTAAAATAAATAACTAAAAAAAAACAAATAAATAAATGAAATGAAAAGAAGGCAGGGCACCATGGGACTTTGCTACAGTTGGTGATTCATAATAAATACAATGAGTTCTACTAAATAAAAATAAATAAAGCCACTAAAAGACAAACGGGAAACCTAAGAACAGAAATTGTACCAAAATATATAGTTATAAGTACTCATAGGAAAAGGAAGTAGCTCATGTGTAAGAGTGTAAATAAAAACAGAGTAGATATTTCTATGCTGAACTAGTACAAATATGCCAAGTTCTCCTTACATTGTATATTCAAAGAGTTGAGAACAAATTTGTTTTGACTCATCATTCCTAGTTATAATCACTTAAGTTGAGGAAGTGAATAATATGTTTAATAATTTAAATGACTTATAATGGGAAATTGCTTAAATAAATCTTAGTGTAAACACATAATAAGTGTGAGACATTATCATGTTGCAACTATATTTAGATATGGAAACATATTCATGGCATACTATTAACTGAAAATTCTGAATAGACACCCATGGAGTGATTCAGTTCTCTATAAAAATATTTTATACCTGAAATTTTAGAAGTGATTATCTTTAAGATTTGTTTTGCCAGCATTTTCTACAAAAACTATTTTACGTGATTCAAAATTAGTTATATAAAAAGAACTCATTATGATACTTATAGTCTTCTTTGTAAAATAATTTTTTAGTAACTGAATATAGTAAGAGCTACAGATAGAAGATGCTTGACAATCTCAAATGGTGTGTCCGCAGACACAAAGAGAGCATTCTAACCACTACATCTTCCTTTTATAATACAACAGACCATCCTAAAAAGTTTATATATGAGGCTTAATCATTCTGTAGGCACTTGAAGTTATTTTATGAAATTAGTAAAATGAATTTTGGCAACAGAAAACCTCACTACGTCATTGCTTTCATATCACTTGGCATATATATTAGTAAGTAGATTCTTGAAGTAATCCTGGAACATTTTGGATTAACTGAATTCTCCCAACCACAGTATACAGAAGGACAGCAGCCAAGTAAGATTTAACTACAATGGTAGTGGGTCATGTGGTTTTTCTTCCCAAGTTTTCGAGAAAGGCAAACCATCCTTCATATAAATTGACTCAAACCCATGAAGTTTACTCAAATATCTCAATAAATCATTTCATTATGGACATTAGTCCTAAAATAAATCACTTATCATACAGGGCTGCAGATTACTTTGTGAAAGGGTACTGATTACTTTACAAAAACAAGCAAAAAACAAACTACCTAAAAGTAATTATAAAAGGCCATTAACTTTGGAATGTCTTTATTGGTAACACTCACATTTATTTGGAGTTTGTAACAACTTTTTGTTGAATTTACAAAGAGTTTGCATGGGTAATATCCAAAATGTAAATTAGACCTCTCCTTTGCTCTTCACAAACTGATGGCAGGCCCACGGATGAAGACAACATTTACACAACTCCTTGAACATGGGGAAGTCGAGTTGGTGTCTACATATGGCCTTCACCCCTTCATGCTAGCATCTTCGGTACAGGAAGGTACTCTGCACGCTACCAAACGAGAAGTATAAACAGCAACCCAGCTATAAACCCTTTGATCTACAGTGGTGTCCTGCCAGCAAGGCATGCTAGTGTGATGGTGGCACAAAGCTTGTGAGAGTGACCAACCAATCCCTGATTTGACTTAAGGCCCACTCCACCAGATAGAACCTCTACCTGGCACAGGTTGGGTGACTAAGATCCTAAGACTAAATAGCACAGGAACCTAGTGTAACACCAAATACTACTGTTCTACTAAAAGAATATAGCAATCAAATGACTCCTACTGGCATGCTGCTGTACTCATGGATCAGTTCCTTGCTCAGCCATCATCAGAGAAGCTTCCCCCTGCAGTAGATGGGAACAAATATAGAGACCCACAGCCAGACAATGTGCAGAGAGTGAGAGACCTTGGAACACACAGTCCTAAACAGGATGTCTCCATCAAATCCTTCCCCTCAGGGTTCAGGAACCTCGAGGAAGAGGAAGTGCAAAGTGTAAGAGCTAGAGGGATTGAAAGACACCAAGGAAACAAGGTCTCTAAATTGACTGAGCAAAGTTCACATGAACTCAGAGACTGAGGCAGCATGCACAGGGCTTTCGCGGGCCCTGCTGGCATACATTATGGCTTTCAGTTTAGTGTTTTTACGGGAATCCTGAATGTGGGGATGAGTGGGCTTCTGTGTCTATCTCTGTTTCTTCTGCCTTTTCTTGGGCTCTTTTCCTTCCGTTTGTTTGTTTTGTACTATTTCCGGTATATCAGTTTTTGTTTTATCGTATTTTATTAACCCCTAGAAGCCTGGTTCTTTTCTAATGAGAGACAGAGAGGGGGTGAATCCAGATGGAAGATGAGGTGGGGAGGAATTGGGAAGCACAGAGGGAGGGAAAACTGTGGTCAGGATATATTATGTGAGAAAAAATATCTATTTTCAATAAAAGGAAAAATAATGAGGTCGCTCCACACCAGGGAATCATCGGAGCTTGTAGCACGTGAGCCACATCCTAGTATCTCCACACTTTTCTGCCTTCGTCTGTCTATCATTTAGGCAGTCAGTCTGTCACACTGCCACCCAGCACATGAAGAAGGCAGTGCTGTGTGAGACTTGCCTGTTCAGAACTCCTCTCTCTTTGGTGGCTAGCCATAGCTCTCTCTTCGCCATCTCCAGACCTTCCTACACTGCTTTTTAATGGTTTCCCGGAGTGATTTCCAGAATGAAAATCCTGTTTGTTCAAGTCGGAGATACCTCCAAATTATTTATTTTCTACACTCTAGGGAGGAAGGCTTATTAGTCATGAATTCATTTTTTACAGCGTCTTTTTCTGTTTATTTTTGAAATTGTATTTTAATTACATGTCTCCCTTCCCTTTCCTCCCTCTGAACCCTCTCATATACCCTTCCCTGGAATCCTTCAAATTTTTGGCCTCTTTTTTTTTCCCATCAGTTTTTATTACATGCATGTAAGTATTGGTATATACATATATATTCCCAAATATAACAAGTTGAATTCAAATAATGTTACTCGCATGTATGTTTCCAGGGCTGACCTTTTGGCCCTGGATAAGCAATCACTGTGCCCTCCCCTGGGAAGGGCCATATCCCCTGCTCCCACCATTCCTCGGTTGCCTGCAGTTCTTCGTGTAGGGTTGAGGCCTCCTGAACTTTTCCCCAAGTAGTTTGTCATGATCGTTAGTGTTATCACTGTTCAGCTCACATTTGGGTAGTGATGTTGATGTGCCTTGGTGTGTGTAGCTTCTGTTGTTACTAGGAGACACAATCTCACAGAAAACTCCCTGATCATCTGGCTCATAAAATCTTTCCACACCCTCTTCCAAAATGTTCCCTGAGCCTTAGGTGTAGGAGTGTTTTATAAATGTATATCCACTGGGACTGGGCTCCACAGCTCTGCACTGTGACTGGTTGTCGTTTCCTATAGTGGTCTCCATCTGTTGCAAAGAGAACTTCCCTTGATGAGGGGTGAAGATAACACTTCTCTGTGGGTTTAAGGACAAATGGTTACAGGTTGTTGGTAGGGATTATGCCAGTTTAGTAAATCACTAGTTGTAGATTCTCTTCCAATAATGATGAATTCACTCGCACCAAATAGTTAGCTAGGTTTCCAGTAGCAGGCATGGTATCCTTTTTGTTGAGCATGCCTTAATTCTTTAGGCATCTATTGGTTACTGCCAAACTATTCATGCCACTACTACCTTTAGGTTATGGTGCCACAATGGTCTTGATGTGGTTGATAGGTTTCATACCGGGGTAGGAATGTTGGTTGCCTCCCTCCTTTGGAAGCTTGCATGGTAACTTCTACTGTCATGAAAGCTACTCCTCAGTGAGGAGGCATTCATGTCAGTTCCAGCTCAGGGGTATCTGGGACCTGCTTCTGAAGTGCACGGTATCCTCAACAATAGAGACTTATCACGTTTATGGAGTCTCTTGTACAGCCCTGCCTAACAACTGAAAAGATGGCTTCTCATGTCTTGTTTTGGGGTTTTGTTAAGTAGTCTTTGGGTCTTCGAGGGAGAGCTATCAGCCCATTAGAAAAAGTCAAGTTAGCTGGGTGGTGGTGGCACACACCTTTAATTCCAGCACTTGGGAGGCAGAGGCAGGCAGATCTCTGTGAGTTCGAGGCCAGCCTGGGCTACAAAGTGAGTTCCAGGAAAGGCGCAAAGCTACACAGAGAAACCCTGTCTTGAAACACCATCCCCCCCAAAAGAAAAGAAAGAAAAAGTCAAGTTACTGTTTTTTTTCTGATGGCAAAAATAAGACATCTTGAAATTCTTCTCTGACAAAAGTAAAATATCTTAAAATTCTTCTGCCACTTAATACCACGATTGTAGACAAATTTCTAAACAGTCTTATTAAATAAAAAGCACAGAGCCAAATACAGGGGTAACAGCAAAGAGATCAGAGAAATAGTTAAGAGCCACTGACTAACCTTAGCTTACCACTACACTGTAGCTTCCCAAGAGAGAGCTTCTCCCTGTGTGACTGTTTTTTTATTGCCTTCCTGTTCTGCCTTCTCATTGGCTCTAACCCCAGCCACATCACTTCCTTGTCACTGCCTGTCTATAAAGACCTCCAGGTCTCTATGGTTGGTATTGGGATTAAAGGTGTGTGTCACCACACTTGGCTGTGTCCTTGACCACACAGAGACTCTGCCTGACATGTGATCAGATTAAGGGCGTGTGCTACCACCACCTGACTTCTGTTTATGGCTCGCTATGACCTCTGATCTCCAGGCAAACTTTATTTATTAACATACAAATAAAGTATCACATTTCAGCACAAATAAAATACCACCACACACAATAGCCAGAGCAAATGACCTATGTGACCCTATCCTTGTGAATGATTTAGAGAAAGAGGTAAAAACAAGTCTGCTAGAACAATGGGGCAGGATGGGGACTTCAGAGCTTCCATTCCTAACCAAGAAACTAAGCTATCGCCAATTTACAACTTCTTACAAAATTGGAAAAATTAATTTTCTCCAAGAGACTCGAACTGGGTACGTTAAGCACACTTAAGGCCAGGCCCCAAGCCAAATGTAGATGGTCAACACAAAATGAGCTCAATGATAATTTTGGAGACTGTTTTGGTCATATTGTTTTGTTTGGGCATTTTTAAAAATGTAACTGGTCTTTTGCTTGTCTGTTGCAGTTTCTAATTTTGTGACTTTATAGATTTTGTGTGTGTGTGTGTGTGTGTGTGTGTGTGTATGCATGCTTCTTATTTTTTTTACTGTTTGTGTGTATTACGTTTTGTTTGCTTTTTATTTGCCTGTTTGTATTCTAAAGAGAGTGAGAAAAAAGGCATGGAGTTGGATAGCTAAGAAGGTAGGGAAGATCTGGGAGAGAATAAAGGAGGAAATGCTATAATTATAATATATTGTATGAATTTTCAATAAAAATAAATAAATAATAAATAAAAATTAAGGGTAAAGTTATAAAATTGAAACATTGGACAAACTTGAGAATTTTACCAAGTTCCACTAAATAGTTGACATATTTAGAAGTACATCAAGCACACAAGAGGCCTATGTATTTGCTATATAGTATAAATATGTGATCAATGTTCCTACTTGTATACACATTTCTCTAGTGAGAGTTCTCAGTGGGATCATTACTCCAAGGACCACCCTGCTCTAATTATGCCTTTAAGCGAAACATCTGTCTGACTTGAAATCCACATTATAAGGTTTATAGAAAACATTACCTTTGCTTTGAACCTTGGCATTGAAGAATAATATTCAAAATATATGTAACTGGGATTACAATCTAGAATCCAGTCTCTTCAACTGTGAGTTATAACCGAACATGTGGTCATATAACAAATTACGGGGATTGTAAAAAAAATGATGATGATGATGATGCGGATGACAGCAGGAGAAGGTTTTTGACGGTGTGATGACCAAACATTAATTCAAGACTGAACATGTCATGAATTTGAGATGTTTCTGGCAGTGCTCGCCACATCACACTGTGTGACTTCGCTGAAGCATCGATTCTGAACACACAACTTGCGCATTTTACACCTCAAATGTCATGCCATCACGTCGTGCTGTGCCAAGAAATGCTGCCGAAAACACCTTGGCTTCAGATTCTAGATTATTGGACGCTGTGAGTGTAAGTGTTTTCACTGTAGGTACAAAGTGTTCTACTCTTATGGGAATATAACAGCTTAGTTACAGAAAACAAAACTTAATATTTTCCTACCATCATTCCTCGGCATATATATCTGGGGTATGCGTATGCTAGAATATTAATTTTAAAACTTGTTTAAGATTTGAGCTTCAAAAAATTATTGAAGTAACTTTGGTCTGAGATTAGGACAGAATTTTCAACAATTATTGAAATGGCCCTAAACATACTTCTGGCATTTTATACTTTATTTACACAAAGTGGCATTCTTATCACTGATGATTATGAAAATCACAACCTCAACTCTGAAGAATAGAGGTGCCCCACAGCTTTCAATATCAATTATTGGCCAAGATATAATCACATAAAAGAAATACATGTGTGATACGGACTCACCTTAAAACTTTTCGGGTAGAAAAGAGGCTGCAGCTTTGCTCTAGAACACAAGTCAGCAGCTGCTACCTAGAAACCATATTCAGTCAAATCTCTTTGTATAGATAAAGTTTTGTTGGAACACAGCCAAACCTATTCATTGACATGCCACCAAACACACTTTCATACAACAGCAGCAAAGGGGAAATCGTTGAGATACAACTGAGTTTGATGTGCAAAGGCCAAAATGTTTATTATCTGGCTTGATACTGACCCTTGCTCCAAGTCCCTCTACTAATAATAGTACTTCTACACTTTCAAGAGAACAAAGATAACTGTTTTGTATTGAGCTTCATTTCTCCTCTTCCTGCTGATTTCATTCTAAGTCATATACATGAAAAGGCAGATATAGAATAAACAAGGATGACTTAAAACACTGTAACACAGGAATGAATTATAATGAGCCTCCAAATTTGGGTTATACATCTGAGGAGTCAATCAACAGTAATCAAAAGCATTTTTAAATGTGTCAGTACTGAACATGTTCAGATATTTTTGATCATTGTTCCATAACGCAGTGTCTTATATTTATATAGCATTTACATTGTTTTAGTTATTAAAGGTAACTAGAGATGACTGAATGTATACAAGGGAATGTGCATAGATTAAATTTAAACACCGTGTCAGCTTTATGAATGGACCTGAGTATTGTACATTTGGGTATATTTGGTAGGTCTTGAAATGGATTTTCTACTGATACTTATGAATAATGTAAATGGCAAAAATTCACAGACCACTAAAGTTTTTATGAAAATCACAAGCAATCTAGACATTCAATGGTTATAATTTTATGAAATCAGCAGAAACAATTTTCTTTCTTTTTTTTGGGGGGAGGGGTTTGAGACAGGGTTTCTCTGTGTAGCTTTGCGCCTTTCCTGGATCTTGCTCTGTAGACCAGGCTGGCCTCGAACTCACAAAGATCCACCTGGCTCTGCTTCCCAAGTGCTGGGATTAAAGGCGTGCGCCACCACTGCCTGGCAGAAACAATTTTCTTACAAATGAAAATAGTCTTATGTTTCAGTGTTAAGTGGAAAAGTCAGAATTTTAATTATAGAAAGTATTAACACAATTTTGTAAAATAAACAAACTACAATTCTCAGGAGAAACTGAAGAAAAACACATTTGAATGTGTTGCCTTTGAGTGATAGACACTTCATTTTCCTCTGTGTTTAATGTAGTGAACCACAACAAACAAGCATTATTTTATACTAAAAACAAACATGGCTTTTAAATACAGAATATGAATTCTGGTGGTATTTAAGCCTAAGATTGACAATTTCTATCACATATGTGTTAGATGTGACACAAAAATATTTAAATGTCTCAAGCAAAAATGGTACTACCACTACTACTGTGAGATTATAAATATATATATATATATATGTATATATATAATGTTTTTGAAAGTTTTAGAGATATATTATCCCAATCAGCTCTTCAAAAAAAAAAGCACTTAAAAAGTGTAACTCAGAAACCAAGAATACCAACTGACAGGAGAGGAACATTCTCCAAATGCAGTCATATGTATCCTATTGGAAACAATTTGTTCACCCCTCTTCAGATGGTATAATGGTATAAAATCTAAAGTTTAGCCTGTAGAATCCTTCTCCACGTAGACAGTGGTTGGCATCTCTCAAGTTCTGCTTTTCTCAGAATTTTATGACAATGCAAGCCATACTTGATCCTTTAAATGTTTGCATAATGGTTTACCCCATCACATTTTCCCATCACATTTTCAGCTTTTAAAAGATTAGTATCAATAGAAACCCCAGTTAAGGCAAACTGGTTGTAACATCTTTGTTAGCTTCCTGTTCTCCAATGAGGGTACCTGGACCAATCATGTTTCCCAGGAGCCAACATGGACAAGCACCCTAGTCTGTAGATCTTTAAAAGTATGGTAGGATAGGTAATGCTCTATCTCATAAACTGGAACAAGCTCTTTTTTTAAATTTTTTTTTAAGATTTATTTATTTTATTATGTATACAGTGTTCTGTCTGCACATATCCCTGCAGGCCAGAAGAGGGCACCAGATCTTATTGCAGATGGTTGTGAGCCACCATGTGGTTGCTGGGAATTGAACTCAGGACCTTTGGAAGAGCAGCCAGTGCTCTTAACCTCTGAGCCATCTCTCCAGTCCTGCAACAAGCTCTTAAGAAGATTTTTTTGTTTTGTATTCATTTTCCAGTTTTATTGAAATATAACTAAAAATAAAATTGAATATACCCTAGGAAAACAATCTTGTGATTCCATATACATATATATTTGAGAAATGATCAGCATCGTCAAATTAACTGGCATGCCCATTTCCACATGTAGTTACCATTTCCAGTGTGTGCATGTATACTAGGAAAACTGAAGATCCGTTTTCTTAGAAATTTTCAAATAAACAATACTCTGGGTATATAAGTTTGGCATGATTACTGCAGGTGAAGAGTTTTTTAGGAGATGCCTTTTATTATTTGAAGCCCCAAGAATTTTCTGTCTCACATCCTTTCCATGCCCTTAGCTATACTCAGTCACTTCTGATGTTCCCAACAGTGAGTTACCCTTCTGCCATTCTTCATGAACCATTTCCTTGACTGTCAGCTGAAATCCCTGCTAAGCTACTGGCTGCAAGAGCATTCTATTATTTGTAAAAAGGATTTGCATTTTTATAGAGTGTTACTAAAGAGCATAAGAGCTTAGTTTCCAAATACTGAATCTCTGCCTATTTCCCACCCTTCCAGCCCAAACCTCAACTTTATTTCTAATCCATTTTGGTCTTTTCCCTATCTAACCTCCTTTATTCTCATAAAAAAGGACTCCAGAACACCTCTGGAAGCTTGTTCTTTGATTAACTGCAGCCCCATAATATTTCCATTTCTTTCTCTAAGCATCCTTGTTTTCCTAATACAAAAGATCATGGTAGCTTTATACTCAATATTTGTACAGGCTTTATCTAAGCATTTGTTGAACCCCCACCCCTTGTCCTACCTCTTTACCTATTGTATACACCTGATTCTGTCACTTCCATGTATCTCTACTTCTTCAATGTCTAGTAAGTATCTCATTCTTCTCTGAGAGTTCCAGTCTCCCTCTGGCAGGGTGTATTTATTCTTATTTTGAACTATTACCTTAATTTCACATAATTTGATGACCAGACACTACATTCCTATACTAACTACACAATCTTCTGTAGCTGGAGATTTTCTCTCCAGATCCTAAATTCTCTAGCTCCTGCCAAGCCCCGCCAGTCCTGGAGCCCACTTATAAAATAAACACACCAACTCTTATATTATTTAAACTGCTCGGCCATTAGTTCAGGCCTACCATTGTCTAGCTCTTACTCTTATACTAAGCCCATTTCTGTTAATCTATATGTTGCCACGTATTCTGTGGCTTTACCTGTTGCCTCTACATGATGCTCCCTGAACGCCGCTGGTGTCTCCTCTCCTTTGTCTTTCTCTCCTTTTCCTCTCTCCTCTCTGCTAGTCCCGCCTATACTTCCTGCCTGGCTACTGGCCAATCAGTGTTTTATTTATACAGAGCGATATCCACAGCAATCTTCACTCAGTTTGAGCCACTGGCCATCAGACACTCCATCTTTCCCATGTATACATAAATGTTTAAATGTGCAATGTCCTCATATAGGTTCCGGTGTATGAACACTTTAGTGACAGTGTTGTTTGAAAAGGCCTTTAGACGTGGAAATTACTTGTAGAAGTTGGTTACTGGGGGCGGTCTTTATGTTTTGTAGCCAAATCTCACTGCCTGTTCTTTCTTTGCCTCCTGATTACAGATGCAATGTCACCACCTGCCTCCCACTGCTGCTGCTGTGTTGTCCCAGCCGGTGGGCCCATATACCCCTGGAGCTCTAAGCTCAAACAAACTCATTATGCCTTAACTTGCTCCTTACGTATTTTATCATACAACAGGAAAACTAAGGTACCACATTTGATGCCAGTTCTCACAACCACAACATGTAAGCTCTTAGGAAAGAATTGGGCACCTGTAATAAAAAGCATTATTAAATCACAATGGAAGGGAGAGATGAATGTATGACTGTTGACAATATTTTGGTTGCTAAAGAGGCCACATAGGAAGGAATCTTTGGCTGGGACTTGGGACCCTCAGGAGGCTACCTTATCAGTGAATCTGGCCTCTTTAATCACAGTGGCTGCAAAAGAAGTAAATGACCTCATAAATATTCTATCCTTTTGATATTAAAACCAAACAAGTATGCATTTTGAGTAATTTACTGTAAAATGTAACTGTTGTAATGAAACAAACATTGTAGCCTACTTGACCTGAACTATGTAGACTGCTTACTAAAATCTAGCCAATCAGATATTCATGCTAGCAAATCATAACAAGGAAAACAAAACATAGAAGTCTAAACAATCACCCTTGAAGCTGCAGAAATGGCTCGGCGGCATGGAACAGGACTAGAAGACATACAGTCTTCATTTTGATGGTGTATCACAAAAATATTAATGGCAACAAGTTGCCATTCTTCATATTCATGGCCATATAACATAAGAGATAAAGATTCTGCTTTCTCTTCAGATTATATACATTTTTGCCTTTTGTCTAAAATATGAAATGGAGGCATTGATATAATTTCATGCTATAAATGTGATTATATTGATAAATCAATGGTGAAATTAATAAATTTTTAGAGCTAGTCACTGGTAAAAGAGGGAAAAATCAGATGCAGAAATCCACTCATTCTTCTGAGTAATTTTAGATACTTCCTGAAAGTAAAAAGAATTCTCTCCCTACAGTGGGTACCCTACTGTAACTATATCTTCACTTCAAATTAATTCTTGAAGACCAGAAAGAAATGGGGGAGAGAGGATGGAGGGACAGCTGGGGAGAGGCGTGAGAACTAACCCTGGAGAAGGACTGAAAGGGAATGACATCTTAGGTTTCCACAAGGACCAAGAGGTTTCCCTAGCACGTAACTTAAAATGGACCCGTTACTAACTGTTCCTGAAACTGCAGTATTCAGTATCTTTGTTAGGGTTATTATTGCTGTGATAAACACTATGACCAAAAGCAACTGGGGGAGGAATGGTTAATTTCAGCTTGCAGTTCCACATCACAGCCCCTCACAGAGGCAAGTCAGAGCAAGATCTCAAGCAGGGCAGGAACCTGGAGGCAGGAGCTGATGCAGAGGCCATGATAGAGCTCAGCACACTGGCTTGCTCCCCCTGGCTCGCTCAGGCTGCTTTCTCATACACCATGGAACTGGTGTAAGCTCCTTTTTGCAAAGTTCTGTACACACAAGTGGCCCCTCTTGTGATCCAGCATGCTTCTGGGCTCCAGGGAACACCTCCAAGCCCAGTTTCACCTGTTATTGTTCTTCTACCAGTGTTTGATCACAGATTATTAACTTGTGCATTGGTACATTTTTTTTTTTTTTTTTTTTTTTTTGGATTTTTCGAGACAGGGTTTCTCTGTGTAGCTTTGCGCCTTTCCTGGAACTCACTTGGTAGTCCAGGCTGGCCTCGAACTCATAGAGATCCTCCTGGCTCTGCCTCCCGAGTGCTGGGATTAAAGGCGTGCGCCACCACCAGAAACATAATTAAAATATAACTTAAATGTTTCATGAGTACAACTCAATATACCCCTCATTGCTCCATAAATGTTTCTGGGCTTATCCAGTTTGTTCAGTATCCAGTCTTCAAATGTGAAGCTACAAGAACTTGAATTTAGTTGTTTTCATATATATATGGGGTATATAAGGAGAAAAAAGTTTGGGATCCCCTTCTTATCTTTTATTCTCTACTTTGTAATGAATTAATTCTGGAAAGAATAGCAGTGGTGAGTACTTGACATAACATTCATCAAAAGGGTGATCTATCTCCTCTGCCTCTCTCCCTCAGCAACATGTTTAGAAACAGCAACACCTTATTTGCTGGAATTTTGATTTCTGTGTAGAGAGAAAAGCTGAAGAGGTAAGGTCAGAATCCTATTTTCGTTTTCTCTTTCTATCTGCACTCCTTAGGGAATTGTTGTGAATATGAAAAGAGGAAAAATTTTTTAAAAGATTCAATCTTGGAAATATACGATCAGTTACAACAAGTAGAAAAACACGTTCCAAACAAGAAAGAGACGCGTGCTAAGTAAGATGGGACTAGACCATCTTCAGAAGTTCTGTGACCTTTTTATGTCCAACAGAAATATCTTTAAAACTAATGCCTCTGCCTATACAAACATTGTTATTAACAGAAATAAATGTTTTTATTTTTTATTTCCTGCCCTTGTAAATTTTACTCAATTCTCGCAAAATAGTAGAGTAACAAAGCATGTGTTCTCTGACAATTCGAAAACTAATTAGTGATGAAAACAAATCCTCAGACTTAGGAGGCTAATAACCTTGTCTGTTTTAAAAAATGTAATTTTCCTGTGTCTGCCAACAAAGTTTTTTTTTTTCCCTATTCAGTCTGAGAAATAGCAGAACTGTGTCATTAGTCTGGACTAGGAGGTGATAAACAACATTGTTACGGCTCTATGCTTGCTGTTTGCTAAGGGCTCTGAAGTGGGACTCTCATTGTTTGACACAGACAAGTTGCTAAGTGAGTTTCAAGGCCATTGTTGATGCCTGGAGTGGCTGGAGTCACCCTGGTGTTTGCCTTCCCAAGGACTCTCCATTCCTTGCAAAACCGCAGACTGTTTTTCCCTTGCTCCCTTCTCTCATGAATTCCTATTTTTTTCTTTCAATGCCATGTTTATCATTCCAGCTCTGCCCACACAAAGGCACAACAGGGTTCCCAAATACATAAAAATGAAGTTGAAACTCCTAAGATATGACGTTTAAGTAATACAGCAATCGATCCCAATCATCTTCCCATTGTTGTGGTCACAAGTCTTCCAGAAACATCCAGGAACATAGATGAAGGTGTCAATGATCACAGAACGTGTGTCCCCACTCGGCCATTTGTCAGTTCCCAGTTCCCCTCTCTTGTTACTGTACCATTTCTCTTTTTCCTAATATGTCTCTTGTGAATTCTTTTCTAACTCTTCTTTCCCTTTGTGACTATCCAATACTCTTAACTGGACACTACCCATTTGTCAAAGGATTTATTATACTGGAGAAGCTTGTGGCTTTATGTGTTAACTCTTGAACTATAGTATAAGCATCTAAAGAAATAAACTTTGTGGTGTACAACTTTTTGAAACTCCACAGAGCCTAACTGTTCATTTACATAGCGTGTCGGTGGCAACTCCATATTGCTGTAACTAAAACTGATTAAACTTAAAAGGATGTGTCTCCTTAAAAGACATTCCCTCCACTTTTTATTCTGGCCTTTTTATTTGATGCATTTAAATGATATGCTGTCCCTTTTTTGAAAAAAGGTTTCATCTGTATGGGTGTTTTGCTTGCATGAATGTCTGTGCATCACATGGGTACAGTGCCAAGAAGACATTGAATCCTCTAGGACTGGAGGTATAGACCATTGTGCACTGCCATGTAGATGCTGGGAACTAAACCTCATCCTCTGGAAGATCAGCCAGGCTCTTCCATGCTGAGCCACCTCTCCAGTCCTCAGGTATACTTTTTAGCAGGTCCGTTCTTATTTGCACTAAGACAAAAAAAAATCATCTTTCCAGCACCTTCCAGCTGAAGGTCTCAGTTCTATGTCTGGAAGTGGTGCACACTGAAGTCTCTTCAGCTTCAGCTGAGAGGACTGCATCAGCTCAGAGGGCTTTCTCTTAAGATGCTTCTGTTCCCAGCAAAACATTTTTTTTCTGCTAATTTTCACATGATATGGGAAGCTGACACCCAAGACATTCCCTTGGCTTCCTTCGAGAATCTGAATTTCATTTGTGTAAATTTAATTTAAATATTACCTAGTAAAAAGAGTCAATAACTACCACACCCCATATGCCAAATCACTAAGCCCGGGCTAAGGTGGTATACGTGCTCCTGCAACTAGCCTTGCCAAAGCGTGCTTCTCCATGCTGACAGCCTTGGAGCTGGCTCAGGACAATAGCTTTGGGAGCTGGTTCCACAGGGTAGTGAAAATTCTTAATGATTTGACTTATGCACAGGATAAGATACATGGCCTCAGAGGTCACTGCCAGGGCACTGATTCTCCCTTTAGCCAGCTCTTATGTGAAGACCTTATACTAGTCATTGAGGTCCACACATGCCAAATTCTCCCCTGCATACAGAACTGGGAACTTGAGGGTGTTCACATCACCAAAATCAGCAATGTCATGCAGATGGTATGGGATAATTTTTGTGGCATTGGTAGATGTCCCAATCAAGAACTCTTGTTTTTCTGGGTGTCCAAATAATCTCACAGATGTTTTGAAAACTTTCATCAATGGTCCTGTCACTAACTATCACTGACTCATTGATATTGGCCCTCCTGACAGTCATGATGGCATTATATAGGGATCAGTAATTCTCCACTATAAACCAGTCAGCACAATTACAAGGGTAGAGGTGGAAGTCTTGTCTTAGATATCCAGTGAAGAAATTACACCTCTCACCTCTAATCTGAGATTCCTTCCACACCTAGCAATGGTCCAGTACTTCTGGAGACAGAGCACTCATACTGGTCTGCACAGAGCCTCTTCAGACCCTCTTCAGATATGTATCCTATAAGGAATGTGTCACTTATTCCAACATTCTACATGGCACATCCCATGTGGGGAGTTTAGACAAGATGACTGACTTTCAGAATGCTAAATCCTAACTTTTCATTGATAATCATCCAATAACCTTCCGTTAGATAATTCAGATTTCAGAATTATATTTCTCAACTTTTGGCTTAACCTTCTTGAATACCAGCCACTGAGACTCCTGTGGTGAGCCTTATTGAACTTTCTTAATTCAGGTCATTTTAAGCTACATTAAACCATTGAGCTTCATCAGGACATCAACTGCCATCTTGTTGAAGATGGCTTCCTGCTGAGGGGTCAGCATGGGGTCTGAGCCATCACAGCAGGCTTCTCTAGAAGGTCCCTCTGCTCCACTTCATCATGCTTCTCTATGGTCATACGGATCTCTTTGATGTTGTTAACTGCCAAACAGGAAGCTGTGTAGAAGGTTAGGATGGCAATCTGAGGAGGTATAAACCATATTTCAAATGCTTCCACCTACTTAGAAACTGACATCATGACCAACCTCTGCGCTGTGGATTCCACAATATCCTGCAAATTCTGTGTTGTAGGACAAGTGACATCCAGATGTTTCAGAACTATAAACTCATCATTAGAAATTGTTTCTTTGCCTCAACTGTCCTCACTGAGCTTGTTCATGCTGCAGCAATCACCTAGGAGCACTGATGAAACACAAAGCTGAGGGTTCCTTGGGATCTATTAGTCTTCTCTTCAGCAGGATGACGTAAGTGGGCATCACACTGGAAGCTTGTGCAGTGCCCTGCGAGTCCTCTGTTCTCCATGACCAAGCAGTCCAACAAGCCCACAACAGACAATCTGACTCTTTCATACAAATTGCTATCCTGTGATCATCAGACCAAATCATGATACTTTGTGTGTCATCTCTCCTGTTCATATTGCGAGGGAAGAAAGTGTGCTGGATCTTGACAGTGTATTCTAGTAACAAAAATAAGTTCATATTATTTGCTTTAACATGACATCATAATTTTGGTTCAAATTAAAGAAATATAAGTAGTTTCCACAAAGTAGTCTTTGTGTGTGTGTGTGTGTGTGTGTGTGTGTGTGTGTGTGTGTGTGTGTGTGTGTTATATTGTATATGTGCATGTGTGTGCATGGTAGTGTAGAGTCCAGAGGTCAATGTCAGATGCCTTCTACTATCACTGTTTACCTTGTTTTTGAGATAAGAGTCTCTCAATGAACCTGAATATCACTTATTTGGCTACACTGGCTGTCCATCAAGCCCTGGGGAATCCTTCTGTCTCCACTTTCTCACACCGGAGTTACATGTATGTGTTGCCATGCCTGGCTTTATACCAGAGTGCTGGAGATTGGCACCCAGTTGATCTTCATGCCTCCACGCATGAGCTTCATTCAGCCTCCACAAAGCATTGATCACTCATATTGCCCCTCCTGAGCTCATGTGGGTTTGGTGCTCTGGGCCTTTTGATATTCCGCTAGTAAACTTTTCAAAGAGGGTGTAAGATACAATACTGACATAAATTTACCCCTTGGAAGAAAAGATGATCAAAGTGGGTATTTTCATCTAATGGATTGTTGCCAGTCCTGATATACATAGAGACTGACAGAAAGGGACTGCATTTATTCCAAACATTCTATCTCTTTCTTAATGGAAAAAACAAGCAAAAAGCTATGTTTAAATGACAAAATTTACCCTAAAGATAAATTACTTCCAACAATTATAATTGTTTTAAAAAGCTGTGCTGTCCAGAGACTCTCATCACTGACAGAATTCGTCCTGAAGCTGACAGCAGTCTCACTGCCAAAAATTTCAAACACAAGTGAAAATCTGTCGTGTGGAGGGGCCATCAGCTGGGACCTAAGTGTAAATCCTACAGCTTGTAACTGCGGACTGAGACTGGAGGGTAATTTGAGAGCCTGTGTTCTGCTCAGTGGACAAAAAGCCGCAGTGTCTGAGGAACTTCAATCCCTCTCACTGGCTCTCAGGCCCTTCCCGGGCTTCAGATTCCCTCGCTGTAGAATAAGCGGCTTGCCTGGGTAATTACTGTGTCCTTTTTCAAATGGAAGCCCCCAATGCATTTCCTTTTCGGAGTGTATTGAACCATCTGTGTGAGAATCTGTTCTGAAAGATGACAGATACTAGTGTAAAAAAAAAAAAATCCATCCTAAGAATTCCAAAGGCCATAGTTTCCACCGGGAAACTGGAACAAATGTTATTTCATTTTTTATTGCAGTGATGGTTATTAGAAATTCAAATAATTTAATCACCGGCTTCCACGGCAAAGGAATGTGAACAAGTAAATGCTTTGCATAACTAACAGCCTGCATCCAAGCATAGCTCCCCTCTGCCATGAAGACATTGTATTCCTGGACCAAATTAGCTCCAGGTCACATTGAAGCTGAGCCTGTAGAGAAGCATCTTGATTTATGCATGTGTTTGTCAATCACAACATTTAACCAGAAACCATGATATCACATGCCCTCCCCCACCTCCGTTCAGATTTTGATTTTTTTTTTCTTTCAAGTAACTGACTAAGTGTTAACAGCCAGCAGATGGACTGGAGGGGCAGATGGGGCTCGCTTAGGAAGGCAGCTGAGAAATGATTAAAATCACCGAGGACTGCACACATTGAATCCTTCCAAAGGCTGCTAGATTTTTCTTGCTGTAAAATCTAGTTGAAGTAGCAAGGCAGACACTCAAAAGTGAGTCCTCACCGTTATTGTTTCTTTTTTTAATCAGCAACAATTAAAAGGAAACAGGGCAGTCATGAAATGTTGTAGATAGAATTTATCCACTTGAAGATTCACAAACTTCCTTAAGACGGTAAGGTACTCAAAAAGATGGTTTTAATTTTAGGACACTTCACCGTTACTCCTTCCTCTCACTCTTCTCGGGTTCTATCTGCCTGTACCAGGTGCTGATGCTGCAGGAAGCAGCTCCCTGAATTCAGACATTCCCATTGGAGGAATCAAACACGTCTGCAATGCTGTCCAATTTAAAACACTCGGTTTGAAATATTGCAGTTATTTCTTGTAGCATTGCTTCGTCCCGCATAGCTGGGTTGCCTCTTTGGGAAATGATTTTAGAACCAGACTAGTAACTCCTGAAGAAAACATCTTATCATTTTGTAGCCAACCCTGATTTTTACTCCCCAGAGTCTGCCCAGTTTGATAATAAACGTGATTCTGAAAGGTCCTTGGTTAAATTACATAGATTTCTGTACTGGAAGATATTTACAAGAACATACTGCAGGGACTTACTATAGTTTGTGTGTGTTTGAGTGTCCCTATAATGTTTCCTTTTTTGAGAACTTGGTCCCAGTGGAGGTTAAAAGGTTCTGTGGAATCTGTAAGAGGTGGGAAATCCTTGGATTATTTAAGGATGTATCCGTGAAGACTATCAAAGTACTTCTGGTATAAAGCCTAATTGAGCTTGGACCACCAGAACTCTCAATTTTATTTCTTGTATTTTGGTCTCTTCTTCCCTACATTTACCTGTCACTGCCATCTACCATGAAGCAATGCAGTTAAAGGGAACCTGTACCAGAACCTGCGCAATGCTACTTGAACTATGAGCCTGTAGTACTGGGAGCTAAATAACTTTTGTTTTTCTTGGTAAAGCTAGCCTACGTCAATTATTCTCTTGTATTAACAAAACCTATACAATGCAGAAGAAATATAAGTTTCTGGAAGAGTTTAATCACCTAGGCAAGCAAATTAATACCCACCAAAATTCCCCCTTTTCATCCTCTGAAAATGTGAACATATTTAATATAAACAGATAATTTTCTATATGTGTTTAGGTTAAGTCCTTAACATTAGATATATGTCCTAGCCCCCCATTAGGAACATGGAGGCTGGTCATGTGGGTGCCTGCTACTGTGTCTGGTTACTTGAGAAAAATAAGTTAGAACATTGTCTCAAAATTACAGAATGTCAGCATTGTATGTAGTTGTTCTAATCTAAATATTCTTAGACCTCACTTCTATCCCATAACTACGTCAGCTACTACTCAGCTTATGTCTTAGGTCTCAATGAAAACAGACATATACACTATTTTATACTTAATTGCTTATTAATGGTATAATAATTTTTTGTAATGATTATCACTTAAAAAAAACATAAGCTTGGTGTGATGATACATACAGCTGTGCCCATATTTGGGAAGAAGATGTGGGAAGATCATGAGCTCAAATCCCTCTGGGGAAATGTGGAAAATTCTCTGTCTCAAACAAAACAGAATTAAAGGAAATATATATATGTGTATACTGATTATACAAAAGCTTTAAGTAAAATACTTGCATCTTTCATTTCAGGTAGGATGAAAATAGCAGAGAAAATAATAACAGGTAATGAATAAAGACATGTCTACCTCTAGACACTAGAATACTACTTTGGAGTGAGACATATTTCTTTATGCTTTATACCTGTACACTCTGAAGAACTTACACATTCCTCTGGAACCTCTGAAATATCAGAAGCTGGTAGCCCATGAGTTTCTGTCCTCTGAGAGACTCTGACCCTAAACAATAGAATTCAGTTACACCTCTTCGAGAATTCAGCATAGAACCTACATGTCTTTAAACTTTTACTTATTTAAACCCTATACTTCTTTCTGAATAGCTCAATCTTTCCAGAGAGAGAAGCAATGGTTTCTTAGAGGAACACAATTATTTCACAGAGAGTTAAGATGAAAAGTCACTAGGAATTCATTTTCCAAAAATAGATTGTCTGAGTTTGAATCTTTTTCCATTTGAGAAAAATTGAGCAAATTATTTCACTTTCTAAGCCATGGTTTTCTCATTTACTAACTAAGATGGTTTTTGTTTCTTTTTCCATGATCTGTGTAAAGAATATGGAGTAGTAGAGCTCATAGGAGAGAGTAGGTGCCGACACCGAGGAGCCCGTTTTCATTAGTGTTAGAATCCTGTCTCCTTCCTGATTCTCCACAGCTGTGATATGCTAACTTCAGAGCAAAGACTGAAAGAGTGAAAAATGACCATTTAGTAGTCTCAGGAAATGCTGTCATTTAATTGTTGGTGACAACTCAGTCCACCTTCCTCACTTCTTGACAATGCCCGAGTCCTTGAAAATTCTGCCAAGTGTTCCCCAGGCTGGTAGGAGAACAAAGACATGGAAATAAGACCTCAGAGGAACGCTCCTGAATGGTTCTCTGAAATTCAACCCTTCCTGATGGGTAAAGAAAATGCCATGAAAACTTCCCTGGTTCCCTCCCAACCTGTGTTGAACACTGCTGTGGGATGGAGCCATCTTTGCATCAACCATGCTGCATGACATGAACAGAAAACAGTGATGAAAGTAAAGAAGGCCCGTGGTGTTGAACTGCAGATTTAGGTAGACTGGAAGGCACTCTTCTGAGACTTCTCACAAGAGATCTTGTTGAATGAGCTCTATGATTTGAAGCCTATTTTAGTGTCCAATGTTTTAAATACAAATACCAAGTTAATTTCAAGGTAGTAAAATTTGTAATGGGTAATAAATAATAGCTACCTTGCAATGTTTAATGATTTGGTTAAATAACAATGGGTAACATTGTTGGGGGGAAAAGTGCATGATTTTATCCTAGATTCTTGTTTGTTTGTTTTCTAAAATTGTCATTCTAACTTGTTAGATTAGGTTACATTCTAGAATAAAAACAGAATCACCCAAGTCATAAACTCTATTAGTTTTCCTTGGTAAGGGAGGGCCTAAACACAACAATCTTTGCTACCCTTAACGAATATAGTTTGATTACACTTAATGAAGCCATTAGAACTACAGATACACTGTTAGGATGGCTTTAACCTTGGCTGGTAGCTCTGATTCTTTGGTAGGAAATTTCTCTGTGACCCCGTAGAAGATTATAAGTCTGGGTGGACAAGTTACAATCTGGTCAGGAAAAGTAAATGGACTTCTGTTATTGATGACCATCCAGACCTGGGATAAAACTGGACACATCTGAAAACCTGCTGCTCCACTGTCTGTCCACAGTGGACAGCTGACAGAGTAATTCACATAGAACATTTCATAGGATTTCACCTGACCTGAAGTCTTTTCAGCTTACTTTGCTAATGTTCTATGGAAAATATATACTATCCTAGAATAGTGTCTTCTGCACTACCTGTAAATTGAGAATTAACTGAATACTGTGCCTAATGTAACTGAAGTTTGCGGAGAAATCAAATTAGAAATCTAACCTAAGACACTATGCCCAACAGTTCAGTTTCTTGCAGACTCTGAAGTACACCAAATGAGCTAATTTTGAGGAGAAGGCCGTTGTTTGTGGGGAACAGGTCGGCGTGCCAATCTTGGAGTTATTAATAATCTATCTCTCATTTTATTGTATAATCTAGTCATGATACAGAACTCATGTCTTGCATGAAGCCCTTTTTCTCTATTTTAGAATATGTATGTCTGCCTTGAACCTCTGTGATACCAACAGACATTTAGCCCAGAGACATTTCTCTGTCAGTGTGTATGTATCTCCCCTCTGGAAATAGACTATAAATCCCAAGTCACCTGTGGATAAACATTTAAGTATATACTTCATGTGTGTACCATAGTGGTGGTAGGTTTTCCTGTCACCTTTGCAAATTCCTGCAAATTAGCCATGGTGATATAATTTGATAGAAGTTTTACCTTAATGTCAACAACTCTCCCTCAAGGATCTAAGAACTGTACTATTGTGGGGGAAAGAATGATACACAAATGCCCATTCTAAAAAAATGGAAATCTATCCAGAGATGTGCATTGTACCAGGGTAAGGCTGAATCCTACAGAGCTGCTGGAGCCAAGGACAGTAACTGTCATCTGCTGTTATCACCCCAGAAACTCCAGTGGACCCAGATCCTATGAGCACCCTAGTTCTGGTAATTTCTTGCTTCTCAACTCTGTCTTTTGCTTCCAAATAACACATTTGATCTCAGTTTGGTTCTTTAATGTTTTTAATGAGGATAAGCAAATCTAGAGCTTAGGTTTGGTTTGGTTTTGTTTCTGTTTTTGTTTTGTTTTCCCTCATATCCAGCCAGGAGTTGGTTTGTGTACAATGCAACTGTTCATGTTGTTTATACTTTAAAGTAGATTACTCATTCTGACAGTCTGTTGGGATGTATACAAGATTGCCAGAAACACTAAAGGAAAGGTTTAAGAAGAGGTATGGAGTATTTGGAAGTATTATTCTTCCCAGTGCAATACTTTCCATCATGCTTAGCACTTAATTTTGGTGCAGTTTGGTCATCTCAAACTCTTAATGATGAGTATAAAATTAGGTCTAAGCAAATAGTTTTAACTAGTTAGTGGCATGACCTCCTCCTCTGCACACATTGTCTGCAGAAGGCATGGAATTACTGATCACTGCAGATTTACTGAGGGCTACTGTTGCTCGTTTGTTTTATTTTGCTGAAAAAGTGTCTCACTACGTGGTGTCATATTAGCCTGTAACTTGATATGTAGTCCAGGCAGGCCTTGAACTCGGCTTAAGACAGCTTTATTCAGAAAGTTCAATTTTTCTCAAGAGCTCTTAGGAAGGTTTTAAAAAATAACATGACAACTTAAAAAAAAGAGTCAAGAAATAGCAATTGGTAATTTCCTCATTGGGGGTACACATTCATTGTATGTGATTTTGAGTTTCATAAAGACAATTTCTTTCAAATACACTAAGAAATTTTACAATTCCCCCCCACCCTTGTAACCTTCCTGTCCTCTCATTGACTTTCCTCTTCTACTAGTCTCTTTGCTTTGCCTATTCTCCCCCATACTGTCATGTCACACACACACAAACACAGCGCACACATATATACATACATACACATACACATAAACACATGCACATATGTACATACACATAATTATGCTCTCATAAATACATACACATATACATATATACACAAATGTACATATATATACATATATACATAAATATACACACATAAACATACACATATATATGCATACATAAATACACACATATATCCATGTATAAACACACACAATATATATACACACATACATAAACACAAACACATGCGTACACACACTTATACACACATATACATACATAGGTGTGTGTGAGGTTTTATGCATGTACAAAAATAAATGATCCACAAGTGACAGAAAACATGCACTATTGATCTTTTTGACTCTTCCTTAGTTCACTGATGATCACTTTTCTTTAAACAGTGGCTGACAAGTGAGTAAAACACAGCCTAATAAATTAGAAGTGATCAAACAATAAAAGTGCATCCATCAGTAATTCTAATCAATGGTAGGAATGAACAAATATTTCTTATTTCAAATCTTAAAATCTTTCTTGTGGACTACTCTAAATCAACCAAATAATCAATTTTAATAAAAGTTAATGCAAGGTAGAATACAAGATGAGTTAAAATGGATGCATGTTTATTATAACTACTAAGTATATTGAATCAGGAATTTTAAATATTTCCACATGGAACAACTATTGGCCCAAATGTTTGTATCAAATTCTTCTAAACAGTTATTTGACCACAAATTCTTCTAAACACTTATTTTTCCACATCAATCAACTATCAAGATAATCCTTCATAGACAGGACCACAGACCAATCTGATCTCTGAGATCCCTTAATAAAGACTTCCTCCCCAGGTGACTCTCAGTTGTGTTAGGTTGAGATCTAGGAGAGTGATCTTACTAGTAACAGGAAGCTGGGTTAGGAGAGTGGATTGACAAGCTGTAGATATCACTTAAAGCACAGGACCAGAGGACTTGACAATGTGGTGCAGGTCAGGAATCCGAGGCTCCAGGCAGCCACAGTCGACTTGATTATGAGTTTGGCCTTCCTTGCAGTTCTCAACTCCTACAGTGGGAGTCTCTTGGGTAGATAACAGAAACACAATGATATTAATGTTTAAGTCTGCATGAGCCAGACCTCTGAGGAAGCCTTCCTTTAAGTCTACTGAAAGCCTTTCATTCAAACAGTACAGTTCCAAGCAGTCTTGTGATAATTTTTCTATTTACACATCAAATCATCTTCTTCTAATTTCCCAGTACACATTTTTCACCTTCCAAATGTATTTTTTTTTAAAGCTGTCAATTTAAAGTGTTCTCATTCAGGCTGCTGGACTTCCAGCATGCATCCCAAACTCTGTCCCAGCAGTTCCTCTTTGTCATGCATGCTGGCTTCATGGCATTGTGGACAGCACTATTGTAGAGTTCAGTGTGATACAAACCTGCCTTCTGATGAACTGAGGCACAAGAGAAAAGACCAAAAGTCTGAAGCTCACTGCATAAATCAGAAACTGCTCCATGCTGTGACAATGATAAACAGATTTGAAAACATCTACCAGGGAAATTTGGAGTCCCCAGGGCACTGTGTTACATCTGAATTAAAAGCAACTTTGCTAAATATATGCTTTTCCCAGGATACACGTTTGTTTTATGTTTTCAAATGCAGTGTATTGAAACCATATATGGCACCAAAAGAGAGCATGGAATTGAAAATCAAAAGTCAGAACCTGCCAGCTGGACTGTCGCATTCTCTGGATTCAGTTCCCAAAGATCCATTCCACTGCCCACCAGCTCCCACCTCACCATCCACCCCATAGGCAGGCTCTGCCCCCAATTCCTGCAGACTTCTACAGCTCAGATAGAGGCCACACCAGTCAGAAGAACAGACCATACCAGTCAGAACAGGCCACACCAGTCAGAAGAACAGGCCACACCAGTTAGAACAGGCACAGGCCACACCAGTCAGAACAACAGACACAGGCCACACCAGTCAGAAGAACAGGCCACACCAGACAGAAGAACAGACCACACCAGTCAGAAGAACAGGCCACACCAGTCAGAACAACAGACACAGGCCACACCAGTCAGAAGAACAGACCACACCAGTCAGAACAACAGATACAGGCCACACCAGTCAGAAGAATAGACCACACCAGTCAGAACAGGCCACACCAGTCGGAAGAACAGGCACAGGCCACACCATTCAACAGATGGAAATTGAAGAAGATATCAGAAGATGGAAAGATCTGCCATATTCATATCTCTGTAGGATTAACACAGTAAAAATGAACATTATACAAAAAGCAGTCTACAGATTCTGTGGGTGGACTGCAGTCTGCAGTCTGGTGGTGTGGGGTTGAGAACAGGAGGGATCAAGTGGCCGAGAGGGGAGAAAATACTGGGAGAAATGACTGGAATGGGGGCCATTTTGGGGACAAGGGGGTCTAGTGCAACGGAAACTCCGTGGAACCTACGAGAATAACCCTTATAAAGATTCTTAATAGTGGGGGACACAAAACTTGAACCCACCATCTTCTATAACAAGGCAAGGCCTCAAGTGGAGGGACTGGGACACCAACCCAGCCACAAAACCTTAGACCTACAGCTTGTCCTGCCTGCAGAGTGTTCTGGGACCAGAGCCTAGCAGAATCCTCAGCAAAGAGAGCAGAAGGATTTCATCCAGCAACTGATGGGGGCAGAAGCAGATTCCCACAGCCAAAAAACAGGCAGAATTCAGGCAGCCATGTGGAGAAGGGGAAGGAAGGACTGGAGGAACACACAGAATCAATTGACCATTGACCGGGATTTACGGGGGTTGGCAGAGATCAGGGAGCCTGTAGGTGTCTGACCTAGATCTTCTGCATATATATTGTGGCTGAGTAGTTCGATGATCGTATGGGATTCCTAACAGTGGGAGCAGGTGACATCTCTGACTCCCTTGCCTACTTGTGGGGCCCTTTCCTCCTACTGGGTTCCTTGGCCAGTCTTGATCTGATGGTATGTGCCTGGCCTTATTGTAGCATGTTATACCTTGTTTAGTCGATGTCCCTGACAGGCCTGCTCTTTTCTGAGGGGACACAGGGATGGGAGTGAAGTGGGGTATAGGTGGTCGGACAGTGGGAGTTGGGGAGTGAGACTGGGGGAGAGGGGAGATGGGGAGGAGTCTGCGGGAAGAGGAAGAAGGAAAAATGGTGTTCAGGATGTAATATATGAAAGAATTAAAAACACACACACAAAGAAAATCAAGATATGACATGTCTGGCTGTCATGGTCTGCACCCAGCTCAGAGGGTTATTTTCATCTGGCTAATACATAGTTTATATGACTTAAGTGTTAAAATCAGTGTCTTAACACTCATGGACTGTGTCATTTTTTTTAAAGGGCCCCACAAGTAGGCAAGAGAGTCAGAGATGGCACCTGCTCCCACTGTTAGGAATCCCATAAGAACATCGAGCTACTCAGCCATAATATATATGCAGAGGATCTAGGTCAGACACCTACAGGCTCTCTGATCTCTGCCAACTCATAGCCTCAAACTTGTGGCAACCCTCTGCCTCATCTCCAGATTATCATGATAAACCACCATGCTCAGTTAAAAGAAAGTACTTCGTTTTAGTTGGTTGGTTTGATTTTTGTTTGGCTTTAAAAAATTAACAGTTATTTGGTAATTTCATCCATGCATATATATTTATATAACGCCTGCTGGTCATTATCGCCCTTTACCCTCTCCTGTCTCCTTCCCATTCCTATCAAGCCCTGCTTCCTCCTTAGCTGTACCTTTCCCAGATTCATGGCTGTTGGTTTTGTTTTACAATGATGCATATAGGGGTTAGCTTTCTGTCCTTCCTTCCTTCCTTCCTCCCTCCCTTCCTTCCTTCCTTCCTTCTTTCTTTCTTTCCTTCCTTCCTCCCTCCCTCCCTCCCTCCCTCCCCCCTCTTTCTTTCTTTCTTTCTTTCTTTCTTTCTTTCTTTCTTTCTTTCTTTCTTTCTTTCTTTCTTTCTTTCTTCTTTCTTCCTTTTAAGCCTCATATTCTTATTCTTCTCAGCACTGAGACTATGAGTTTTGACTTTGTTCATGTGACATAAACTCTCTACCTCTAGAACCTCAATTTTCTTACTTTGACTTTTTCCTCTCTGTATCAGATTTGTATAATAGCCTATTAGAGGTTGTCCAATAGTCTTCCAGTCTCCTGGCAGTTTAAATATTTTGGCTTTGGAATTAATTACGTGAAAATGGCATATGAAGAAACAGGAGAGATCGCCCATCAGTTAAAGATGCTGACCTTACAGAGGACTCAGTTTGAGTTGCTTTCTGGCTCTCATGTCAAGCCACTCACAACCACCTATACCTGTAGTTCCAGAGCAGCTGTTCTCAACCTGGGGGCTGCAACCTCTTTAGGCATCAAAAAAAAAAAAAAAAAAACCTTTCACAGGGGCTGCATATCAGATATTGACATTACAATTCATAAAAGTAGCAAAATTACAGTTATAAAGCAGCAACAAATAATTTTATGGCTGGGGTCACCACAGCATGAGGAACTGTATTAAAGGGTTGCAACTTTAGGAAGATTGAGAACCACTGCTCTAAAGGATCTGACACATTCTCCTGGACTCCTAGTCACCTGCATACACATGCTCACATGCATACTCACTTACACAGATATACACACACACAAAAAAATATATACCAGGACACAATCCATGCTCCCCTATCCCCACCCATTGCTTCCCCAGTTGCAGGTCAGCATGGAAGACTCCTGTAGGCAGGCCTCCCCACCAACACCCCCATTGGACCCTGCAATCTACAAGACTCACTCCCTTCCCCAAAACTCATACATCCTCCTGAGACATCAGCAGCTCCCTGAGACACAGAATCTACCAGCCCTGATTGGACAAAGAGCTCCGATTGGACCAAGAGTGCCAACTGAACCAAGAGTGGCCCCCTGGGACATAGACACAGCCAGCACAGATTGGACCAAGAGCAGCTCCCTCAGTCACAGATACCTCTTGCACCGATTGCACAAAGAGATGGGTGGACAACAATGCAAAAATACATACAACGACATAAAGAGCAATATGGCACCACCAGAACCTAGCAGTTCTACAACAGCAAGACCTGAACATATAACGTAGAAGAAGCAGAAGAAAGAGACCTTAAAAATAACTTTATGAAGGTGATAGAAGTCTTTAAAGAAGAAATGAAAAATTCCCTTAAAGAAGTTGAGGAAAAGTCAAACAAAAAATTGGAAGAAATCAATAAATTCCTTAAAGAAAGCCAAGAAAAACAATACATCAAATCTTAAAAAAGAAAATGTCATGTCAAGTCACTGTAGTGAGTCTTCAGGCCTAAAGTGTGGAAGCAAACATGTTAAGTGAAACCACACAATACTTATGGTTTCATCAAAGATTATGCATGGTACAGTTTTCAACTCATTTCACATTTTGATCACACATTTGGACTTGCTGAATCTGCTGACTCTGAGTCTACAGGTGAGACATGTAAACCTAGAGAGCCCTGTGAACAGCAGCTTCTGAAGCACTGTTGCGGCTTCCTTACAACCACCCAAAGAGCACGTGTGTTGAGTTAGAAGATCCATGATCTACACTGGAAATGTTGTCTTACATGAAGGTTTATCTATCTGATTTGTTAATAGCAGTACAGCAGGAGCAGGAACAGTCAGTGTGGGGAGTGGCAGTGACGGAAGCTACTGTGTCCTTCCCTGGGCATATGCTAACTGCCCAAAGCAGGGAGAGTCCTTAAGCCATTCTCACCAATGCAGAGGATGCATGTTGATCATGTTCATTCCTCCTGTTCTTTCATATCTCTACACCACCTTCCCTTTCCTCATTCTAAGACCCCTAACACTCCCTTTCCCCTTCTTGATTACTATATAAGAATAAACATAAACAATAGCCATTTTCTCATTGTTGTAACAAAATACTAGACATAAACATTATAAGATGGGGAATATGTTTTAGGTCATGGTTCCAGGAAGCCCAGTTCATGGTCATTTATCACTGACCTTCTGGGTCTGGTGAGGCAGAACATCTTACAATTGCAGAAACACGTGGAAGACAGTGCCCACCTCACATTCACCAGGAAACAGTAAGACAGAGAGGAATCAAGTATAACTTCCTAAGTCACACCTTCGCTATTAAATATCCCAGAATCTCCCCCAAATAATGCTACTATTTAGAGCCCAATCATTTAATGTATGACTTTGTGGGGCGGTTACAATGGGACACAGTATCCATACCACAGCAACATATGGTACTTGACGTTTTGAGACTAGTATACTGTAGTTTCCAACTGATTCCACTAATCAAAAATTGTCACAAGATTCATACCTTCTTCTTTGATTAATAAAATAGCAATACTATCTTGAATTCCATTTGATGCAAGGTTATTAACTAAATAAAAAAATTCACCTTATTATAGCACAACAACTTGGTAATGGATTGAGCTATGGAATCAAAGTGTGATAAATATTGGCAACTTACCTACTATTAATGTTCTGGTTTTTTTCTCAGAAGTAGTAACATAAATAGGGCATATTTCCATTTAATATGTTTTAATATGTCAAAAATTTAAATATATATGCACATGTTATCCTTTATACGATATAAAAGTGCAAAAATGGTATGAAAACACTAACAGTGGCTACAATGGACATCAAACAGGAACATCTTTCAAAGCTGCTTCCCATGTCTTCTATTGTTAGCTTCCAATAATAAAAATATCTAGAAGCACATGCCAATCTGTGGCAAGGAAAACATCAAAGCCAAATCCAGGAAAAAGTTGTTAGCTGGATTTGGAAGAAAAAAAATTCAGTGGAGAAGTCCTTTCCTTTTTAGGCATGAATCATATTGAAACAAAGGAAGTAATAAAAAGTCACAATGAGAAACATTTAATGAAATGAAACTTTACATAAGCAATATAAATATTGTTAAATAATTCATAGGCTTTTAATGTTCAGCTGTAATTTCAGCGAGGCAAGGAAGTGTTCAAATTTGTGGAGATGCCTTGATTTCAAGAGGTACTTTCACAGGAGGGAAGGGTGAACTGCAGGGCACAGAAGCCCCTTTCTAAAACACTCTTTGCAGTTTCAGACACACTGATGTGGAACAGTAATCTAAACACACTTGGGAAAGGCTTGAGACATTCAACTTTTTTAAAAAATGAGGACATTGCAATTTTATCCACCCATCCACCCATCCATCCATCCATTCATTTATCATTAATAATATGGTTGGAAAACTTGCCCTATCCTCACCACCAACACCATGGTCAGTACTACAATATCTTCAAGTACCCATTAGGTTTAAAGAAGCAAAGACTCGAGTCATGGTTTGACTTCTGTTATTCTAAAGTTAATTAATTTACATTTTGAATGACACATAATGTTTATAGGTGTTTATGAGATATAATGTAATGTTTTGATTCATAGGCTTGAGGTGATTAGCATATCTAACAGCTTAAGATTTTGTCCCTCATAATGACTACATTATACATCCTCTCTTCTAATTTTTGAGATACTCAATCTGTAATAGTTTACTGTATCCACCCCACTATGCCACAAACCATCAAAAGAACTCCTTATTCCCACTCAGCTGTAGCACACTTACCCATGACCCACACAGCCCCATGTTCTATCCATCCATTGTGCTCGGCCTCCACTAAACATATTCTACTCTCAACTTCTATCAGAAAAACCATTGATTCCACATACAAAAGAACCATGCTTGTGTGTCATTCTGTACCTGACTTGTTTCATTTAAAATAGTGTCCTCTGAATCTATACATGTCATGGGCAGCATTTTGTGGTTTCTAATGAATAATGTTCTACAGTCTATAAATACCTTATTTTCTAATGGTCCATCAGTGAGTATATGGATTTACATCACACTCTGCTATGAATAGTGCTTCAATAAGCATTGAAGTATAGGGGTTTTTTTAATGTGTTAATTTAATTTTTTTGGTAATACACACAGTAGTCAGATTGGTAGAGCAATGATAGTTCTATTTCAGGTTTCAGAGGAACAGCCACACTACATTATGACTACATTAATTTTTATTCCCATAAGCAATGTGAAAAAAAGACACAACCTTTTCTCCATATCTTCACTGACCTATGTCATCTTTTAAACTCTCTTTTTTTTTTTTTTTTACAAAAGCCATTCTAACTTATATGAAGTGGTATCTTATTGGCTTTGATTTTAATTTTTCTAATGATTAGTGATGCTCAGCATTTTTTCACTTACCTGTTGGCCACTTGCATGCCTTCTGAGAAATATCTGTTCAGATCATTTGTCCACCATTTCATGAACTCTCAAGCAAAATTTTCAGTAGGAAGTAAAAAATAATTGAAGAAAAGAGACCAGAACTGGTCTCATGGAACTGCCAGACACCTGTCACCAGCAGAATGTAAGGAAGGTAGGCATGTCAATCATGACCATAGCATGTATTTCAGAATTCTCTTCTTCTTAGTCTACACATATTTCCCACATAAGACACAGGTCAATGATCAGTGTGTCCTGGGCATATCCTTATTGTTTTCTATTTTTTTAAGGAGATAAAAAATGGTTTATTCTGGAGTCAAATCTGAGAGAACACAGACTTAGATTTTCCCTAAATACCATGTTCTAATGAGGCAGCAATTTCAAAAATATTTTATAGTAACAAAACAAAGAACTTTATATATCAGCACACTTTTAACACATTGGTGGGTATATCAGTTTGCCAAGTCATAGAAAAGCAGGGAAGCCTTGGTTAAGGCCATGATGTTAAAAAAAAAAAATAAGATCATTTGGTGTTTTTTGCTATTGTGTTTTTCAAGTTCTTATACATTCTAGAAACCAATCCCTTATAAAATTTTTAATTTGTTTTCTTTCATTTTAGGTTGTCACTGAGTTAAGATTGTTCCCTTTTGGGGGGCAAAAGTCTTTTATTTAGAAGTAATTTTATTTGTCAAGTTTGGTTTTCTTTATTGTGCTTTTGGGTTCCTATGAAGAAAGTCTTCACCTGTGGCATCACCCAGAAGCGTTCTCTATGTTTGCCTCTAGCAGTTACACAGTTATGGTTTGGGGAGGAGAAGAATATCTGTATTGTCTCTTTCTTTCTCTCTTTTTTTTGTGGCCTTGACACCCAATTATTTGTGAAGAAAATTGGGGAATATGTTGAGAAATTACAGAAAAGAAAGCTTTTTGGAGAGCAAGTGCCAGTCTAGATAAAAATGTCTCCAAATTTGAAAAACAACAGAGAGATCTTTCTAGAAGAGAGACTGTGGGCAGGGAGTAAGCTACAGAACAGACTGAGTAGAGATCTTGGGGACAGGACATTTGCCGGATGCCCAGGACTGGGAAGAATTCAATGGCCAGGACTAGTATCTTCAGTTGAACAGGAGACAGGATCTTTACCCACAGTTAGTCCAATCTCCGTGAGTTTCATCTAAGTCTGACTGAAAGATGTGACTGTTCTGGGCTGTAATTGAAAATTAACTAGGATATTATCCCCACAACACCCTGATGTTATATTAGTTATAGAAATACAATTAAAAACAAAAATCTCCCATCCTGGAAAGCCTCTCCAAAAGGCTAGTGGGAAAGGAGAGAGGTTTGTTCAGTACTCAACCAGAATGCGATCTTCTCTGGAGGGAGGTTGCGTCCATCAGAAACAGAAGGCAGAAAAAAAACCTTACTCTCCCGTAGTCAGCCCATCACCGGCATCTCTAAATAGATAATAATTAGTTATCAAATAAGAGGACTTGACAGCATCATTTATTCACATAATTTATGCTAAATTTACCTGTTAATTAGGGTGACCATCTGTGTTAGTTAATTGGTTTTATACAAAGAAAAAATAAACTTCTATCTTTTGTCAAAAGGTGGTTTTTGCAACCAGGAGCCAGTGCTGAAGAAAAGCAACCCCCTAGCTAATGGAGTGTACAGAGGGATGTCTCCCCTGTTTACAGTTCTAACAGGTGACTCCTAGGTCCTTAGAAAGACTTCCCTGGGTCATAAAGTTGACATAAGGCTGCTTTATTTTGAAGTGATATAGGTAAATAACATATAAGTCTTCTAAAAACAAAGATTTAGTGGGGCACAGTGGCGATTATCTGTAATCTTAGCAGTTGGGAGGTGGAGGCAGGAGAATTAAGACTTTGAGGCCAACCTGCTCCACATAAGATCTTATCTCAAATAAATTGAGAAACCAAACAAGCAAATAATAAAAACTCTTACACTAAAATAAATGTTCCAGGTGGCCATGGTGGCACGTATCTGAAATCCAAGCATTTGGAACACAGAAGACTCAGGAATTCAAGGTCAATATTGTTGCATAGAAAGTTTAGGTCAGCCTGGACTTCATGAGATACTAGCTATATCCAAAAATAAACAGGCAAAGAAACAAATTAATTAAAGTCCAACAAAAAAATAGCAACTCCTCCCCAAAAAAGATTCTCTTACAAATGAAAATAAATATTTTAACAAAAAGATGGAAGAGGATGTCCTTTCTATTCCACAAAGAGATCCAAATCTCTCATTGTTAATTCTTATTTATTGTCACAAAGCCCCCAGGAACCCCATCTTCTTGAGCTCCAGAAGAAGAGAAGGAGTCTCTCTGACACTCATGACTGGTGGGTATGGGAACTCTCCCATGGTAACAGCAGCAAGCTTTGGGACAGTAAGGACACGATCAGCTGGTAACACTTGGTTAATAAAGTATTGATGAAAAAGTATGACAAAGAGACTCTGCAAGGCTGGGTAAGTTGCTCCTATAGCCCAGTGGGTTATTAAACAAAAATTCTATACTTCCTTTTAAGTTGTTGGTCAGGGAGGACCCAGAGCCCCCAAAATAATACAAGTCTTTGCCATCCGCTTGGTTTCCCACTAGAACTGGATGACAACCCCATACTGATAAAGATATCACATACCCGGATTTAAAAATATATAGAAGTCTGTCTAGAACTGAGCCAGAAGCCTCCTCACTGGTGGCTAGTCTTCATGATGCTAGAAGGTTCAAGTCAGGTTACTAGAGGGAAAAAGGTATCAGTGGTCCTACCTGTCTGTGACTCCTTCAAATAATAATACAACCTGCCAAATAAGATGCATCTACTTGTGCAGTAGTAGTACAATTTTTTCTAGGAGCAACCAGTCAGTCTCTGATTAGAATCCAGGTCTGTGTCACAGGAAGGAATCCATGTCTGGTGCTGTAAATTCAGTCAAAAATCCATGGCTGAGGAAGTCTAGAACCCAGGGAGTGAATTTATTACTGTCCTTTAGTCAAATTAGTCAAACCATCATCCAAATAGTTATGCTCATGCCTGTAAACAAATGATACAGATTTTACCAGTGAAGCCTCTCTTTCAAATGAGTGGCGTGATGAATATAGAGACTTGTGGCTGTGAAAGGGGCTGAGGGTAAGTAATGATTGAGTGCTGATCCTTAAACACGACATTTATGCCACACCCTGTAAGGGTCAGGGAACACTGTGCAGAAAGAATGTAAGAGCTGAAAGGTTGGTAGAACAGCTGCCAAATGCCTCTCCTGGGCATGACATTGGCATTGTAACCTCAGCTCCCATCAGGTTGCCTTCACTGTGTCTGCACAAAGATGAGCCTGCAAACAATCAGGCACACATGGGGAGGAGCTTGAAGGCCTGCTCAGCCCTGCTGAAGTCCTAGCTATTGGTAGATTGTGGAAGAAGGGAGGAGAAGCGGTTCTCATTCATGCACCCACTGATGAGATTACTAGGCTCTAGTAGGTGGTTTCAAATCGATGATCATACAGACAGCCCTGGTTAGATTCAGTGGATCACAAAACAAAACTAAAAGACATGAATCTGAGTAAAGGACTGATAGGGAGGATGAGGCTTGTCAGGGGTAAGAGGGTGATAAGAGAGGGTAGGGGTGAGAGTACCTAGACTCTATTATGTATGTGTGTGAAATTGTCAAAGAACAAAGTTAATCAATAATGAAGAAGAAAATCCAACTTGTGTTTGTCTAATACTATGCATACATTTTAATGTGCAATGCAATTATTTTGATTAATTAAGGAAATGATAACCATGTGATTATTTTCTCTCCCTGATAAACTTGCCTCTTTCTTACCTGGTAAAAAGAGGTCTCAAGTACTTCGTCTCCTGTAGTGGGTAGCCATTCCAGCTTTGATCTGGAAGGACCACCCCCATTGAGGCTTTGGTAACTGTCACGCCTACAGGCGGAGCCAAGAGAGGACCCTTGAAGGAAGACCCGGATCCGGAGGTGCTGACTCTCTTGGTTCCTGGACCCTGGACGCTGGAGTTAGACCGAGCAGAGTTCTCCAGAGAACACCGCCAGACTGCGCCACACCTTTCCCAGACCCTGTTACCTATCCCTTCACTTGTAAGTTACACCACAAAATAAACCTCCCTTTTAACTACGTGGAGTTGCCTTAATAATTTCACCAATATCCTCCACTGGCATTGGATTCAGAAATTCAGTGCAAGGGAATTATAATTCTGTATCATTTCATCACAAGTTAGTTACACAGTGAAATGAAAGCAAGGATGGGGAAGGACCATAAAGTCAAACGGCATATTACTATGTCTAGAAGTCATTGTTCAAACAGTCACACAGGCTTTCAAATGCACTGCACAGACACCTGTGCAAAAATTGAACATTGGGGTAGTCTACCCTGAGAATGTGAATTGAGCAGACTTAAAAGTCAGGCTGCCCTTTCTCCAGTAACTGATGGAAGCAGATACAGAGATCCACAGCCAAACACCAGGCCAAGCTCCAGAAGTCCAGTCGAAGAGAGAGAAGAGAGATTCTATGAGCAAGGGGCATCAAGATCATGATGGGGGAAACCTACAGAGATGACTGAACCAAACTAATGGGAACTCATGAAATTTAGATCAACACATGTCGAGCTTCCACAGGACTGGGCTAGGAGAGACAGTTGTGTAGCTTGATTTGTTCAAGGGGACCCCCTGGCAGTAGGATCAGAATCCATCCCTGGTGCATGAGCTGGCTTTTTGGAACCCACTACCTATGGTGGGACACCTTGCACAGCCTTGATGGGGGTGGGAGGGTTGGACATGCCTCTACTGAATGTACCAGACTCTGCTCCCTCTCCATGGGAGGCCTTACCTTGTTGTAGGAGGGAATGGGCAGTGGGTTGAGGGCGGGGTAGGCTGGGGGGGCCTGGATTGGTATGTAAAATGAACGAAAAAATTATCTTAATTAAAAAAAAGTCAGGTTGCCCACATTTTTTCTGCAACTGGATAGAACTAGCCTGGGTTCCATATCCAGTGCTATGACCTAGTCTGGCCACCACCACCTTCCCACAGACCACTTCGAAGCTTTTGTCTGAACTGCCCAACTTGCAACCACCACAGGTTCCTTCTGTGCAGATTACAACCACCCCTCCCAGTCAGGCTTCTTAAGATCTCCTCTAGGATCCAGCTCAGTGGAGGCTCCTTGACATTCCCATCCATGCCTTTTCCTCGGCATTCCAGACCAAGGCTTGATTCCACAGGCAGTAAAGAACTCAAGAAAGAAATAAAACATTTTCCTGAAACTAAATGAAAATGAAAAGCACAACAAAACCTCTGAGACAGTTTGAAAGCAGTTGTATGAAGGAAATCTATAGCTCTACGTGCTTGCATTAAAACATCAGAAAAAGCACAAATAAGTGCTTTGATGATGCAGCTCAAAAAGTTGGAAAAACTGAAACAAACCAAATTCAAACCCAACTGGTGTCGAAAAATAATAAAAATCACAGCGGAAATCAATGAAATAGAAACAAACAAAAATACAAAGGATCAACTAATCTAACAGCTGGCTCTCTGAGAAGATAAACAAGATTGACAGACCCTCGGCACAAGTAAACAAAAGAAAAAAGAGAGGGCCCAAATTCATAGAATCAAGTGAACAGGGAAACATCACAAGAGACACCAAAAACATTCAGAATATTATAAGGGAATTTTTTAAAAACCTGTGTTCTATTTAGTTGGAACACATTTAAAAAAAATGATTAATTTGTAGATTCAACCAAACCACCAGAATTAAACCAAGAAGAATCAACAACCCAAACAGATCCATAATAATTGAGAAGATTAAATTATTAATAAAGATTTTCAGCTAATAGAAAGGTCATGGCCAGATAGAATTCTGGCCGCAGCTGAACTCTACCAGACATTCAAAGAAGCCAGTTGTTCTTAAACTATTCAAAAATCCTGAAACAAAAGGAGCCTTCCCAAACTCCTTCAACAAAGCTGGTATCACTCTAATATCCAAACCAGATAAAGACACAAGAACAGAAAAAGAAGGAAAAGGAGGGAGGGAATGAAGGAAGGAAGGAAGGAAGGAAGGATAGACAATATCCCTGATGAACATATATTCAAAAATACTCAATAAAATACTTGAAAATATTTTTGGTTGTGAGCCTAGCCTTTAAGGGCTGAGCCATCTCTATTCGTGGGACTCTTAGCAGTGACTTCAGGGCCTGTCCCTAATGCTTGGGCTACCTTTTGGGAATCTGTTCCTCATACTAGGGTACCTCGCCCAGCCTCAATACAAAGGGAGGAGCTTAGTCCTACCTCAACTTGATATGCCATGTTTTACTGATGCCCATGGGAGGCCTGCCCCTTCCTGAAGAGAAACAGAAGAGGAGTGGATGTAGGGGGAAGTAGAAGAGAGGCAGGGTAAGGGAACAGAAGAAGAGGAGGGAGGGGAAACTGTGGTCAGGATGTAAAATAAATAAAAAATTTAATTAATTAAAAACAAAAAATTTAAAAGTATTTGAAAATAGAACACACACATACATTAAAAAGATTTAATACTCTGGTCAATACTATCGGCTTTATCTATAAAAATCAAGATTACATAAGTCAATAAAAATAATAAACCCAATAAATAGACTTGAACAAAAATCGTATCTCAGTAGATGTAGAAAAATCCTTTGACAAAGTCCAACATGCCTTTATGATAAAAATTTAGAGGATGTAGGGCTATGGTGAACATACCACAACACAATAAAAGCTATCTATGAGAAACTCACAGCCAATACTGTTCTAAATGGAGAAAAGCTTGAAGAAAACCCCCTGAAGTCAGGAAGAAGACAAGGATATCCATTACCCCCACTTCTCAATATTGTACTTGAAGTACTAGCTGGAGCAATGAGGCAAGAGAGGGATATTAAAGGTAAGTCCCTATTGCTGAAGACACCATACTCTCCGAATACAGCCTAGAACCCAGTGAGCTAGAAATTACCCGAATGCCTTCTCCCAAGGACTAGCTTTCATGGTAAGAGAAAACATCATGTAAGATTCCAAAGGAGGGAGGTAATGAACCATCTTGCCCAGCTATGATGCCTATAAATGACATCAATGACCGACATGGTATGATAACTATCAAGGTGCAGTAGTAGCAGCATTCATACCTTGATGGTAACCAACATCTTTCTAATTGGACTTAACACCTGCATAGCAAGATGGAAACCATGCATGGCACTGTAAACATAGCCAACGTAATTCCTAACAACAATCTAAACATTTGTTCTTATACACACAGAAGTATTTTTCACCCTTCAAGGAAACTTCTCTTTCAACAGACTAATGCCACTACAGAAAACCACAACCAATCAGAATGCAGAGTTGTGGAGCCCAGTCCTAATGGATACATCTGCAAAATACTCCCACGCCTAAAGCTCAGGAAACATTGTGGATTAGGGGCAGAAAGATTGTAAGAACCAGAGGATCAAGGAGTTTTCCATGAGATTGTGTCTACTAGTAATATGAGAAGCTACACCCATAAAGTTCCACCAACATGACTACCTGAACATGTGCTTAAGATGGATGACAATAGATATGCCAAAATGGATAAAGGAAAGCTCATGCAGCCTCAATCCTACCACAGAATTGTAGGCAACTAAGGAATGCTCAAAGTGGGAAAAATAGTCTTTCCTAGAGTACACCAACTGACTATCCAATGCCAAATGGTCAGCTACGAAAACATACATACTAACACATTATATGGACTTGGCAGGCTATATTTAAGAATATAAATTATACATATACACACGTAATTATAATTGATGAAAAAAAGAGACCATGAATTTGAAAGAGAGCAAGAATGGGTATATGGGAGGGTTAGGAGGGAGGAAAGGGAAGAGAATAATATTGTAATTATCATATTATAATCTCACAAGTAAAAATAAAATAAAAAAGTCTGGGAACAAAATGGGAATCATTTCTTACTGTGCATCTCATTTTTCCTTGTGGAAAATACATAATACGGTAACAACTGTTTATTTCTTTGTGATGGGCCTTAAAAAGCTTCAGGCTTTTTATATTCTTCTTAAAAATTGAAATAGAGTCAAACCACTTCCCCCAGATACCCTCCTTTGAACCCTTCCAAGCTACTGTGCCTCAAACCCCTTTGTTGTTCCCTCCTCAAGCTGACTCTCAAGTATGAGGCCCCCATTTCAAGTCCAAGAAACCCCTACCCCAAGCCACCTACACACAGAGACAATGCTCCTATATTATTGTAGGGTTCTGGGTAGAGTCTGGATCACTGACATCTTAAGGTAAAGCGGAATTTTTTTCTTATTCATTTTGTCTGCCTCAACTAGAATCCATATATTTGAATTGGCTCTGTGCTTGCATAACTTAGCTCTTATAATCAAGTTGGGAATGTAAGTATGACAAATTTACTGGGGCAAAAAGAAATATATTCCAGAATAACCCAGCTCTAACAGCTTCCATATTTCTAAGACTCTATTAATTAAATCTATGTTTAGAATCATAGTCATAAAGTTTTGAAAAGTCTTCAGACTGTTGACCCTGTTGTCAACCCCAACAGACAGCAGTGGTCGCTCAGTTCTATTGCCTTTTTCTTTGGAAAGTGATACTCTTCATACATGGTTTTGGATTTGACTGATCAGCATTCCTAAGTAATCAGAATATTTTACTGTCTATATTCCTGAAAAAAATTAAAACTCACAATTAAGAATATTTTAATTATATTACCTAAACACATATATACGTTGGCTAAACTTTTCATTCAAACTAGTTCCTGGGTACAGCTTGGGTGGATCCCAAACCACACAAATGCTATATATAAAAGGGTATTTGGCTGTTGCCTATAAATTGCAAACCTACCTACACATCATCCCCTAGGAGAAAGCAAATGTTTTCCTACTGACTCATTGCACCAGATGTTGATCAAGCCAGACACCATATTGTCACCCAATATGCTTTAATGCAAGCAATAGTAAAAGCATATATGTATTTTATTTCTAAAGCATATACCAAAGACAAAGAGTGCATAAGCCAGTTTGTAAGTAGACCAGCAATGCTCCAACTTCTAACAGATGGAGAATATAGGGTTGTTCTTAGTTCGATTTTAATGATAAGATTTTTGAGATGTCCAAGGTCTGACTCCACAAAAGAACAGTTGTCTGCTGCTAAAGATTAAAGGACCAGGTGTGTGTTCAAGGTCTGTCTGAAAGGGTTATCTGGAGGGTTTCTGTATGGGTAGCTTTATGGGTTCTCTTTGGATATTACATAATGAATAAATGTGTCCTCTTTTGGACTCAGCAGATTTTAAGTGTGTGTGTGTGTGTGTGTGTGTGTGTGTGTGTGTGTGTGTGTGTGTGTATGTACATGTAACAATAGTAATTAAAGAAAAACAGTGCAAAAAATAGACCTACTGAGCAATAGGAAAATGAAACAGAACTTGATGTTTGGGGAAGGTTTTGAATTATTCAAATTTTTATTTATTTGTTTATTTATTTATTTATTTAATTCCTTGCCAATTTTGTTTGTGTAACTATTATTATTCTGCTAAAGAATCATAGTAATAAAATAACTCCTAGAGTAGGGTGTGAGCCACTTTTCTCATTCATGGAACCACTGATGAGACTCAGAATACCATTCAACCCTCATCAGAAAAGCGCCTCTTGCAGTAGATGGTTGCAGTTGGTTGTTGTTTTTTTTCTCAATCTTAGCTTTTGGGGGGGCCTGCCACACAGTTTCCAAATAATTACACAGAGACTTATTCTTTCTTGTTTCTAGCTAGCTTTTCTTAATTTAAATTATCCTGTTTACCTTTTGCCTCTGGGCTTTTATCTTTTTCTATTTCTGTATATCTTTTCTTTCCTTCTTATTCTGTATCTGACTGTGTGGCAGGGTGGCTGGGTGGCTGCCCCCCAGCATCCTCCTCTCCTTCTCCTTTTCTTGCTCCTCCTCACATTTTTCTCCTTCTACTTATTCTCTCTCCCTGCCAACCCCACCTATCCCTCTTCTGCCTAGCTATTGGCCATTCAGTTCTTTATTAGACCAATCAGCTGTTTTAGACAGGCAAAGTAACACAGCTTCACAGAGTTAAACAAATGCAACATGAAAGAATGCAACACGCCAGGCAGTGGTGGCACACGCCTTTAATCCCAGCACTTGGGAGGCAGAGGCAGGCGGATCTCTGTGAGTTCGAGGCCAGTCTGGTCTACAGAGTGAGATCCAGGACAGACACCAAAACTACATAGAGAAACCCTGTCTCAAAAAACCAAAAAATAAAACAAAACAAAACAAAAGAATGTAACACATTTTTCTATCAATAAACAAATGTTCCACAGCACAAACAAATGCAATGTATCTTTAACTAATATTCCACAACAGATGGTAATTAACAGAGATCTACAATTGGATAACCTGCAGAGTGAGAGACTTGGGAGCACGAAGACCTAAATGGGATGTCTTCATCAAGCCCCTCCCCTCAAGGCTCAAAGATCTATGTGGAAAAGAAGGCAGAAAGGCTATAAGAGCCAGAGCGGGTAGATGACTCCAAGGAATAGTGTTTTCCAGACATAACCGGACTGATACATGATACACATGATCTCACAGAGACTGTGACAGTATGTGCAAGACCTATACGTGTTCAAACTGGATAAAATCCTAGCACTGAGAAGGGGAAGTGGAAACAGGGTCCAACCCCTAGTCAAGAAGCTATTTGTTATTGATATCTGCTGAGCAAGGGAAAAATCAGTTTTTCCAATGGTGTGTCACTGGATATATCAACCACAATCTAGGGTAATCTCCAAGTCTAGGAGTAGTTGATATCACAAAACATATTCCATGTGTGTGTGTGTGTGTGTGTGTGTGTGTGTGTGTGTGTGTGTGTGGTGTGTGTGTGTGTGGTGTGTGTGTGTGTGTGTGTGTGTGTGTGTGTGTGTGTGTGTGTGTGTGTGTGTGTGTTGGTATTTTTTTTTTGCCTTATGATTTTTTCTAGTTTGTCTATTTTTATTCCTATCTTTTGTTTGTTTGTGGTTGTTGTTTTCCTGTTGAGAGAGAGAAAAAACATGATGCAGGCTGGGTAGGGAGGTGGGATGATCTGGGAGGAACTAGAGAAGAGCAAAGAATATCATTAGAATGTATTTTTAAAAAATCTGCCCTTCTTAAGACAAATGCCCTTATAAATAAAATAAAAATCTTCCTGTGATAAATGCTTTTATAAATCTGTGTTTCAAAGAGAAAGGAAAAGTAAAAAAACAAAACACATTCCACAAATCCTGTCCTCAGTCCTCTCTGGTGCACATACATTGAGAAAACTGTTCACTCAGAGAGCTCCTCCAGACGGGGAGGAGAGTCCGTGCTTAAGAGCATGATGCTGCTTTAGCAAGCTAGCCTGATACATTTCTAATTGTGCCCTTTTCATTATTTGTTCTTGATGCTCAGAGTATATATGCAGTGGAAGAGATCTGCAGTTGAAGGCAAGACCTGAGAACTCTGCATCCACAGATGCCAAACCTCAGGTGCTATGGGCATATCCCAGAGTAGAGAGATATTGAGACCTGTGTTGCATCTCTTTTCCTTCAAAGAAAACAATCTCTTAAGGATGGACAGGACACTCACTCATTAAAGGCTATGAATACAAGACAGAAGACAGGAAAGTAAAAGGAAGAAACACTCAGTTACTCATGAGGAACGTAATCACAGAAACTAACCTAAACTAGTTAGGAAACGCTGGTGAAGTACCACGTCGTAGATGCTAAGGCTCATGGAGGATCACATACTCATCAGAACCAAGTCTGCACCTTGGCTGGCACAAGGCACCTCACCTCAGGTGAAGCACTGACCATCCCAAGTGTTAGCATTTTCACATGTGAAGTCTTAGACAATGAGCTGTATTCAAGATTAAAGTGAACATGTGATTGCTAAGTAGAGATGACACCATTCCTTACCCCATGGAAATAATCATCATTAGCATGCAAAATGGTTGTTACAGAAGAGTCTTAAGTTACGCATACTTGTGAAGAACCAAAGGTACCTTGAGAGGATGGGTGATGGTTAACATTTGTATAGAGGCGTTCCTCTAGGTTGCAGGAAGAGAAGAGAGTGACTCCGGTTATTATTCCAAATTCATGGCAAGTCTATGTGTACTTCCCCCACTGCTCTGTCAGCTGAGTTATCAGACAAGTTAGGGGCTGATATTTGTGTTTACCTGCTTCCCAAATTATAGTCATCATTTAATAACCAGACCTATTCTGCAATCCCATTATTAAAATGCCACCAAAATGTCACTACTAAATAATCTCCCTAGCTCTGAATCTAAGGAATATGGAACACCTGAGAAAAACAACAAGGAAAGGCTAATAAGTCCTAAGTCAGGAAAGAAGATTGTAGAGCCTTGGGTGTGTGGGGCGATCTCTCTTGTATGGGTAATCATTGCTCTCAGACTGTCCTGTGACATCTAGTTTCCAAAAAAAGATATCAAAATAGAAAGAAAAAAAGAAAGGAAGAGAGAAGGGAGTGAAAGAATCTATAGAAATGGCTTGGCTGTATTTATTTCTCTAATTTTCCTTTGAAAAATACTCAGTTCCAAAACTTGTGCACACATGGTAGTCTGCAATTAAATCCAATTTCATCCAGTGATGACAGTTTCTTCTGTTTTAAAAGAGAGAGAGCATGGCTGCACAGTATAAATATTGAAGCCACATGCTGTCCCCTGCTGTCATCCAGGAGTTAATTTGTTCACAGCTCACCTACTGCAGCATCTGATTGCCTCAATTACCAGCTCACAGTGACCCCTGAGCAGGGATGTTCTCCATTAACTTCTGACTGAAGTAACTTGCTCGGAAGCCCCTCCCTCCCATCAATCAGGATGAGTTAGCTCTCTTTTCAAAGGCATCCCTGCAGCGGGAACTCATTCAAGTGTCAAAGCAGGCTTTTAATTGCAAAGTTAATTTTCATTCTGGTTGACTGGAAACATCCAAGCATTAAATTTGATTCCCCTGTGTTACTAAAATGTAGAAGTCGATAATGTCCTATAAATTATAGAGAAACCCTACCTGAGGGATAAGGCATACCACATGAGAAGACCCTCTAGTAAGCCAGAGAAGAATCTAGAAAAGAATCAAAGGGGTCTGTCAGGGGTGGACATCAGAGGATCCCCGTATGGAAAGTGGGTGACGTAAGTACTAGAACCGTCTCTGTCCCCACAGATGGGAAGGAAGATGGCATTCTAAGATGGAAAGAGTACAGGAGACAAACTAGCTAGTGTAGAGAAAGGAGAGGCTATGCCAGCGACCACACCCCTGGTGTGAGTAGTTGTCAAGGACCGTGAGAGTATACAGCAGGTGATAACTAATGTTCATATGTCAACTCACCCAAAAGGAAAGGCTATGCCAATGACCACACTCCTGGTGTGAGTAGTTGTTAAGGACCGTGAGAGTATACAGCAGGTGATAACTGATGTTCATATGTCAACTCACCCAATGAATGACTCTTCGATGGAAAGCCCCACCTGGCAAGGCCATGAAGTTACTGACTATAAATGACCAGTTGCTGCTTGTCTGTCTTTCTCTCACGTGCCACTTCATTTCTTCCCTAAGAACTGCATTTCTTCCTTAAGAACAGCTATGATTTCTCTCCATGTACCATGCATTTCCATGTTACGTGTACATGTAACCTCATGATTACATCTCAATCTTATGGGAACACAGAATTCTGGATAGTCAAGAAGATGTTTTTTTATTTAACTGTATGATTTTGATGAACAGAAACATACTAAAATATGCTTCATAAATAGGTCTATTGTTCCATGTGGACTGTAGACACTTAGAGATCTTGTTCTCCATCCTTAACCACCAACGAGGCAAAACTGGCCAGACAAAATGGAACTTTCACAGAGCAGAATTGCTGGTGCCTGGCCTTGTTGGATCAAAACCCTGCAGAAGAATTATAGCGAACTAGAAGTGACAGTGCAGGTGTCTGGCCTGGGTGTATCTTAGTCCTTCAAGAGATCAATAGCGCCTATGTTGCCCTAAGCTTCCTCCACCGGCACCTCCCCACTCTGATTCAAATAACAATTAACGCTTTGTGTTTATTTCTACATCAGTTTTTAATGCAAGACTTTAGGCTCAGTAGACTAACTATGTATAGGTCTGAAGATTCAGGTGATTAACAGAAAAAGGATGTTAGCTGATTAACCATGTCCAGATATTATTAATCACATAAAATAGTACACATATTCTATGCCTTTCCCTTCAATCTCTCATTGGTTTAATTTCTTCCCTTGTACCCTTGTAGCTATCCCTTTAAAAGATGAGCCAGAACTTTTTACAATCTGCAGCTGTTGTCAATCTCCAGTTAAGCTGACCAAGTCTTTGCCAAATATGACTCTTATCAGAATACTTGTCCCTGAGAGTTTACTTTGTAGTTTTTACTAACAAGTTGCTAATGAATGGATATATATGTGTGTGTGTGTGTGTGTGTGTGTGTGTGTGTGTGTGTGTGTGTGTGTCTGTGATTGGGAATTTGTAATGAGTAGAATAGAGATATAGTAGAATAAAGGTATAGAACAATAAAGATATAGAGAAGAATAAAGGTGGAAAAAACAAAGAACACAACAATAAAGAGCACACAGAATGAAGAGCATTGGCCTGTGTGTGTGGAGTTATTATAAAAAAAAAAAAAACCTTTCACTTTTCCCTCAATCCTCAGAAGCATTTCTCAGAGGAGCCTGGGCAGGGGCTGAGTGCAGGTACCTCACCCCTACAAGTAATCCCAGGAGGCTTTTATCTCTGCAGAAAATAATAGCAGGAAGCAGAAGACTAAAAGCACCCTTCCTGGGAGAGGAATGCAGAGTAAAATAGGTCTGGAGAGACACTTGGAGAACAGAAGACTAATGCTCCTCCGGAGAGGCAAGGCCCTCCTTCAGAGACGAGAAGAAAGCTATGCCAACCCCACTTCATCCTACCCTGTCCAAACCTACTTCATAACCCCACATCTCACCCAGGCCTACAGTCACAGCAAGTTTCAATGCATTGCACACTATCGGGGAAAGCTCCTATTTCAGAACTCTGTTTACTAAAACCTCAGGCTGTATAACCCCTCCACTCTGTTTGCCCCTGCAGTTTCCTGGCCAAGTGTCTGTTTCACACCTTGGATTATGAAGACACCCATGGTATCTTCAGCTTCAATACCGGGTCTCTCTTTGCTCCTGGGCAAACACCTCTTTGTGCTTTGAACCTCGGTTCAGCTTTGCCTCTGGAAATCATTTGTCTAACCCTGCACACTGAAGTTGGACCAAATATCCCTTCTTTGTGCACCATTTTTGTGGCCATGATAGTGTCATCACAGCTCTGTCTTGAAGCCACTGGCTCTGTGAGGGCAGGCAGAGATCATACATTGACACCATGGTAAACTTCCTGTGTCTGGCATGGGAAGAGGTAGCAAACTGAACCAGGCTACTTTGAGCTCCCTTGAGTTGTGCAAAGTTGGGGGCCAGGGAAGTAAATGCCTTGTGCAAGAGTATAGAGGTTTGCATTATCAGAGTGGCCTTCACGGCCCCGTCTTCTGTGGGGTAGGTTTGTTGACATCTTGAAACAAGGGGACCATAAGGAAAGCAGAAGATTGTCCTTGACGAGAGTTTTAAAAGTCTGTGCAGATGAGATCAGGGACTAGAGACTACACAGCACTGAAGCTGTAAACCAGGCAGGAAATGTTAGTGAAAACATGGCTCCAAACATCCTACAGAGAATGACGCTTTTTTTTTTTTTTTTTTTTTTTTTGGTTTTTCGAGACAGGGTTTCTCTGTGTAGCTTTGCGCCTTTCCTGGAACTCACTTGGTAGCCCAGGCTGGCCTCGAACTCACAGAGATCCGCCTGGCTCTGCCTCCCAAGTGCTGGGATTAAAGGCGTGCGCCACCACCGCCCGGCGAATGACGCATTTTTAAATGTCTAAGGGCCAGATGAGAAGGAAGCCTGGGATGGAGGAGAACAAAAAGGAAAAGGAAAGACCAGGCTTAGGAGTCCACAGAGATGATTTATGCTCAGAATGTGGGGTCAGCCACATTTACACTACCTTTTGTGTTAACCAAAGAGAACTGGGTTTGATCTCAAGAAGGAAACATAGACAGATGCACAGACACACAAACATTTCTTCAAGGTGGTGGCACATGCCTTTAATCCCAGCACTCAGGAGGCAGAACGAGGTGGATCTCTGTGAGTTCGAGGCCAGCCTGATCTACAGAGTGAGATCCAGGACAGGCACCAAAACTACACAGAGAAACCCTGTCTCAAAAAACAAACCAAACAAACAAACAAAATCTGAAGAGTGTAATTCAACCCAGGTATTAGAAGAAACTATATTACATCAGCCAGTATGATGGTTAATAATAAATATCACCAGGGTTCATACAGATTTTACACCAGAAACTTGATGTTATGTTAAACTGCTGATGGCACACACACGTGATATGATTAACAGCTGCTGCTGCAGAAGATTGGACATGAGTTCCTGGATTTTTCACTGGGAGAAATGACCAGAAAGCCTGTGCATTCTCAATTTAGTGATGATGCTTAAAATGTTCCAAGCACCCCAAACAAAACAAAACAAAACAAAATAAAAAAATGCTCACTCAAAATTTTCAACAACTACCTGATGGGGAAGTGTGAGTCCCTGATATGTACAGACAATAAAAGCAAGATACAGGGGACAGTAACTTGTTCAGGGTCATATATCTAGGATTAGAACTGGATTCTTTGTCTTACAGATCTGTAGTTCCCGCATGAGATGGGGACTATCTTGTCATGGAGGGTCTGGGGGCAAACAGGAGTACTCAGAAGGTCCTGAAAAGACCCAAGGAGAACCAGGAAACCAGGACTCTGCTCCTCACTAGGACTGTGGTTGAATTACACCTCCCCAGTGATACCAAACTGTGGCCACCTGACTAGAGGCCCTCAACAGTAACAGGGTTTTAAGTATGGGCGGATGAGATGCTGTTTTATTTTTCTCCTCCTACAGCAAAGAGGCCCATTGTGGGTGAAAATAACCTGCCTATTGTTTTATTTTTTTCAAAATATGAAGTTCCCTTTCCCTTTTTTGCCTGGGATTCTGAAGGCCCCTGTCCCCCTTCCCAATTAACCACTAAGATTGGTCTATCTGTAGTGGTGATTATCTGGGTTCAGGGCTGAGCAGTCTGTTGCTGGTGCTGGCTGTGTCCCTCTGGGCACATGACATCCTTCTCTGTCTCTGGATCCTTAGCAGGAAGCAAAAAGCTGCTGGAGAGCCGGGCGGTGGTGGTGCACGCCTTTAGTCCTAGCACTCGGGAAGCAGAGCCAGGCGGATCTCTGTGAGTTTGAGGCCAGTCTGGGCTACCAAGTGAGTTCCAGGAAAGGCGCAAAGCTATACAGAGAAACCCTGTCTCGAAAAACCAAAAAAAAAAAAAAAAAGGTGCTGAAGAAGTGCTTGGGGTGACCACATGCAAAGTGCATGGATGACATCCAGCATCAGAGCAGTGTGTCAGTATTTAGCATGTAACCTGACAGTCTATGTGCATCATGTGTGTATGTGTGTTTGTACCTGTGTACATGTGTGTATGTGCCATGAAGTGTATGCAGGTTCACATGGATATGGAGGCCAGAGAACCACCTCAGGTGATTTTCCTCCTCAGGGGCTGCCTCCTTATGGAACAAGGTCTCTTTCCCTCTCCCCATGTTTCCCCTTATCTCCCCTCTCTTTCTTTCTTCCTTTCTCCCTTTCTCCTCCATCCTTCCCTTCCTCTTTCCTGCCCTTCTTTTCTAGAACATTGATCCACATCCAATCCTCACATTCTCACTGGGCAGAGAGAAAGAGGCACAGGTGAAGAAGTCGTTGTACCTTCAGGGATGATGTGGCCCTCACTGTAACTTAATCATGATTGACAGGAGGTTTTTCTGGGCATCAAATGTCAGGTCTATGCCAGTTTTAGACTAGACTTCACACCATGACCCTGCAGGCTACATGGCATCCCCCCACTCCAGACGAAACACAATTCTGTTTGAATAATGTTCACATTTTGTGTTGACTGTAGTTGATTATTTTGTAAGGCAAGCCAAGCTTACAACACTGAAGAGGAGCTTCTTTTGTGTCATGTTTACAGATTCCGTTTGAGCAAAGCTGACATTTCTAAAGTTCGGAGGGAAAACTCACTAGACTATTTCTAAGAAACCAATTATTATAAACAATAAATGTTCCTGCTATATAAACTGTTCACACTTCAGGTATACATAGATTTCTTCCTACCCTTATAAATGGGTATAAATGAGGCATGTGTTTTTCTAAACAATTCCCATATGTGGTGATGGTTTGGTGAGTAAACTGTGAATTAAGAGATAACAGATAGTTTTAACAGAAGAATTTTTCCAGGCTTTTGTAAAGGCTCCTCCTCTTCCCCTACCTCACCGACACACACGCACTTACAGGGCTCTGTAGGCAAGAAGGATCAAGCCACGGACAGAGTCATCTATATAAAGAGTCTCATACTTGTTGATTTGGAGAGACCACTCCCAATTCTTTTTATAATGTTCGTGATGAGCAACCATTTTCTTCCACATCAGGATATCAACCCCTGTTCCATTGTTGGCAAGTATTGGGAAAAAGTTCTCAGGAAACTCTGCTCTAGATGAATCTGTGGTCTTCAAAGGGGTACAATGGCAGCAATGGTCTCTGCATTCTGTATGGGACATCTGTACTCTGCAGATTCATACTCCACAATAGTCAGGTGAAGTAAACGGTTCTTAGAGGAAGTACAAGACCTGCTCTTGAAGTCCGGCAGCCAGTGTGGGCCCAGCCTTAGCAATGACCAAGGGGTTTCCCTGTAGGTCTCATCATCAAACTGACCTTTAATTTCTCTTTCTGTAAAGGAAAAAGGTTGCACCATGTTATTTTAAGAAAGTCTTTTGAACATTGAGCTTATATGGTCTCTTGGGTAAAATAGATTTTTTTCTTTATTATTATTATTAAGAAATTTTCTATTCATTTTACATACCAATCACAGATTCCCCCCCTCCTCCCTCCTTCTGCCCCCCTCAGTCTTCCCCCCCAACCAACCTCCCATTCTTATCTCCTCCAAGTCAAGGTCTTCCATGGGGAGTCAGCAGAGCCTGGTATATTCAGTTGATGCAGATCCAAGCCAACACTCCTGCACCAAGGCTGCACAAGGTGTCACACCTTAGGCACTGGGCTCCAGAAAGCCAGCTCATGCATCAGGGACAGATCCTGATCCCCCTTCTTGGAGGCCCCCCCAAATAGTTCAAGCTAAACAACTGTTTCACGTATCAGAGGGCCTAGTCCAGTCCCAGGCCAAGCTCCAGAAGTCCAATTGATGACAGAGAGGAGGGATTCTATAAGCCAGGGACATGGAGATCATGATGGGAAAACGTACAGGGATGACCAGCCACACTGGTGGAAACCCATGAAGTGTGGACCAATAGCTGTGGAGGCCCCTTGGTAAAATAGATTTTTAAAGAGTATTCTGTTGATAATTAATGTAAAATGTTTAAATCTGAGATAAACACAAATGTTCATATTTCTACTGTTATATTATAAGACCTTTGGTTTACAACAGGGGACCATTACTGATTTACACCACTGACTGATGACGTCAGACTTTCCATTCAAGGGGTTGTAAACTCCCATGGAGCAGGGTGCTGTGCTGTCATATCCATCTAACTTTCCCCATCATGTATGGTAAGCAAGAACATGAAAGGAAAAGAATGTTTCCAAATAAGCATAAGAGTTTTACTTGTAAGACCATCACTGTGGGATGTGGGGGCAAAAGATGAAAGAGCAGAGAAGAGGGGATGTAGTGGGTAGCCATTCCAGCTTTGATCTGGAAGTTCCAACCCCCATTGAGACTTCGGTAACTGTCACACCTACAAGGCGGGGCCAAGAGAGGGCCCTGAAGACCCGAGATCCAGATGCGCTGGCTCTCTTGGGTCCTGGACCCTGGACGCTGGAGGTGGACCGAGTAGAGTTCTCCAGAGAACACCGCCGGACTGCGCCACACCTTTTCCAGACCCTGTAAAATATCCCTTCACTTGTAAGTTACCCCACAAAATAAACCTCCCTTTTAACTACGTGGAGTGGCCTTAATAATTTCACCAATAAGGGGATCTGTGTTAGTTTGGGGAAACTCTCTACTGAGGTGTGAGTATGAATGGGCTGAGAAGAACACTAAGTTCATGAGTCTGTGAGAAGAGAAACACAGGCAATTGATGGCAAAGAAGAGTCCTCGCTAGCAGACAGACGGTGTACACAGAGTTTAAACTGGTCCCTAGCATCGGTGTGGCACAGCATCCTTGGGGCAGGGACAAGGGCTAGTTTTAAATGGAAGCCAGCACAAAGGAAAACAAGACACATTAAAATGAAACTAAATCATAGGGCATTGCCTTTGAAGGGGTTCTGTTGAATATTTTCTAGGTAAGCTTTTTTGTCACCATTAAGAAGGACTCCAAAGAGGAGTTGCTCACTATGCATAATGTGTTTTTATACTGCACAGAATGCCACTACCAAGAACTAATGGCATCAGCTGCCACCATGCTGTGACATTCCATTTGACAAAATGATATGTTATTATTAAGCAGTGAGGAATATTGACTTCTCAGTGTGTTTCCTGCTTGCCCAATTGCTCTGGTTGCAACAACAATGTATATTTTAAACACACAGAAAAGATACAGATTCATCTCTGGTTCTCAGGAATATGGAATTTGCTCTGTGCCTTAGAAGTCATCAAATCCCTTCACACTCTCCTTGATTCCAGACTTTCAAAAATGAGCTTTATTGTTGTTGTTTCTTTATAGTCCTCCTCATGGACGCATTTAAAATGTGGGACAGTTCCTCAGATGAAGTACTAGACATGCTCTAGAAGTCTGACAGCAGAGTGATGTCCCAGACTCAGTAATAACCACATGGTTTCCTAGGAAGTTGGACCACCAATCCAAATATCATTTTCTCCTTCTGTAAAGGGAACATGCTGGATTATACTATTTTAAAGTTTTATCTGCTCATTAATAATATATTGTTCTTGGGGTTGGAAATGGTTCAGTAATTAAGAGCACTTGCTGCACTTGCAGAAGACCCAAGTTCACTTCCCATCATGCACATGGCCAGGTCATCCAATGCCTTCTTCTGACTTCTATGGGCACCAGGTACTCAGGAGTTACACATACATATGCACGCCAACACTCCTAGGCTTATAATCAAAACAAATATTTTCCCAAAAAAGACACTATTATTAATTTAAATGAGATCTTTAAATTCAATACATTTTTCTTCATGCTTGTGTATCAGGCAGGAATTGCTCTAAACTTGAGGAATACAACAATCAAAAAACAAAGACCCTGTTCTTCTGGAACTTATCTTTTAGTAGATAGAGACAAACAGGAAAAAAAACAAACAAACAAACAAAAAAACAAGAACCTCAATACCATGCTAGATGCTGGAAGAGAGGCAATGGGAAATAAGGCAGGTTAAGCAGAACGAAGCAAGCGACTGTGGGGGTAGGGGTGGGTGGACAGTAAACGGTTAATTTATTTCAGGTAGTCAGGCAACCCCCGGTGATAGAGTCACTTCATACAGTTATCGGGATGAAATAAGGAAGATGACCACACAGACATCCAGAGGAAGAGCATCTAGGGAAAAGAAGAGCGAGTGAAAAGACCCGAAGGAGGCAGGAAGGGTCTGCTTGAAATAGAGTTGGAGTCTGTCCCCATGTGGCCTGGCTGGGAGGGACAGCCAGAGGTCAGCCTGCATTTCGACCATTCCTCCACTTGCCTTCAGCTCATGCTGTGGAGTCAGCATAGATGTCAACCGAGGCCCAACAGACTCGAAACATTTCATAAAATACCCATCCCTCACATACACAGGGAACCCTCAGCAAGGCCTCGGAGCCTGGGGGCAGAAAGAGTAGGCAACATGTTCTGGGAGTATATATGAAGGTATTGTTATATCTTGAGTAAGCCAGATCTTTTTACAACTTATGGAAAACGTTATTCTGAGGTCTTTCAAACATTTTTCTCAAAACAAAGAAGTTGAAACTTACGCAATTATTAGGAAGGAAGCTAAAAGCAAAATCTGCCCCGTGACGGTGGGAATAGTTCTTGCCTAAATGAGCATTTGTAATTACAGCCACAAAATCACCTTGTAGACACTTAATAGTTTAATAATATTTTTAATGAGGCTCTTTGAAAATGAGAAACCCTACTGTATAAAATGGTCCCATAAAACATTAGGCAGCTGTGCTGTGCCCTCAAACCAATCACAAAGCCTATCCGTGCCTTGTAATGTGAAGTATAGATTCAGCTGACAGCAGGATTTGGGTTATACTTGACTCCAAATATTCTTAGAAAGATCTCAAATTTCTTCTGAAAAGCCCCACAAATAGGGTGGATGACTACCAGGGAATAAAAATGATAATAAAAATCGCTATCTTTCTAATTACATTGCTAATTCTCCCATATGAATTCCCATATTTATTATACTAATTAATTTATTTGACCTCTTTAGAATTTATCAGCATGCCATTAGGAATTGGATACGGAGAACACTTCATCTTTGTTCTGGGGACAGTTATTCTCTACTCATGCCAGTACATAATCAGCTATACCAAGGAAGCAGGAGGTTCAGATGAGACTTGCAGAGCTCTCCCTCCTATCCTCCATACCTAAACACCCAGCCTCACTCTCAGTTCTGAAGCACACCACCTGTTGCTGCCTCACCTCCTCTCTGCCCCCATCTCTAGCAGATCCTGAAGATATTCTCCTCCAACTTTCCTCCCCACTCATCCAGCCCCCAACCCTGAAGGCATTCCCTGGGAACCTGCCAGCCAAGCCTGCCAGAGAAGGAAGTTGGCCAGTTGGAAGCAGGTAGACAAGCTTCAGCGCCTCATTCCCCTCCTCTCCTCCATATTCAGTTTCCCATGTTCATTCCCAAGTATGTAGCAGACTACCTGTTGTGACTTCTCCTTACCCTCTGCCCCTATTCCCAGGTGACTAAGAAGATTCTGGTGGAATACCCAACCATCCTCCCTCAAGTAAATCCCCAGTAACCCACAGCCCATCCGCATTCCTAAGTGTCACTTCTAAATAATACTTTAGAGCACATTTTTCCCAGAATCCTCAGTGACCATACTTAGAATGATCACAGAAGAATCCCCTACCAGACAACACACAACCATGATACTCCCCAAAGAACCAGAGAGGGCAATAGAAACCAAGGGAAAACACACCTACCCACCCAACAAAGGCAAGACCACATATCAGCACCTAAATCTTCCAAACCCAGATGACAAGACACCAGCCTTAAAATACAATCAATCAATAGCAACTAGGACAATGTCTCCACTAATGCCCAGAAACCCTACCACAGCAGGCCCTGAGTGTTGCAACATAGCGGAAACACAGAGAAACACCTTAAAATGGCCTTTACTATATAATAGAGGTCCTTAAACAGGAAATGAATGAATCCCTTAAAGAAATCCATGAAAACACAAGCAATAGAAGGAAATGAATAAAAACAGTTCAAGACCTGAAAGTAGAAATAAAATCAATAAAGAAAACCAAAACTGAGGGAAATCTGGAAATAAAAAATTTAGGAACTCAAACAGGAACCTCAGAGACAAACCTCCCCAACAGAATAAAAGAGATAGAAGAGAGAGGCTCAGTCATTAAGGAGATACTAGATGAAATGGATACTTCAGTCAAAGAAAATGTTAAATCTACAAAATCCTGGCACAAAACATCCAGGAAATCTGGAAAGCTATAAAAATACTAAATCTAAGAATAATAGGTCAAAGGCACAGACAATTTTTTAGCAAAATCATAGAAAAAAATTTCCCTAACATAAAGAAGGTGATGCTTATCAAGGTACAAGAAGCATACAGAATACCAAATAAACTGATCCACAAAAAAAAATAATAAATAAATAAAATTCCCCTTGGCACATAATAATCAAACACTAAATATACAGACCAGAGAAAGAATATTAAAGCTGCAAAAGAAAAATATAAAGTAACATACAAAGGCAGACCTATTAAAATAAAGCCTGACTTCTCAATGGAGACTCTAAAAAGTCAGAAGAGCCTAAAGAGATGTGCTACAGACTTTAAAAGACCACAGATGCCAGCCCAGACTACTATATCCAGCAAAACTTATAATAATAATAAATGAAGAGAATGAGACATTTCATGATAAACCAAATTTAAGCAACATGTATTTATAAATCCTGCCCTACAGAAGGCACTAGAAGGAAAAACTCCCACCTAAAGAGGTTAACCATACTCAAGAAAAACAAAAATAAATAATCTAAGAATAGCAAATAACAGGAATCCACAAAAGCTAGTCATTGAATATCTCTCAACATCATTGGTCTCAATTTCCCAACAAAAAGACACAAAATAACAGAATGTATGCAAAATAGAATCCATCATTCTACTGCATCAAAGAAACACTTCTTAACATTAAGGATAGACATCTCCTCAAGGCAAAAGAGTAGAAAAAGATATCCCAAGCAAACGGCCCTAAGAAGAAGGCAGGTATAGCCATTTTAATACTTGACAAAATAGACTTCACACCAAAACTAATCAGAAGAAATAGGGAAGGTCACTACATATTCATCAGAGGAAAGATCCACCAAGAGGATATTGCAATTCTTGGCATCTATTAGCCAAACACAAACTTACCCAAGTTCATAAAAGAAAGATTACTACAGCTAAATCAAATATTGACCCTCACACACTGATCTTGGAAAACTTCAGGACCCCATTCTTGCCAATAAACAGGCCATCCAGAAAAAAAAGCTAAACAGAGAAACACTGGATCTAACTGAAGTTATAAACCAAATGAACCTAATTGATATTTACAGAACTTTTTCCCAAACACAAAACAATATACCTTCTTCTCAGCACCTTATGGAACTTTCTCCAAAATTGACCACCATGAATTAAAGCCAGATAACAACAACAGAAATAGTAGGAAGCCTACAAATTCATGGTAACTGAACAACTAACTCTCTACTGAATGAAAACTGGATTAAGACAGAAAATAAGAAAGAAATTAGAGACTTTGTGGAATTGAATTAAAATGACTGCACCAAATACCCAAACTTACGGGACATGATAAAGGTAGTCTTAAGAAGCAAGTTTATAGCATTAAGTGCTTACATTTAAAACAAGCAGACAAAAACCAAGAGATGTCTCATATCAGTAACTAAACAGCACACCTGAAAGCTCTAGAACAAAATGAAGTAATCACACCCAAAAGGAATAAATTGCAAAAAATGATCACACTCAGGGCTGAAATTAATAAATAGAAACAGACAAACAAACAAAAATATGAGAATCAATGAAACAGAGTTGGCTCTTTGAGAAAATCAGTGAGATTGATAAACCCTTATCAAAATTAACTAAAAGGTGGCAAGAGAAAATCCAAATTAACAAAATTAGAAATGAAAAGGAGGACATAACAACAGACACCAAGGAAATCCAGAGAATTTTAAGGACATATTTTAAAAACCTGTACTCCACCAAATTGGAGAAAATCTAAAGGAACTGGATAATTTCTGGATACATACCATTTACCTAAGTTAAATCAAGATCAAATAAGCAAGTTAAACAGACCTATAGTGCTTAGTGAAATAGAAACATTCATTAAAAGTCTCCCAACCAAAAGATAAACAAACAAACGAACAAATAAACAAAACATACAAAAAAGAACCACCCAGGGCTAGGTTGTTTTAGCATAAAATTCTATGAGATTTTCAAAAGAGATGTAATGCTAATACTCCTCAAATTATTCCACAAAATAGAAACAGAAGGAACATTGCCCAATTTGTTTTATGAGGCCACAGTTAATCTTGATACTCAAATCGCATAAAGACCTAACAAAGAAAGAGAATTATAGACTAAGTTCCCTCATCAACATAGATGCAAAAGTACTCAATAAAATACTTGCAAATCAAATCCAAGAACACATCAAGAAGATAATCTACCATGATCAAGTAGGCTTCCTCCAAGAAATGTAGGGATAGTTCAATGTATGTAAATTGTTAAATATAATCCACAGTTTAAACAAACTGAAAAATTAAAACCCACATGATGATTTCATTCAATGAAGAAAAGGCCTCTGACAAAATCCCACACTTTTTCATGATAAAAGTCCTGGAGAGATTGAGGATACAAGGGACACACCTTAACATAATAAAGACAGTTTACAGGAAACCCATAGCCAATATCAACTTAAATGCAGAGAAACTCAAAGGTAATTCCACTAAAATCAGGAACAAGATAAGGTTGTCCTCTGTCTCCATATCTATTCAATATAGTACTTGAAGTCTTAAAGTAGAACAATAAGACAACTAAAGGAGATCAAGAGGATAAAAAAATGGAAAGAAAGAAGTCAAAGTATCTTTATTTGTCGATGATATGATAGTATATATAAGTGACCCTAAAAATTCCACTGTAAACTCATACAGTTGATAAATATCCTCAGAAAAGTAACTAGATACAAAATTAACTCACAAAAATTAGTAGCTTTCCTATATAAAAATGAACTGAGAAAGAAATCATGAAAACAACACCTTTCACAATAGCCTCAAATAATATAAAATATCTTGGAGTAACTCTAACCAAGTGAAAAACTCATATGATAGAAACTTCAAGACTTTAAAGAAAGAATTTGAAGAAGATATCAGAAGATAAAAAAATCTCCCATTGCTGTGGAATATTAGTTCAAGATGTGTTACATTTGTTTATGCTGTAGAATATTTGTTTAATGATTCAAAAATGTGTTGCATTCTTTTATGTTGCATTTGTTTAACTTTGTGAAGCTGTGTTACTTCATCTGTCTAAACACCTGATTGGTTTAATAAAGAGATGAACCGCCAATAGCTAGGCAGGAGAGGGAGAGGTGGGACTGCCCAGCAGAGAGAATAAATAGGAGAAGAAATCTAGGCTGGAAAAAAAGAGAGGAGGGAAAGATCAAGAAAAGGAGAATGACAGGAGGATGCCAGGGGCCAGCCACAGAGTAAGAAAGAAAGAAATATACATAGAATAAAGAAAGGTAAAAAGCCCAGAGGCAGCCGGGCGGTGGTGGCACACGCCTTTAATCCCAGCACTTGGGAGGCAGAGCCAGGAGGATCTCTGTGAGTTCGAGGCCAGCCTGGTCTCCAAAGCGAGTTCCAGGAAAGGCGCAAAGCTACACAGAGAAACCCTGTCTCGAAAAACCAAAAAAAAAAAAAAAAAAAAAAAAAAAAAAAAAAAAAAAAGCCCATAGGCAAAACAAAGTTAAAGAGAAATGGAATCATTTAAGTTAGAAGAGTTGGCTAGAAACAAGCCTAGCTAAGGCTGGGCATTCATAAGTTTCTGTGTATTTATTTGGGAGCTGGGTGGCGGGCCCCCAAAGAATAAAAAAAAAAAAAAAAACAACCTACATCCCATGCTCGTGAATAGACAGCATTCAGTGCACTCCGCATCAAAATTCCTACACAATTCTTCACAGATCTGGAAAGGACAATTTTCAGCTTAATATGGAAACACAAAATCCCAGGATGTCTAAAACAATCTTGAATAATGGAAGAACTACTGGAGGTGTCACCATCCTTGACCTCAAATTGTACTACAGAGATATAGTGATTAAAATAACATCGTATTGGCACAAAAAACAGACACACTGTTCAATGGAATCTAATTGACGATCCAGACACAAATTCACACATCTCTGAATACCTGAATTTTTTTTTTTTTAAAGAAGCCAGAAATACCACTGGGGGAAAAGACAGCATCTTCAATAAACAATGCTGGTCAAATTGGATGTCTGCATGTAGAAGAATGCAAATAGATCTATGCTTATTACCTTGCACAAAACTCAACTCCAAATTGGTCAAAGACCTCGATATGAAACCGGATACACTGAACCTGATAGACCAAGAACTTGAGTATCTATATAAAAAGGACCCAAGGTAAAATCAAATACCACTTGACTGAAGAAGAAAACAGACACAGCAATCAAATGACTCCTACTCCTACTGACCTTCTGCTCTATTCGTGGATGAGTGCCTTGCTCAGTCATCATCAGAGAAGCTTCCTCCTACAACAGATGGAAAAAAACACAGTGACCCACAGCCAGACATTATGCAGAAAATGAGAGACCTTGGAACACTCAGCCCTAAAGAGAATGTCTCCATCAAATCCCTACCCTCAGGGCTCAGAGAACCCTGTGAAAGAGGCAAAAAGAGTATAAGAGCCAGAGGGGAAAGAAAACAAGGCTCTCTAACCCAACAGGATTGACACCCATATGAACTCAGAGACTGGGGCAACATGCACAGGGTGTCTGCCCCAGATGGGGTCCTAGAGCTAGAGGAGAAGTGGGCGTACTCCCTCATCCTTAACCCAGAGGCAATTGCCAAATGATAACCACTTGCAAATGAAAATTTAGTTTTCCCCAGGAAAGTCTCACTGGGGTAACAAATTGTTTATAAGGTAGGCTGCATGCTCAGCAGTAGATGGCCAACAGAAAACAAGCTCCAGAGCATCTTTGGGGGTTCCTTGTCTCATTATGGCATGTCAAGGCTTCTCCTTTTTAAAATTTTATCTTTTTAATTTTATTTCACTTATGTACTTTTCTCTCTCCTTTTACCCTACATGTCTTTTGTATACATATTATGGTTCCCAGTTTAATATTTTTATGGGCTTCCTGAGTGTGCAAATGAGTGGGTCTTTGCATCTATATCTGTTTTTTTGTGCCTTTTCTTGGCTCTTTTCCTTCTATTTGGTTTTTCCTATTGTGTTGTGTTAGTTTTTATTTTTTATATTATACTATGTTACATTATATTATTAAGACTTAAAAGGCTGTTTGTTTCTAATAAGAGACAGAAAGGGGGTAGATCTGGATGGGAGGAGTGACGGAGTGGAAATGGGAGGACTAGAGGAAGAGGAAACTGTAATCAATATATATTATGTGGTTGAAAAAAGCCATTTTCAATAAAAGAAAAAAAGATTATGCTTCTGAATCCTACACAGTGATGGTTCTATTGCACACTGACAGTTATGCTATGGCTGAGGAGGTAGGTACCATGTGCAGAGTCAAACTCTTTAGTGAACATTAGTCATTAATATAGAATTATTGTGTGAATTATATAAGTTTGAAAATTCCATTATATGATGAATGGTTGAGACCTATATCTGAGTGTTGTGTTGGACTGGTAACCCTAGGGTGAAGCTGTGTTGTTCTTTCGAAATCCTAATGGCTCACAACTGATTAAATTCTAAGCAAATGGATGAATTCAACCCCAAAGGCAAACACTTACTGATTCTAGTGGCTAACTCTGAGTTTATAGATAACTGGGGTATGAAAATATTTACATAGTCTGTCATTTGGTACCTCCAGAACTTTGCAAGAGAAGAGTGACAGTGACACTAAGTACAACCTGGCGCTTACCCAAGCGCATCCAGCATCAGAATTGAGAGCCATCCAGTATCTCTAGAGTCAGGCTCTCTCTTCAGTGTTGTGCTGTCTCCCAGCCTTTGAGAAATCAAAAAACGCTGAATTCAGAATCTGTAAAAACACTCAGCTGCTGCAGAAATAGCCTTTCCGGGGAGCTGTGCCCTGACGCCTCACAGTGGAAGCAAGGCTGGACCATCCACACACTCCCTTTCTTGGCATCTCAGCATTCAATCATTTGAAGCTGAGTTTTTCCTTCTTCCCCGTGTGTCCTCACTTCGTAATTCGAGAGCTGAATTTCTCCAGCTGTGTGTGACAAGCATAGGGAAGCTGTTCACTACCGAGTTCTAGCAAACGGTTGAAATTGTACACTGTATTCCCTTCCTAGATCTATAGATGTTGTGTAAAAATATATCTAATTCTCCTTGCTTGTGTCTTGCAAGTGAAGCATAAACCTAATTAGTCTTATCAATAAAAACCAGGAGTCAGACATCAGGGTAATGAGCTGAAATATCAGAGAAGCAGAGGAGCAATCACCAGTGACGCCTTACCTCTCCAGATCCTCGACCAAAGGGGTCAAGATCCTGTATCCGCCCCACCTCATCACTTCCTGTCTCCACCTCCTGAGTGCTGGGATTAAAGGTGTGAGCCATCACTGCTTGGTCTCTATGGTTAACTAGTGGCTAGCCCTGCCCTCTGATCTCCAGGCAAACTTTATTTGTCAGAACACAAATAAAATAGCACACAGCATGAAAGTACTAATGTTGACATTACTTAAGGTAGAGTAACCTTGCTTAGGTACAAATGTGTGGGCTGCTTATATGTGCATGCATGTGTGCACATGTACATGGATTTGTGTGTGCCTTTATGTGTACATGTGTGTCTGCAGAGTGCATGTGGGTATGGTTCAGGGAGCTAAATTTGGTGCCAAACAAAATTGAATTTGGGACACTCTTCTCTTTTTAAATTGCATGGTCTGAGACTTCTCTCCACTTGTTGAAATGAAGAGAATTATGCAGCTTCTCTCACAGGCCTGTTGTGTTGTGAGAAAGGTGGCGTTGATATATCTAGAGCAATGTCTAACACAAAATACAAGACATTATGATAACATCACTGCATTTCCCTTTTCCATTTCTGTCAGCATGGAGGTAAGAAAACATTCTGTTGACATGCTCTATAATCACAAAATCTGACCGAGCAGCAGCTGATTATTACAACACCAAGCAAAACAAATAGTTCTAGAAAAAAACAGATTGGGCACTCTGTGAAGTTATTATCTGAGTGAAGTTGTTGTTCAAACTCTCCAGAACAGCACAGGAGGAAATGTTTTATATGTGCAACCTCTCAGTCTGAGCCACTGGCCACAAGTATTGAGCGTAGGAGATACTGTAATCCAACTAAGAAACTGTACTATAATTTAGTTTTGCTTTCCTTAATTTAAATTTACATAATCATCTGTAGTTATCTTCATTCAGTCATATCTACAGCTACAGAGTAGCCTCATGGATTTACTTTTCTTAGGGGAAGGGGTTTAAAAAAAAAAAGAGTCTAGTAGCCCAGGCTAGCCTTAAATTCTCTATGTAGCTCAGACTCAGATCTCTTGCCTCAGGCTGTAGAGTTCTAGGATTACAGGTATGTTCCTCTACCATGAGCTAGAATTGACTTTCTAAAATCCCTTGGAAAATTAAAATGCTGCTGAATTTAGTGTCTGCCTGAAGTATTACAGACTTTCTAGAAGTTTTAGAGCTTGTCCAAAAGTGATGACATCTTTGGATGCTACAGCTAATTCCTCCTTTTCTTTCTCATGGCGTTCACATCCCAGATTCATAGTTTTTTTGGCCCCTTTTCCTTCCTTGCACATTATTTAAGTTGGTAAAATTATATTGAACAAGAAATGAGTTGAATTACTTGAACAGCTAGCCTGAGAGCTATGCTAACTTACTTCCTTTAATTCAACAGTAGGAGACAACATTTTTTTTATCATCAATACCCTATTTAAACTAACATGATTATCAATTAGATGGTACAGATCAGGAGGAAATTATCTTCATAATAATCCATAGGTAAAAAAGGCCCGGTTAGAATGGGATATTTCCATGAGATAACACACTACATTACAGGCAGTGGGGATCTCCCCATACTTATTCACACCATGCCAGATACCAGAGAAAGATGGCAGCAGCAAACATGTGAAGATACAGCAGAAGCAAAAGGCATTCTGGAGTCTGTGGTCTCAGGGACTTGTCTATCGGAGATTCACCCTTCGAAGATTCACCTCCTGGTGGGCTGACACCAAACTGCAGTTGCCACCTGCTGCTGCTCTGACATGGACACTGGCAAGTATGCAACTAATCAACAATGAAAAGTGTCTTACTATGCTCCAGGTTCTCGCCCTCCATGTTTCCTTTAAGCTTTTTATAAAACAGTATAAACACTGGAAAGTGGCCTCAGTAGTCACTGTGTAGATTCATGAGCAAAGCTTGGCTCCACACAAAGTGAGACACAGAAGGAAGCATGGCCACCTGAGGACAGATGGCCACCCAGCTGCCCAGCACCAGCAAAAGAATGGAGTAGTTGTCTACAGTAGAGATGGTCTATATACTAAGTTGTGAGAGCCAACGTTATGTTTTAAGTTTTAATTACTATGCCTAAGAGATCCATGAAACAAAAATGCCTCTGATCTGCAAGCTCCTTGTTCAAGGATAGATAGTTCTTGAAATGCTGGAGGCTATTGTTTATGGGAGATAATAAGCCACATGTTTCCACTCCCCTAAACAAGTTTGTCTGATCCATTTACACTGGATGTGCTTGATCACATGTGAGCAGGAGGTTCATAGGCAGAAAATAGTCAAGATACATACTTGCCACTGACTGGACCTGATGGGAAATGTAATGAATTATGGGTTTCCTTCTTAAATCCTTGCCATACTTTATTCTGGGCCATTTCCCAGGAACCTGGGTAAAGACCTGGCTAGAGCCCATCCACCTGGCCAGTATTTAATTAAAGTTTGCTTCAAATTTGGCTTTAAACTGTGGTCATAGTCTTATTTTCGATCAATGGGATTAACAGGTGATGACAATCTGGAAGAATCAATGTAATCAAAACCAACTTCGCAATAAAGAAAGATTTTGATGTCAGATGTAAAATTGAATATTATTACTCACATCTGTAATCCCAACACCTGAAAGGTAGAGAAGAGAGAATTATGAGTTTAAAGGCCAGATTTTGCTACATAGAAAGTTCAAGGTCACCATGGATACATGAGCCCTGTCTCAAAAAAAAAAAAAAAAAAAACTAAAAGAAACCAACAGAGGGACATACTGCTTCAACTTTCACAGAATCATTAGACCTATAATCATCATAACCAGGCAGTAATGAGCAGGCCACTGAAGTTTGAAGCATCTAACTTCTAGATAGGATGACACTTACCCACTTCCAGGGCTGAAATAGTTACAAATTGACTAGGAAACAGCCAATGACCTTAGCTACCCTAGCTCCTCTTGGCACACCTCCTGGATGTTGTCACAATCCAGGAATTAAAAGCCAATATTAAGATCAGGGGCACAGAGCCTGCTTCATCTCTAAACTGAGGTAGCAAGTGTCAATACTTCCATTTCTGTAACAAGTTGGAGAGTAGGCAAAATACCTTTGCCTACATTTAGCTTACTCTGATTTTAAAAGAGACAAGAAAATAAGTGTAATCAGCATTTAATATTAAAGAGTTTATCTACAGAAAATATAAGACCAATTTATATATGGTAAATAAAGCCTAAGAGTAAATATCCTGTGAATCCAGAGTATAGGGGACCATTTAAATGGGGTCACAATGGGGACTGACAGAGGTCAGGTCAGGGGAAACTAAGTATCAATGTGATTTCTCCTGGGTGGAGCTTGAATGACATTTCTCATCACATGATGCTATGATTCAGTCCCTCTAACTTTTCTTGCCAATAATTCAACACTGTTATTTTTTCTGAGCAGTGGTAATTGGGGAATTTTTGGAACCAGAACATAAGATAACAGATGGGCCATCAATGGTCCTAAGTTACGGTGGTGACAACATCATTGGAGGGCAGCTTTTTATTAAATTATTCCCAATAAAATTTGAAAACAAGTGTATGCAAATAATGACCTAATTCATTCATTTAAATAAATTCACTAGTTTAAAATGAATTGTGATCAGTTTGTAGAAGCAGCTTACATTATGCTAGTATTGTTGGATATTAATTCTACATGAGACTGTATATTTAATTTAGAATGAATAATAAAAGCAAGCCTCTGAAATACAGAATATGTTGGAATAAGACAAAATGGGAAAAGATTCAATTATACATACTTCCTAAAAGTTGACTGCTTCTCAAATCTATTCATAACAGTTCAGTGTTATTTTTTTTTAAAGAAACAGTTTAATGATGTCACTTGTCAAAGAACGGATAAAATAAGACATAGTAGAGGAAAAAAATAAATAAAATTTCCATTCCTTTTAGCCCATCAAAGCAAAACAAAATGCTTAATTGGGTGTCATAACGGAATGTTTCACTATTTTACTGCCCAGTAAATAAAAGCTGTTTTCAAGTCAGATAATTAGGTGTCAAAGAATGCAATATCTGTTTGAATACCAGTGAGAAAAACACCAACAAAGACATTCCTCCCCCAAAAATCTTCATATGCATAGGGAAATGACCTCTAGAAAGTTCTGTGAAGCATGCCACAGAACTAGGGGCATCAATGTGTTCATGAATGTCTTTGTAAAAGTAATTATTTTTCCTTTTAATGCCAGAGAAAGTCACAGCTGGTAACAAAACTCAGAAGGGAAAGACTTGGTCATTTCCTACCAAGCCTTAAGTGTAACTTCCTGTATGTGAAGTTCATCAGGGTCACTGTTGTATAACAACCCATCCACACTGTGAAGGATGCAAGGAATGTTGGCTAATCTGACCCATCTCCTGCTGTTGTTAAGAGGAGGAGGGCATCCTTCAATAGGCTGTGCATCATATGAAAACTTGCCGTTCTGAAATAGTCATTTTATTCACATAGTTGAATTTATACAACACAGCTGCACATAAAGGGTGGTGTCTTGGTTATTTCTTTTTCTTCTTGTATTTCTACTCCCATTGTTACTGGTAGCCCACCCGAGATGACCACTCAGACACAGTTTATAACCAATTGGAATTCTATTTCAGCTGGCTGGGACCACACCAGGTATTTAGGATTTAGGTGTGGCCCCAGTGTCTATAGTACAAGGTTTTTGAAGGCAAAAACTATGCCCTGGTATAGTGTTCTATTGGGTGGGGTAGGTTTCGCAAAAGTAGAGTTAAACAGAAGCTAAGATAAGCAGTTAGCTGTAGGGGGTTCCTCACAAAGCTAGGATACCCTGACCTTGGATTCCTAGAATAGATTTGGGTAATTTTCCCTGGGATTCTCCTTCATGGAGATCAAATTCTATTTAAATCTAAAATGGCCTCAGCAAGATGGAGGAACCTTTGCATTGTCTTGGCCTATCACACCATTGTATCATTGTTGTGCACAGACACTTTGCATCTTCTGTCTTGTCTACAGGCAATGACCCTCTATGGTTTTTTAAAAACACTTGGACTGCCTACCTTGAGGTTATCAGTAATCTTAATTAAAAGAGACAGTGCCCCACCACCTGAATGACACTTTATTGGCCTAGGAAGTTCTCCATAGACCCTGGGCTTTGTGGTTAGTACCCACAAAGTCATTCCCATAGATGTCAGAATTTCTTCATCCATGTGGCTGATGGATTAGCCATCCCTCACACTATAGCATGAAAATCACTGCCACAGTCCATTGACTAACATCCCAGAGTGAGTCTGGAACAGGGGTCATGATATTTACTAAATATCACAGAACCTGTATCTTTTGTCATAACATTCTTTCCAGCTTAGTTTTAGTTCTTGGAGGAAGTTTGAATTCAAATTGAAAATATTTATTTATTTCTCTCTGGAAGACTCAACATGAAATACCTGCTAAACCTAATACTACAGCTAATTGTTAACCCCACTGATTGAGAATAAGACCACTACCACAGTCGAAAGCCAAATTTGAAGCAAGCTTTAATTAAATACTGGCCAGGTCCATACCCAGGTTCCGGGGAAGTGGCCCAGAATCAAGTGTGGCAAGGGCTTAAGGAGGAAAACCCATAAGTCATTGCATTTCCCATCAGGTCCAATGAGGGACAAGCATGTATCCTGACATTTTTCCTGCCTATGTATCTCCTGCCCACATGTGATCAAGCACATCTGGTACAGATGGGTCAAGCAAACTTGTTTAGGGGAGTGAAAACATGTGGCTTGTTATCTCCCATAAACAATAGCCTCCAGCATTTCAGAAACTATCTGTGCTTAGTCAAGGGGTTTGCAGATCAGAGGCATTTTTGTTTCATGGATCTCTTAGTCATAGTAATTAAAACTTAAAATGTAACTTTGGCTCTCATACTATTATTTGTTTTCTAATAAAGATTTTTCTGGAATTCAGGAAAGGACTTTAAAAAACCAAATATTTGTGGTTACAGGAGATGGCTCAGCCAGTAAGGCACTTGCTGCCATGCCCCATGATCTGAACTCAATTTTAGGAACTCACGTGGTAAAAGAGGAAAAATATTTTGTTCAAGTTGTCTTCTGACCTCTTCACCCATGCTGTGGCATGTGTATACACACATGTGCACACACACGCACACATACACACATTCATGTTAACACACATATGCACACACACACAAGTTCCCACTCACACACACGCACACACAGTCATGTATACACACGTATGTACACACGCATACATAGGCACACACTCACGGAAATGCAATGCACACATATGCACGCAAGCATAGAGACATACGAACACACACACATATGTGCACGCACACACACATTTCTTGTTTACCTCATTGTACTATAAGTGAAGGATAAAAACTATTTTAAGTGCTGAAAGCAACCTCCAGGTAATAGAATGAGAATGAGCAAATATGTTTTCCTATGTGCACTGGGGTCATAACCTCTGAAGATGGTGTTCAGGAAGAAAACACTGCCTTCTAATCTACTCTGCCCTCACCCCTGGGAGAGAAGGCCCCCCAGACAGTCGAGGTAAGGCTAGCTTTTCCCCCAAGATTCAGCTTAGTATCAAAGTTGTAGAGATTGTCATTCACACCTACAAGTGATCAGCGTCAGTTTGGAAGGAGCTCGAGGAGGGCTTGTAAGGGGCAATAGGTGGTTTCACATGGGAAGGACAGGTATGCTACACTGAAGACCAATTTCACCAGCACAGCCCAGGATCTGCCTGTCTTCATGAGGGCCAAGGTTTCCCCTGGGGGGTACATTTGCCTTGGACTTGCAATATGTGCATGGGCTTAATTTCTTACTGTTTCCTCCAAAGAACCGATGGCATTCTCTCCAGTAGCCAGGAGGCCATGTGGTCCAAGCCTGAGCCCTATAAGATTCATGAGCAGGAAACCAGGCCCACTAGTTCAGCTAGCCAGAACTGGAGTGCACTTGCTGACCCCTATGATGATTAAGAAAACAGAAGCATCTAGAAGCCCTTCTTCCCAAGTGGGGTGGGGGGTGGGGGACGATACCAAAGAGACCAGGAGTCACTCTCTGTCTCAGCTTCAGGTTAAGTTCCTTTCAAAGATTATCTTATCCACCAAAAAGGAGAAAAATGTTTATAAAATGTTAATGATGGCTTATAATTTCATAATCTTAGAGATTTGATTAACAGCTAATGGCCAGTTTCTTAGTGTAGGAGCTGCTGGCAGCTCCGTCTGGGATATACAATTAGCCAGCCGGTCATTAAATCCTGGCAATGACTAATTAGCCCAGGATTAAAAGCTTAAATATAAATAAAAATGGGATTGAAACTCTTTAAATTAGTGGGTTAATGTGCTCTGTCTTGCCATGGATGTACTGTATATTTTATTATTATGAAATGTTTCTAGAGAGGGGCTGTCTGTGTTGCAGTAAGGACTACAGGTCTGTGCACAGCAGCTCCTCCTGTGGTCTGCCTTACGGTAGCCATTGTTTTATATGTCCCTTAATGTCCCCTTAATGGAATCTCTTTGAGTCACATACTCTTTGCATCTTTGTGAAATCATTTGGAGGTATTATCATACACATTGTTATTTTTGCTGTTGTTTAGGGTTTTGATTTGTTATTTTTCCTTTTCTTTATTATCACACCTTCCCGTTTTAAAGCTTCCTTCCTTCCTCCCCTGGCCAGCTCTGGGAAGGCACATACACAGGCGTCTTTGTCTCATCATCAATATCATTACTGTCAAGTGATATTGACTTCGCATAAGTCTGGTCTGTGGCTGTCTCCGTGGAGCAAGACATTACCTTAGGAGTGCTTTTTGTTGTTTCAGATTGATTTTAGGTCCCATCACATAAATGTGAATTCACGTGTCCCCTTTGGTCCGCAAAATATAAATGAAGTGGAATCACCGAGGTTTATATTAGCCCCATCTTTTTAAAAACAGAAAGCCAAGGCAAAGAGAGGTCGTATGAACTGCCTGCAGGCACCCAGCACATTTCTGCTCAAGTCAGGATTGAGAATACATGTGTAGGCTGAAGGCATCTGTTCCTCAGCCTTGCTAAGTCAGAAACACCAGTAAACTTGGATGACTCCTGACTCCTTCAGTACAGTGTCCTTGGGAGTAGAAAGTAGGTTTTCAACTTGATAGCCTCCAAATTTTCCATGTTTTAGCCTCTTCAGTCAGAGGTCTTCATAGTGATAACCCATGAGACAGTTTAATTAAAATCTGTAATAGAACTCTGCCGTGCAAAAGCAATGCATTCAGGTGAGCAGACACATCTCTGGAAGCATAAGCAGGACTTCTGTCCTCCGTGGCAGGGGCTAGGGGTCAGAGAACGACATTCCCACTAACAGGATATTAATGTATTGAACAAATTTGTGTAGTAGCCATGGTGGGAAAAGACCCAAATTATGTCCTTCAATTCTGGAGGGCTTCTAGAAGACGAGACATCAAAAGTTGTTGGCATTCCCTTTTCACATGAGGGTTTTGGTGATAATCTTTCTGGGCCTTTCTCACCTCCTTTCTTTCTCCATGGGAAAGTCTTCCCCAGGGCAGGCTAAAGCTGTGAGCCCTTTAGCTGCTCTCAAATGTAAACTGGGTCATTCAAATGAATTCCCTGTTTCCTTCAAAGATTCCACACACTCGCAGAGCCTGCTCCTTAGAGACAAGTGTGTGTGCTTACAGACATACACAGTCTTATTTCTCTCTTTTGGGAGAATTCAGGACAAGAAAAACATGTGGGGGAGATGACAGCCCACCACAGAGTAAATCAGGTCAATAACGTAAACGCTGAACGGGTAAGGCGACTGTTTAAATGAGTTTCTATGAGGTAATTCTGAGTGCACCTAACCCAGATGTTGATTTTTAAACTATTACATTAGAATAAAACTAAATTATTGTGATTAATTTGAATATGAGTTTAAAGAAAAACGGGAAACTATTTTTTGTAACAATCAATCTCATTGTTTTGATTATTTGTTATGATTTTGGACTCCCGGTTGTAAACGGTGTTCTGGTCATGCCTGGTGGCAGGAGAAGGCTCTGACATCATGAGATGAAGTGAGGACAATAAAAAGACAAGATACAAGTGACAAACAGTGACTAGAGTTGATGTTTGTACACCAGAGAGATGATGAATCCCCGGCATACTGAAACATTTTGAAATAAGGGGAAAATGACCAAAAACTTAACAGAAAACTGGACTAAGAAAACAACCATAGAAACCAAAATTCCGGTAGTCGCCAGGCAAATACAAAGATAGCAATTGTGCTCCTAAGATGAATGCATAAAACCCATAAAGAGCTGTCCTAGCCACATAGCTAATTAGCAAAAATCCAGAGTGAGGGTGAATTAGTGTTCAACTGAGCATCCACATTCATTTCTGGTGGGAACAGAAGCATAATTCCAATTCCAGGGTTCCCGAGTTCATCCACAAAAGCACTCACAGACATGAAAGCAAGGCATCGCCTTCTCCACTGTGTGTGAGAGCACACGACTGGATGCAAGATCGAGGTAAACATTCACAACATGGAATCAGCCACAGTTCCGACTACCATGTTGTTATGGAAAGATGGACAACTACTCACATGTATTACTATGGAGTGGTAGTGATATATAAGAAATAGCGTAAATGAGAAAAATGTGCTCATACGGGTAAACTAAAAATATATAAAATATAACGATAATCTACATGTGTAATGCCTAATCTTGACACCATTTCAAATTCCCATAGTATTTAACTGGTTACTTATAAAAGGGGAAGGATACTTGGTTGGATGTACTGAGAAAGAAGCCAATTTTTTAAAATACTCCACTGTTTTTTTTAAATTTCATGATTAAAATATGCAAATTTTCCCTTTTAATACAAAAATTATGTTTACAAAATAATCCATAAATCACAAATGAATGAGCTAAATATATACACATATACATTATATATATATATATATATGTATATATCTCCAATGGTATAATGGTATAGGGGTGAATATTCAACCTGCCTTATACTGCAGTATTTTCACCTTACATACTCATTGAAATATATCTCATAGGTGCAGCTGCTGTAAAATCTGAAATTAAACTGTTTACAGGAATCAGTTTTATTCTGAGATTAGTAATGTAATGTGGGTGCTAAGAACTGTTAGCATGAAAGAAATAAAATGACAAATGGAAAAAGTATTTAGAACCTTCAGTGTTTCCATATCTGAAATGCTGCATGTCATATTATAAAAATATCCTAAGCTCTACCCCATCTCCCAAAAAATCCAAAATAAATAATTTACATCCAGTGCATGATTTGCTTCCCAGGATGTTACCTCTAAATATGCCCCACTAAATGAACCTAAAATTCTTAGGAAAGATGTTGACTTTTAACTATGGAGCAAGAAGTATACTGGATGAGCCCAGAATTTGTCACTAGGACTCAATTAACAATAACTAAAATAAAAATGGTATTGTGAAAATGACCAAATAAGAATCTGTCACTGTTACTGTACCCAAAAAGACACAAAGAATAAATAATTCCAGAATAGTTCATCAAAGGAGGGAATAATCCCCCACAACATCAACAAAATAACACAAGTTAATAAACATGGCTCATTAATAACTCTATATTAATTATCTCAATTCACCAAAAAAAAAAAAGATATGGAGTAAAGACTGAATTAGAAAACAGGATCCATTTCTCAGCTGCAGCCAGGAAACATACCTCACCACCAAGAACAGACTTAGAACAAATGAATTAAAAAATGGTATTCCAAGCAAACAGAGCGAAGAAAGAAGCAGGTGTGGTTAATTCTATATCCAACAAAACAGCCTTCAAATCAAAACCAATCAGCAGAGATAATACATACATATTAAAGGACAAAAACCAACCAAAATTGTGGCTGTTATATAGAGGAGATAAAAGTTTGACTCTCTCCAGCTGGGTGGCAGTGGTGGCACGTGCCTTTAATCCCAGCACTTGGGAGGCAGAGCCAGGCGGATCTCTGTGAGTTCAAGGCCAGCCTGGACTACAGAGTAAGTTCCAGGAAAGGTGCCAAAGCCACACAGAGAAACCCTGTCTCAAAAAAAAAAAAAAAAAAAGCCTAGACTCTCCACTATATTACATAGGGTAATAGAATATATGGAATATAGAATAATGGAATATATTCCTCCAGAATAGTTCTGAGAGTTGTGTTACATAATAGCATTTATATAAGGGGCTAGCATGACAGTATATAGTCAATATTTAGTCAGTAGCAATTAATGATAGATACACAGATGTTTCAGGAAATGATCAATGACAAAGTTTTATATATGCATACTCATTTAAGTACCTGGGTATATTGAGAGGAAGAGGGAGTGGAGTGTGGAGCATATCAACACAGCAAAATGTAACCTGCCTGCAGGGCAGAGAATTGGATAGAACCTGACTGTCTTCCATGACTTACAGTTCGGTATTAGTGAAGCCTTCAACTTCACTATACGTGGCAACATTATAAATACAACAGGGCATATTTAAATGTCATGACTAGTTCAGTAGTTCAATTTTCTGGCATGAAATAGTAAACATACAGAGGGGCAGTGGTGGCGCACACCTTTAATCCCAGCACTTGAGAGGCAGAGGCAGGTGGATCTCTGTGAGTTCGAGGCCAGCCTGGTCTATAAAGTGAGTTCCAGGACAGTCAGGTAAAGGTTTAAGTTCACTAACTGGTTCTAGAATGCACCAAGATGAAGCAGGGAAGTGGTAGAAGAACATCTGCTGTACATGCTCACAAACATATCTGCAAAGATCTGGATGTGTCTTATGAGGTGATGTGGCCACATCAGGATCAGAACATGTAGATACTGTTAAGATACACCTGAAACTGAAACATATGCTTCAATGTATCTTTATAAAGTGGATCCTTCTATCTGATTTCCATTCATATTCCCAAGAGATTCATGGACATGTAGAGGGGAAGAGAGGGTTATTATTTATTTCCTCTCTTCTGAAACACCAAAGGGCACTTTGATGAACCTGGTATGGCCCACTGCTTCAGTGGTGTTGATTCTCTTAACTGTACAAGGAAATGTCACCAAAATGACAGTAATTATTCCTGAGTTTAAGAAACTTTGCTGATTTGTCTGCTCTCGGAATGCTTATAAAGTCAATGATAAATGTGTCCTGTTTTGTTTGTTTGTTTATGAAATTGTAATATAATTACAACATTCCTCCATTTCCTTTCCTCCCTCCTAACCTTCCCATGTACTCCTCCCCACTCTGCTTCAAATTCGTGGTCTCTTTTTACACTAATTATGGCATGCATATATGTATATATATAGATCTTCCTAAATATAACCTGTTTAATCTATATATGTTATTTGTATGTATGTTGACAGGGCTGACCATTTGGCACTGAACAACCAATTGGTATGTTCTTCCCTAGGTAAGAGCACCTTTCCTGCTCCCTGCTTCCTCAGTCGCCTATAGTTCTTTGTTGCATAGGGTTGAGACTATGTGGACTTTTCCCCATCCGGTTTGTTATGTCCATTGGTATCCCCTTTGTCTAGCTTGTGTTTGGCCAGGAATCTTGGTGAGACTTTATGAGTGTAGGTTCTGGTGTCACTAGGAGACACAGTCTCACGGAAAGATCTGTGATCCTCTGGCCCTTACAGTCTTTCCTCCCCCTCTTCTGCAGTGTTCCCTGAGCTTTAGTTATAGGAGTGTTGAAGAGATGCATCCATTTAAACTGCTCTCTGCAACTCTGGATCTCGAATGGTTTGGCTTTCTTTTCTGTAGTTATCTCCATCTTTTGCAAAGAAAATTTTCCTTATTGAAGGGTGGAAACTATGCTTACCTGTGAGTATAAGGACAAATGTTTATAGATTTTTTTTAGGGATTATGCTGGTTTAGGAAATTAGAGGTTGCAGATTCTCCTCCAATAATCATGATTTCACTAGCACTGAGTAGTTAGCTACGTTATTAGAACCAGGCATGGTTTCCCTTTTGCTAAGAGGGCCTTCAGTCCAATTAGATAGCTGTTGGTTACCACCAAGGTGTGTGTGCCACTGCTGTACCCATATATTATGTGGCCTGTTTTTACCATTTGAAAAATGGAGGGGCACAACTTTCTCATACTAAATGTTCCCAGAATCTATACAGTGGTTGTGGTGGTTTGAATGAAAATGGCCCCAATAGGCCCACAGAGAGTAGTACTGTTAGGAGGTATGGCCTTGTTGGAGTAGGTACAGCCTTACTGGAGGAAGTGTGCCACTAGGGGTGGGCTTTGAGTTTTCAGAAGCTTAAGCTAGTGTCACTCTTTCTTCTTGCTGCCTGCTGATCCAGATGTAGAACTCCAGGCTACCTCTCCAGCACCAGGTATGCTGATAATGGACTAAACCTCTGAACTGTAAGCCAGTCCCAAATAAATGTTTTCCTTTACAAGAGTTGCTGTGGTCATGGTGTCTCTTCACAGCCATAGAAACCCCAACCAAAACAGTGATATAATGGATGACACAAAAAGAATACCCCATAATAAGACACAAAGGCCAATACACTAGTTAGCTATGGAAGGAGAGAGAACTTTGAGGGAGGAGTTGGAGATCAAGATAGAATACAGGGATGGAGAATTTAGACAGGCAGAAAGGCTGAAAGAATATTCTAAATAGAGGGCATAGCTTGAGCATTAGTGTTACAGAAGACGACTAAGCTACAAAGATCAAAACTAGTCAGACTTTTCTTACACATGCTTGTAAGGAAATTCAAGTACATTATATCACTGTTTTGGTTGGGGTTTCTATGGCTGTGAAGAGACACCATGACCACAGCAACTCTTGTAAAGGAAAACATTTATTTGGGACTGGCTTACAGTTCAGAGGTTTAGTCCATTATCAGCATGGGAAGCATGGCAGCATGCAGGCAGACCTGGTGCTGGAGAGTACAGTCAGTGTTGTAGCACGAATCCTAATTGGTCTTATAACAAAAACCTGGAGCCAGATATCTGGGTAAATACTGCAAGATCAGAGGAAACAAACCACAGCCACTTCTCACCTCACCAAGGGGGAAGATCCTGTCTCCATGAATCCTCAGACTGAACGCCTCTGAGTCCCTAGCTGAGAAGGGGGCTGAACTCCTGTCTCCTTCCGCCTTATGTTCTTTTCTCTGCCTGGCTGTACCACTTCCTGTCTCAACCTTCCTAGTGCTGGGATTAAAGGCATATGTGCCTCCCAAGTACTGGGATTATAGGTGTGAGCCATCACCACATGGCTGTTTCTCTTTTAGACTGGATTAATCTCCTGTAGTCCAGGTTGGCCTCAAACTCACAAAGATTCATCTGCCTCTGACTCCTGAGTGGTAGGATTAAAGGTGTGTGCCACCACTGCCTGGCCTCTATGGCTAACTCTGTGGCTGGCTCTGCCCTCTGATCTTCAGACGAGCTTTATTTGTTAGAGCATATACAAAATATCACCACAAATGTAATAATAAAATACAGGACCAAAACTGTACCAACTGGTACTACAACTGATTCCCTCTCTTTCTTTCTCATATACATATACATAAGTTCATATTCACATGTTAATATATATATACTTACATATAAACACATATGTATGTGTGTACTCTCATATTTAAGGAAGTAGGCATGATAAAGCAGGCTGAGTGGAGCTGAGAATTCCTATAGAGCAGCATGGACAATTGATTGCTTCTAGGTCAATCATCAAATGAGGATTTGGAGTCCCTTAAGGTCGATGTAATTCTCTCATTAAGATGACTGAAATAACCAGCCTAGGAAATAGTCAATATGGTTATTCCATCCATCTTAATGACCCAGTCAGATCAACTCAGGATATCTTCAACACCAGAGGGGAAACTCATATGGGAGCATAGCAGCAGATTTGTTGAGCTCTCCTGATTTAAACATGAGCTAAGACACAGAGAAATCACTGTTTGCAAACCACATTACTGAGATGACACCTCACAGAAGCAGGAAGAGAACAGTGTGATTCTGGGTGCATGCACAAAAGAAGGAATGAATAAAAGCACAGGAAGTATCCCTGGTCAAGCTATGATTCTAGCTCCCTGGTGCGTGGAAAAGGTGGGGCTAGGGAAAGGGCTCAGCAAAGGGCCTATTGCAGAAGCATAACAACCTGAGTTCTGTCCCCAGAACCCATGTAAAATGTCATGAGGTCACAAGTTTGAAAGAGAGCAGACAGGAGGTGGGGGAGTGGTATGAGAGGGTTTGGAGGAAGGATCTTGGTTGCAGCACAGAGAAATATTGTAGTTACATTGTAATCTCAAAAAGAAAAAACGTCAAGTGTGTCACACAGACTTGTGATCCCAGACTGGAGAGTCAGGGACAGTGGATACCTGGGGCTCACTGACAAAATAGCCTAGGTTAGCTGGTGAGCCCAGATCCCAGTGACTCTGTCTAAAAACTCAAGATGGACAGCTCCTGGGGAAAGCAATTGAGATTGACCTATGGCTTCCACATGCACACACACACACACTACCCCCACCACCACCACCACCCCCACACATGCATACAAATACACACACAATACATATACACACATCATCGCACACACACACACAGCACACATACACACACACACACCACATATGCACACACACACTTACTTATGTACACACAAAAATGCACACACACTTATACAGATATACCAAACACACATACACACTTGCTTATAAAACACATAGACACATGTGCACACACTCTCACACTTATACATGCAGAGAGAGAGAGAGAGAGAGAGAGAGAGAGAGAGAGAGAGAGAGAGAGGGGAGGGAGGGAGGGAGGGAGGGAGGGAGGGAGGAAGGAAGGAAGGAAGGAAGGAAGGAAGGAAGGAAGGAAGGAAGGAAGGAAGGGCAGGAAGGGCAGGAAAGAGATATGATAGTTACAAAGCAGGGGAAAGCATGCAAATTGGTAGCACAGGAAGGTCAAGTGTATGCTGCCTCGGTCAGTGACCAGCTCAGGCCTTCACTATGCAGCCAAGTTTCATCAAGGATGAACTCTGACAGCAGTATTCACGATGGAAGTCATCATAACTGCAATGACAATAATGTAGTCTGCTGACAAGGGGAGACAGCAATAACCATGGAAGATTGATGGCAGAAATGATGAAGCAGAAGTCTGGGGCAGTTTCTGTTAGTGAATATGAAGTGGGAATTAGAGGGAACGAGACTGGTGAAGCCGCCCTAATGTGGGGATGACGATAAATGCATAAAGGAAAGAGCAGAGTGCAGCCCTGGGACGGTCCATCAGGGAAAGCAGGATGTGTTCTGATTTTGCTGCAACGAGGCAGCAGTCTGCTCGGCACAGAGCCAGAGGTAAGAAGCCTTCCCACACTGGGGCTCTTACAGTCAAAACAATCTAAACCAAAGGCTTGGTATCACATGACAAGTTAGGGATACAGGAAGAACACATAAAGACACAATCCAGACCCCACTGTCTATTCCATAAAATACCAGGTACATACTCTCGGATACCTCAAGGAGTAAAGCTAATTGCTGTCTTAATATCATCCCGACTGTTAGCATGTGTATCCCAGGAAATGCAGAGGAGTTTCTTGAATTGCCCTGGTGTGATAGACCCAAGCACATCCTCTCAATGGAACTGGGAAATGAGTAAAGCTTTGGTTTCGTAACTGAGAGTGATGGGGAAAGTTTGACGATTTGGGTTCTGTCTCTTCCTCATGTCTTGGCCATCTCTCTTTCCTGATGCCTCAGCTCCATACCAAGTCACATCATAGATTTTCCCACAGTCCCAAGTTCCATTAGATGTACCCAGACTGTGCCCTCTTCCTTGAGTGTCTTCTTTTAGTGGAATTCCAACTGAATAGTTAGAACTGCAGCATGTACACCGGCGCTAGGCTAGATTATCCACAGTAACAAATGACAAGATTTCAGTCCTGTAGAAAAAGGATTTCTTTCCTCTTGATCATTATAAGATGCCCATGTAGCCATTCTATGGTCCAAGCTAAGGGTATTGCCATCTTGCTGCTACCTTCCTCCCTAATTAGCATCTTATAGTCTACCTGGCAGAGAAAGTGGAGTGCAAGGCATGAGCATTAAAAGCTTAGGTCAGTGAGTCAACACCTGTGTTCACAGCCCATTACCAGAGGGAGACACTGGATCCACTTAGCTGAAATAGCCATAGGGAAGCCTCATCCTTCAGATGTAAGACTCAGCTTCAGACTTTAACCCTTAGCATGCATCCCAGCAGCCTCATCTTAGATGCTCCCAGAGGTCCCTCGCCCTTCCCCTCCCCAAAGTTTCTATTTCTGTGGTGGCTGATAACTGTCATTGCTAGTAAGCTCTCCAACAGACAATGCTGCTCCTGGGCTCTCCCTTCTGAGTGCACCTGATTAGAGAGACAGTGATCAAGCCTGTTTATGCATTAAAATCACCTTGGAGAACTTAAAAAGCAGACATGCTGAGGCACCACCCACAGAGGTTCTGATTTCACCAGTCCACTGTGCCTGGGACATCTGAACAGTCTCCTTCACACGCAGGGTGGCTTGTTCAAAGGAATGCAGCTTAACTACAGTGGGGGTTGGTTTCATCAAAGGGCTCACACTACAGGTGAGAGATCAAGGTCAGTATTATGCTGTGATGCAGTGGCACTTCAAAGTCAGACACCAAGCGTCCCAATCCCAGGAACTTTCTTTTCCCTTGAAGGGCACAAATAAGGAACAGTATTTCAAGGCCACAGTTTCCTTACTGTTTTCCCCAGAATGCATCTGCCTCTTTCTTGGGGGACCAGGCTATCAGTGCAGCAGCTGCAGGTGCTGGGGAAGGAAAGTCGATGTCCTTCTTATCTCAGTTCATATACTGAGAACAGGCTGAGGATGCAGCACAGCCTGGAAGAAGCTGCCTGGGAGCCCGCCCTCTCCCTCACAGCCTCCATCTTCAGGGCCCAGCTTGGGTTCCTTATGGGAGGCCTCCACCATGAAAGAGGATTCCTTCCTAAAACACAGGAAAGGATTATACACAGAGCCACTGCCAGGTGCTCCTGGTCCCTGACAACTCCCAGGCTGTCTTAAGACAGTCGAAGAAAAATCTCATTTTTAAAATCAGCAAAGGAGAGAGAAAAGCTCCCCCGCTTTGGGTTTGGGGCCTGCTCCCATCCCTAGCACAAAGTGTTCGATTCCCAGCCATGGAATTTTACTGAATTCATCAACCGTAGGTAAAAATAAATAAATAAGAGCTGATCTGCCATCCTTTTCAGGTCTATGCTGATTTCCCAGCCATCAGATGCACACCCTGCTCTAATGGCCTCCGGCCTGACATCCAGGCGAACAACTGAGAAACAGCACCATCTGCTGGCCAGAGGTCCCAAATGAGTGGAAATTTCCATCTTTTTTTCAGTTTGTGCCAGACAGCAAGAGGTCCTGGAACAGACACACTGGTTGATATTCACTGCAATCATTCAGTTCCTTTCACCAAATCAACGACAAATTCTGACATAGAATTAGGCTGCACCTTACTGTGCACATGTATGGACAGGCGGAAGAGGACAGGTGTGTTGATTGCTTTTTGTGGCTTCAATCTTTTCTTGGTAACCATGTGTCAATTTTAATAGTAGGAGCCTTGGCTCCTGTTATTATCTTGTATAAGGATTTCAAATGAGAACCTCAGAAGAGATTGGGGGAAGGAACTGGGAGAAAGTCTCATCCTGGCTGCCTGCGGCTCTGGGATTTCGACTTTGTGGTCTGGACATGGGAATCCAATGTTTTGGGAGTTGTTTTCTTCTTTCCTTCCTTCCTTCCTTCCTCCCTCCCTCCTTCCCTCCCTCCCTCCTTCCCTCCCTCCCTCCCTTCCTTCCTTCTCTCCCTCCCTCCCTCCCTTCCTCTTTCTTCCTTCCTTCCTTCTTTTTTCTTTCTATTTCACTATCTATTTATTATTCTCCTATACATTTCATACATCCTGACCATAGCTTCCCCTCCCTCCACTCCTCCCAGTCCTTCTGCCACCTCCCCTCTCTCCCAAATCCACTCCTCCATTTTCCTTCAAAAACAAACAAACAAACAAACAAAAAAGAGCAGGCCTCCCAGGGACATCATTGGAACATGGTGCAACAAGGTACAATAAGACTAGGCTTAAGTCCTTATACCAAGGCTGGATGAGGCAACCCAGCAGGAAGAAAAGGATCCCAAGCACAGGCAAATGAGTCCTAGACACCCCCCCCCACTCCCACTTCTTGGAGTACCACAGGAATACCAAGCTACACAACCATAGCATATGTGCAGAAGACCTAGGTCAGACCCCTTCAGGGTCCGTGTTTGTCATCCAAGCTAGATTAATGTGTAGGAGGAGTGCCATCGAGAACACTAAGAACGGAAGAGGGAGCTGCTGGGTTTTGACGAGGCTGGGGTGTGAGTGGTGGTTCAAGCTGATGACCAACCAGTATCTCTGTGTTCCTCACTGCCTGTGGACCACCCTTGAGGATAGCTCGATACTTTCTACTTCCTACTTCTTTAGTTCAGTAGATCATGGGGATATATACCTTTGCCTCTTGGAACTGTGAGGGCAGAGGTGAAAACAGGCAATGGACAAGAGTACGGCAGGCACTAAGTATTAATGACAGAGCTGTCCAGGGACAAATGAAGCATGTTCCCATCTACAGATAGGATTAACTATTATTCTTTCCCAGGACACAGATTATCTGGAAAAAAAAAATAACATATCAATTTCCAAGTGGTTAGAGAAAAAGGAAAACATAAAAATGATTGCAGATGGCAAATCCAGGCAGGTTCCTGTAAGAAAGGCAATCTGCTTAAGGTCATGCAGCCCAGAGGAGGCACAAATGAGTCCTCAATCTCATGGACAGGATTTCTCAAGATTACCTCGTTTTCTCACTACGGAACAGGACAATGCACCTGCCATTAGGAAGTTCATTTCACTGATTATGTGACAAGTACCACACATCTTTATATCACTCCATCACCCTACACCTTCTACTGCAGGGCCTAGAAGTTCACTTTCATGACTCACACTGCTGGCACTGAAGAGGCAACTTGTATGATGCTCACTTAAGGAGACAGGAGTGAAGAAGTCTGTGCACTATAGCCAGTGGCCAGATGGGACAGTGTATAGGACCACAGGTTCTGAACACAGGATGCTGGAGAGGGGATTCTAGGGCTTGTATTGAAAAGCTAGGAAAATCAATCAACTTCTTACAGTATCATTAATGGGCATAAAATAAGGCAAATGAATGATTTTTAAAGGTGTTTGACTCAAGCCAATCAATCAAACAAGCCACACAGGCCAGATGTTGACACTGGGCGTCTTCATTACTGTCTACAAGCTGCTAGTCCTGACTTTGGAAGAAAGTCTTGGGACTTGACAATTACAGCACTGCCCTTTCTAGAACAATCTCTTGGTCCTGGCCACCAAACCACTCGATACTCCCTCACACATCATTTCAGTAGTTAGCCATTTCTTCCCTCCCTCAACCGGGCTTTGAGAGCTTCCCTTCCTCTGGCCCTCATGGGAATCCATGGGTCAGCCAGGTACTCGCAACCCTGAGGTAAGGTCCCTATGACTGATGCTATTGCAGCCTTAATTTCTCTGGGGCCTGTTTCTATATTTGAGGTTTACATGCCCGAAACAAAACAAAACACTTTTTTCATACAAAACAGTAGAAAAGATTTGATATTGGCTTTAGCACACTTTTGGACAACATACTTAAACATGACAAGCTGTCTCTCAGCATGACTCTAAACTACTAGAATTTTCTGAAACTAAATCAATAGAGTGTCCTCGAGTGTTTCAAGATTTAATTCTGTTTGGGGCTAACAGAGTCCTGAGACTGACCCTTCTAATTGATGGCTTAGTTTAACAAACTGACCCTTGTTTCTGTGGTTTTGAAATCTTAACTGGAGACAGAAATGCTCCACTGGACAGTTGGTTCAAGTGTCACCTCTGTGGTGTATTTCCACCAGAGCTGACTCTGCTGTAGGCTATTTCAATCAATCTTAACATCTGATCTGACTCTGTGATGGAGTGTATGCGTGGATGCTGGTTTATACCCCTGTTATTGGGGAAAACATTTCTTCCCTTCACTCTGAAAAAGGTTAATGTGTATTTTCTCACCTTTTGGTCCTGTGAAGGCCAGGACTTCTGGGATTTTATGAGTTCCAACTGAAGTGGTAGGAGCCATCCCTGCAACATCAATGTGATTTGTGTGGCATTAATAGCCCTATTGTTCCATGAACCTCAATTTCCTTCAGAAGAGAAGAGTATCCAATGCACCATTTCATATGGAAAATGAAGAGACATTACATCGTCGGGCTTCTGTATTGTGGTTATTGATACTGACTTTGGAGTTTCATTTCATTTGGACACTAGCTCCCAGGAGCTGAGGTTATAACGTGGATGTCAGGCAACCACATGTCACCATGCTCTCCTCACAGCAGGACTTTTCCCAATAACAGCAAGAAACAAAATATTATGGACATGGTATTAAAGTCTCAAGAGTGAATGCATTTATCAGCAGCAAAAAGGCTTCCTACGAGAGAGAGAGAGAGAGAGAGAGAGAGAGAGAGAGAGAGAGAGAGAGAGAGAGAGAGATCGACTCAGAATCAGTATTCCTAAAAAAAAAATTATTTTTTATTGCTGCTTCTCAAATCAATGCTAACAGAAAAAAATTCACCAAATTCATGGAGAAAAAAAAAGTAGTTACTTGGCTCCAAAGAGTGATAAAGGTAGTGTTTCTCAAAAGCATCACTGCCCCCTCAGGTTAGTACCAAAGAGAACCACAAAGAAACTTTTCAAAACCAGTGTTTAAAGTCAGCCCAAGTGAGTAATGTAACTTTAACATGTTTGATCAATAATAAATATGAGGTAGTAGGGTTTTTTTTTTTTTTTGAAGCATGGTCTCATATAGCCCAGAATGGCCTGAAACTTGCTATATAGCCAATGATAACCGTGGACTTCTGATCCTCATGCCTTTGGCTCCAACATACTGGGTTTACAGATACCAAGCTTGGTTTTCATGTAGTTCTAGGGACTGAACCTAGAGATTATCGCATACTAGGCAAGTACTCCAGGAATTGAGATACATTCCTACAACCCCCCTCAAAGTTTATGTTTTAAATGATATGTAGTTTTCCCTTTTCAAACCAGTACTCACATTGCTGAAAGATCTGATTTGCCGAATAAGCCTGAGCCAACAACTCATTTACAACCAAATTATCCATATCAATTGTTAAGTCCTCTACTTAGTCTTGGATCCTCTTGATTGAACTCTACTTAATTATCCAGTCCTCTGTCCTGTGCAAAGCCTACTATCCATAATATTATCATGTAGGCATTGCTAACTCTGTCCCAACATGGCACCAGTAGCTGAATTAAGCATCCAAAGTCTAATTTTATTTGGTACAAACTGATCTATGCACCATGTTCTCTGCTTTGCTGGGAGTCATCCCTGTTATGAAGAGATTTCCTAAAGGAAATATTCTGAGATGAGGTGGGAAATGTCAAACAGTATTTAACAGTGAGTGTGGAGTTGTAATAAAACTAAGATGAACATCAGAAAATAGAAAGATACTTCCACAGGCAGTTTAGTTGGGATCAGATTATTAAAGAGTCTTAAATAAATTCCCCATTTCTCATCACCTAACTCAAATGCATTCTTTCATAGTCACTTGGGAAACCTTTCCCATAAAGAATTCCATCAAACCCAATCAAAGGTGGCACTCTCCTTTTCTAGTATGTTAAATATTAAGTTATGGTCTTCACTCACATGTATTGCTGAAGTTTAATGCTCAAATTTTGCCTCAAGCATATCTTGTATTTCCAGACATTTTCTATCAATTTTATTGAAATAGAGTTTATATATGAGAAAATTTGTTTTCTAATAAATATGGAGCAGTATGTCTATCAGCCAACCTAAATCGGACATTTTTATTGTTCCAAAATGAAATCTTGTGTCTGGGACTCACTCCCATTTATCCAGTAGCTGTGAGCAGCCATTAACTGACTTTCTAGTTCTGTAGAGGTGCCTCCTCTTATAATTTCACAGGAATACAACCACACAATACGTAGTCTTTGGTATCTGCCTTCTTTCACTTAACATAATGTTTTTGAAATTTATGTACCTTGTACTCTGCATCATTGTTCCTTTAAACCACTAAGTAATATCCTTTTGTGTGGACATGCCATATTTTGTTTATGTATTCACAAGGTGATAGACACTTTGTTCCTATTTTGGACTCTTCTGAAGAGTGAGTGCTCTGGTGCATAGATACCCACGTCTTTGCAGGCGCCTGTTTTCATGGGGGATGAATAGACAACTATGAACAGAATTGCTAGATCACAAAAAGGATTTATGTCTACTGTCTGAAGCAATTGTCCACCTTGTCTGCATTTCAAGCATGACAGTCCTAAGATTTTAAGACCATAATGGAAACTTGTTTGTTTGTTTTTTTGTTTTGTTTTGTTTCTTGAGACAAGATTTCTCTGTATAACCTCTCTGGTTGTCCTGTAACTCACTTTGTAAACCAGGATGATGTCAAACTTACAGAGATCCACCTGCCTCTGCCTCCCAAGTGCTGGGATTAAAGTCATGTGCCACTACCACCTAGCAGAAAACTTTTTTTTAATGCATTTTAAATACTCTGTTAAAATTCTGCTCATCAAAAAGTACTCCAAGTGTATATACTTCTTTGCCCCTTTACATATGACAGAGATGAAGCAAGAATGCCATCAGCTAAAGTCCTCAGGGTGCTTTATCCACAGAGGTAAGAAAATGCTAGAAGGTACGTAGGAAATAAAGTATTAAGTCAGGAACTTCAGAAAGTCAATATATAGGCTAATAAATGCTTTCTTACAATTGTATTGGGAAAGTTGCCCACGGTTGGGTTTGAAGTTGACATGATAATTTGTTTTGTAATATCATAGCCACATTACATGTGATAAAACGTCTGGGGGGGGGGGGGTTCTTGCTCATTCAGTATGTGAGGACAACCTGCATTACTGAAAGATGAGAATCATGGATTATTTAAAAAGAACTAAAAAGTGATGCATTTCCAATACTGTAGCCTGGCCAGCTGAGGACGTGCAGATGGCTGAGATGCTGATGGAGACCACCTACCCTCCTGCTGCAGCCTCGGGAGCTCCTCTACATGAACGAGCCCTGTACCCGCCATGCTGCCTGTCCCTGTGTGTTGCCAGGCCCTGAGCTCTGATGGCATTTATCTGCTCATTCTCATTGTTCCTCTCACTGCTGTTACTTATCTCACACTCCAAGCTCCATTCAAAAGCCACCCCACGTAGATTGTTCCTAGTTCCCAGACCCCAATGCCTTTTTATACATGATTTTTTTCTATATGAAAATGGGCACACCAAATATACACTTTTACTTTGCAGATGACAAAGCTGAGATATACTGTATCGACATGTGACAAATTCAGCATTCAAATCCACATGTCCTGACTCCACAGTTCTGAGCCATCTTCATAAAGGCACTGTCTGTCCTCACCCTTTGACTTATTTCACTGCTGTGTAATTTTGCCTTGGGTTCTGCTGAGAAGTTTGTGACCCTTGCTTCTAGGTTGTAAGAGCATAGAGGGAAAAGGTTTGCATTTATTCATTTCTGCATTCCAGAAGAACCTGGCCCTAGCTTTGAATACCACAGAGATTCAATAAAAATGTGCCCAATGGGTAAAAGTCTACGATCGATAGAATACCAAGCAGCTCCCCCTGGGACGTCTTCTCTGAATGCATTCACTTGCTTCTGAAGAGGTGATGCCAAGGTTCAAAACAAATGGCTTTCTCCCTCCCTTAATTAAAACTGTCATTGATTTGAAATTTTTCCTTTCAAACACAGGAGAAAATTAAATTTCAGTAGAGGTCTGCCCAAATTACCATCATTTCAAAAGCAAAGAGCTTGACATTTCTGAAACTATGACAGATATTTATTGCTACTTCAAATCCAGAAAACCCAGTTCTGTTTGATCTTAAAAACAAACCAAAAAAAAGATAAGGAAAGTGAATGTCAGAGAGTGTCACCAGCTGCCCTACTGCATACAGCTGGCGCCAAACTGCTATGTCAGAAATGTCAGGAGCTGCTAAAATGTACACAGCAAACCCAATCAACCAGAGTATGTCAACAACTGTCCTACTGTGCATAGCTAGACTCAAGCCCCAAAGCCAAGAGTGTCAACAACCATCTTACTGTATACAGCTAGGCCCAAAGCCAGTCCTGTGACTCTAGGCCTTCACTGTAACTGTTCTGGAACCCTCTATTTGAGGACAGGTGGGAAGCCGGGACTTTCTAAGGTCCATTTCCATCTCTTTTGTCATCTCTTTGACTTTGGGCAAGTCACTTAGCCATCTCATCTTCTTCCCCTGCATATGAGAAAGAGTAATACAGTCTTCTAGAAAGGATTTCAAGTCATTCTGGTTAAATTGCTGCTTAGTGTGCCAGTATGTGGGGTAGTAAAGAGGTGCTCTGGACTCAGTCATTCCCAGCCTCATCTGCACCCCAGTCTCTCTTGGATCTCCCAGCCCCAGGCAGGCTCTTAGCCAAGAGGAAGGTGGAACTAAGTGGAAGATAAATAACCTTGGCTCAAAGCTCTTCAGCACAAGGTAATAATGGAAACATTCCTTTGCAATCACCCCTTCCCCACTCCACACATACACACTCACACACTCTCCCCCTCCACACACAATTTCCTAGAACATGTGATTGCTTGCAGAACATTTTAGGGTATTTTTAATTGAAGGAATATAATTGTATCGTACTGGACAGTGTGCATGAAAGGCAAGGGCCTTGAGACTGTGAACAAGAGAGATTAGCATCATCTGCTGTTGAGGACAATCAGTCATTATTAGATTATGTTGACTGTTGCTAGGGTACCTGAAAGAAATGCAGCTAATGCATCTCAGTGAGCAACAGATAACTCTGTCTCTTGTAGAAAACTTGAAAGAGAATAAACAGGTCAGTTCACTAATGTCCTGTGTAGCTAGAGTTTTCCTGCCTGGCCCACTGTCAGGACAAATCTCTGTCACCTGCCAGTCCCACAGCCACTCAGACCCGACCAAGTAAACACAGAGACTTATATTGGTTACAAACTGTATGGCCATGGCAGGCTTCTTGCTAACTGTCCTTACAGCTTAAATTAATCCATTTCTATTAATCTATACCTTGCCACATGGCTCGTGGCTTACCGGCATCTTCACATGCTGTTTCTCATCATGGCGGCTGGCAGTGTCTCTGACTCAGCCTTCCACTTCCCAGCTTTATTCTCCTCCTTGTCCCGCCTACACTTCCTGCCTAGCCAATGGCCAATCAGTGTTTTATTTATTGACTAATTAGCAACACATTTGCCATACAGAACATCCCACAGCACTTCCCCCATTTTTTTTTTCAAAAAGGAAGGTTTTAACCTTAACAAAGTAAAATTACATATAATTTGGGAATTTGGGCGTAGCTTCTCTTACTACTTCCTGCTGGAGGGGGGCGCTGTATCTTATGGGGACACAAAGAAAATTTTAGGATTATGGAGTAGTCCATGAGGGTGTATCGTCTGAGCCAGTTGCCTTGAAACCATTCCGGATGTTGGGTCATCTGGGCCATGGTGTCATCGGAGACCTTTCAGGGGGTCTTGGCTGGTCAAACCTGATGTATCTTAATCTGGAACAAATCCATAGCCTCTGGCTTTCTGTGGAAACAAAAGCAGAGTCTCCTTTCCAAAGCAACATATCCTTATATCCAAATTTTGAAGTCAAGGTACCTTTAAAATATACATTTTGGCATAACTTAACAGCTTTTACAATCAAATGTTTTTCTGCAGTTAAAAATCCCAAAGACAACACAATCCAGATTCTCTGTGTAATATTCATCTTCACGTGGCTTATTTTTTATATTAATTTTACTGTCTCTTTAAAGACTTTATTTTTTAAAACTATGTATTTGTTTATATAACTGTATATATCACCTTTTTTGTCTCTTTCAAGCCTACGTATATTTTACACACATTTTAAACTATTACATCTGAATCTGTCTTATTGTGTATCTATTGCTTTAAACTGCAGCAGCTGTGGCTGCTGGCTCCACCCACCTCAGCTTCCCAACATGGCTACATTTACTGCCAGCTCTGGGAACTATCGTGGGTCTCTATGCTTTTATCCAAGCAGCGTGTAGCCCAGAAACCTCTTTTTTTTGTTTTGTACTAGCAAAGTCTAAATCCACCATGCAGCTTAATGTGCCACTTGCAGAGGCCTCATTCCCGCCATATGGCGGCAGGTTGAGCTTGCACGCCAGGAACCCGCCAGTAGCTCAAACCGGCAGCTGCCGCTCATTTGAGAGAGACAATTAGGAAGCTGTTTTTAGCTCTGTTTTAGAATCTTTTCTCTCAGTTTTTAGGTGGAAACTCTTGCCACCACGTTGGACGCCATTTGTAGCTAGAGTTTTCCTGCCTGGCCCACTGTCAGGACAAATCTCTGTCACCTGCTAGTCCCACAGCCACTCAGACCCGACCAAGTAAACACAGAGACTTATATTGGTTACAAACTGTATGGCCATGGCAGGCTTCTTGCTAACTGTCCTTACAGCTTAAATTAATCCATTTCTATTAATCTATACCTTGCCACATGGCTCGTGGCTTACCGGCATCTTCACATGCTGTTTCTCATCATGGCGGCTGGCAGTGAGTGTCTCTGACTCAGCCTTCCACTTCCCAGCTTTATTCTCCTCCTTGTCCCGCCTACACTTCCTGCCTAGCCAATGGCCAATCAGTGTTTTATTTATTGACTAATTAGCAACACATTTGCCATACAGAACATCCCACAGCAGTCCTGTGCTGTAGCAACATAAATGTGACACTTATACATACATAACAGTGATTATTCTGAATGGCTAAAACAGATGCTAGCTATGTTCATATAAAAATTCAATTAGTACAACTAACAGTGAAAAAGGAACTGATTATTTTTCTACTCTCTCTTTTGTCAGGGGTGTAGGGAGTACAAGAGTGGATGGAGAGAACACTGTCAACTAGAAACTTGTAAATATATAAATGCTTGTATAAATATAAATCACAGGTTCCAATGTCTGATCAATAATCTCTTATGAAATTCATAAATACTTAACTTGAGGCACAGTCTTCAGTGAAAGGAACCAGGCATGGCATGTTATAAAAGATGGTCACTAAACCAATATTACTGGTTAAACTAAGGAAAACATTTACTTACCAGCTATGGATTAATAAAGGAACTTAACTATATTTTTAAAAGGAGAGAAAAGTCTCTCCTGGTATGTTTATGTCTAGAAACATACACATATTTTCCTATGGAAATTTCAGATGGATTCTAACTTACATCCTTCCCCATAGGTTATTAAATTACAAATCCCCACATCACTGACCCATGTGAGGCCCCTATTTCTACTGTTGGCTGCACGCCTTTCCCCACTTCTGTCTGAAATGCAACTCTTTCTCTAGGCTGCTGTTTCCAGCTTCTGTGTTCTGAGCTTGCCTCCTGAGCACTTTCTTTCTTTTCCATTTCTAACTCACACTCTAGCACATACACAGCTGCCCTAACCATCCCTTCCCTATCTTTTTGCCCTTGGGCCTGAGGTATCAACTCCCAAGAGTCTTTCACAACTCATAGCACAGTGTTGTGCCTCTTGTAGAAACTCAGAAGTAATGTAGTAAAGGAAGGAAAAGCAGAGGGAAGGGAGAAGGCAGGGTGGATAGAGTAAGAAAACCAGGAAAGACGGGAAGCAGGAGGGAAAGACAAACTCAGTAGCTAGCTTTGTGTTAAATCCTTCAGACAGCAATTACAAAACCCTTTTATAATAGGGAAGAATTTGTTTCTAGGCGATCACAACAGAATTGAGGAATTATCTAATGAGGGTCATTATAGCTACTATCTGTGGGGGTCATTTATGCAACCAATTTCTATTTAAACACCATGTGCTGTGGTGTTCTTATATCCTAGGCCAATCTGGTATCTAAATGAGGTGAATGTGTGTATATATGTGTGTTCATATGTATGTGAATTCAAGCAAGCAAGAATGTGTGTGCATATGCATGTGTGTGTGCATACCTGTGTGTGGAGTGTGGTGTTTCATTTATTGATGAGAGATGTAAGGGAGGGAACATAAGGTCAGTTTGAAAGGCCTTGACTACATTTACTCTGTGTCCTATGGCAAAGGACCAACAGTGGAATTTTAAAGAACAGTGATGTAACAAACTACTGCTAGCACTGTGACTGGGGTTTTTGAGGTGATGAGAACACTGGATGATGAGAACACTATTGAGAAGGAGAAAGCATTCTGAGAAAGAATATGGGTGATGTGCATCAGTGATAACAACTCCTAGACATAGTGCAGAGAATCATGTAGAGAATTAGATGCAGAGAATTTACTACCTAATGAGACACTGCGAGCAGCGAAGAGCCAGGAGCAAAGGCCCGGTATGTATCACTCCCAGACCTGAGGTGCGTCTGCTACAGCAAGTCTTAGATGAAGCTAAGAGAACACCCAGGAGCGTTTTTCTCAAGGAAAAGTGGAATTCGTCCATGACAAAGGATGCAACAAGAGGCCAAGCTGGGAGAAAATAGCTTGGACCCTAAGACAGGGGAAAAAACAGAATTGAAGTGCATACATGAGTTGACCCCATGAGAGCTGATCTTTCTACAACCCCCCCCCCCCCACAGCCTTGTTGGCTGGAAATACTCTAATGTGTTCAAAATTCACTGCAGCAGCTAAACCCGTTTCACAGAATGTTACAGCCAACCTAAGCCAGTGGTACTGCAGGAGAAAGAGTTAACTTAGATACTTCTCCGTTTTCCCTGGGAAGCCAGTATTGCAGGAGCTACAGAGATAACAGAGCATCCACATTCAAAGCAAAGATCAGCCGCAAGGCTGAGGGAGCCCTGGGTGACAGCCTAACAGGATTGCAGAGACACGAAGAAGAAAAGAAGGGCTCGCTTCAGTGTCCAGCCTTGGAAGGAGATAAATAAAATGCACTGAATTCGAAACCCTCCATTGTTCACTAAAGGAACAGAGCCGTGGAGAGTTCCAGAGAAGGGACTGGCAACGGTAATCACTGAAGCCCAGTGCAACTAAAGGAAGTTGTCATTTGCTTCCTCTGCATCGTTATATTATCTACACCTGCTGTCACACTACAATCAGAGAGGCGAGTCATGACAGAGACCACATGGTCCACAAACCTAAAATGTGAGCAATCTTGTCTTCAACAGAAGAAGTTTGCTGACCCTTGGTGCAAAAGCAGCTTCAGGGGGCTGGGAATATAGCTCAGCTAGGAATAGAGCTTGCCTAGAATGCTAGGATGCTTGAAGCCCTGGATTCGAACTCCAGTACCACATAAACTGGGCATGGTGACACTTTTAATCCTAGAGCTCTGGAGGTCGAAGCAGGAGGATCAGAAGTTCAAGGTAAAAGTCGGACTCAAAAGGGAAGAAGAGGCAGATATGGAGATGGAGAAAGACAAGGAAGGAACAAGAATACATAAGCTCTCTACTCAGAATCCCAAACCAATCTTAGGTCTACTTCACATGCTTTTAGGGGAAATCACTAATATTTCTCGGCCCAAGTTTCTTAATCTGTAAAATTAAATTAATGGTTAGCTCACCTAAAGACACAGTATGGAAATATTCAAATGTGATGATGGAAGATGATTTGGAAAACTGGGAAGGTCTAAATTCCAGTATGGATGTTTCTAGTTGAAGATACTATATGAAGAATTAAATGCTTCAATGTGTTTGGGGCAAATTAGATGTTCACATATCGTAACTGAGGGGGTAATTGTCTCACAAGTTTGACTATCTACAGACGTTTATAACCTGGAATTCACTTCTCCCCAGAAATAGAAATACCAAGAAATTTTTCTGATTGTTGACTTGACCTCTGACTCCATCCTCTGGGTTCTGCCTATCATCTGTGCCCTTCTCAATGGGTCTTGGTCTGGACTGTTCTCTCATCAGTACCTGCTCACTCTGTATTTGAAGAATTTTTGCTGTGCCTCAGGAATCAGCCAGTGCTGCAAAACAGGAACCCTAACTGTGCCCCATGGGACTACCTGGAGTCCATCGAATGCCCATTGTGTATTCTTGTTATTACACTATGCACTATGTGCCATTATTAACTGTGCCTGTTTTTATACAACCTAAACTGGCTTCTGAGTCTCAGACAAGTAGTTTCCATTTACTAAAAAAACACTAGTGCCAGGAAACTTCCAGGCGAATCATTAGTCTCATTTTATGAAACAGAAAACTGTAGACTAGAGAGAAGTTCCTGGTAGACCAGGAAAATTCAAATGACTGCAAAGCCACACCCAAATCTGCAAGGCTGCCAGAGCCTTCACTCTGCTGTCATTCAAGTGTGCTGATGTATTGTCTCATTCCACAGTTAGACATTTCATAGGGAAGAAATAGTCTTTAAAATATTTATTAATAGGCCAGCCACTTGCATACTTCACTCCTTCTGTCTTCACATAAGCCTAGCCTCCATCTGTCCACCCTTCCTGGTTCATGAAGCAATTAGTTATCTCATTTCTTTATTCTGCATAAATGTATGAATGCAGAATTTCAGAATGAAACTACAAATTTTATGGGTCATTCAATTTGTCATGATTTATTAAGGACAAATAAACTGACCTAAGAACCAACTCCCTGCCATAGGCCTTAGAATTTAGCTGAGGAAGAAAAAGCTACCTTTGGCCACCCCCACAGGACAGGCATGTGGACCACAACTAACTTCTGAGGGTGGGGCAAATTTAGCACAACAGCTAAGGAACCAGAGACAATCTCCTGTTCTTGGTCCCAAGACCAAGTCCTTTACAGTTGAGTCTTCCCTGGTGAACTTGAAACAAATTATCCTCTAGGCTTCTTGGTCAGAAGGTTCTTGGTTTTCTGTGATGACTGAAAGAGTATGAACTAAAAGAGAGATGCCTCTCCTGCCATGCAAGTCCACATCTAGCCACATCCTCCATAAAAGCCAAAGGAGACATCTAACTTAAAGTTTACACCCACCAGAATCCCTGGTGTGAGGCCATTCCTAGACCAATCCTTTTGTAAGGTGGTTTGAATCACTGTGGCAGACATTACTGAACCCAAGATGCCTTAAGGGATACTGTGGCAAGGCTTTAGTTGAAACTCAGTTTGAGACATTTACTTGTGCCCACAGAAGTCCCCCTACCTTGTAGGACATGGACCTGTCAGGAAGACAGAGAAGACACAGTCTTAACTGTTCAAGGTTCCAAACTTCATCCTGTCGTTCTAGGTTCTGAAGCAATAATACCTAAGAACAGATAAGACTATACTCATTTTCACAGTTCATTGATATGATCTATGATTTATACATATTTCACCATATAAAATATGAGCCTCTATTTTCATGCCAACTTGCAAAACTTGCTGTAGCATGATCAAATATCATTGATTTGATATTATTGGAACACCTTATATATGAAGAACTACACCAGCCCTGTGAAGACCTAAATATAGCTTGTGAGATTGGGTTTCATGAGGTGCTTTTCCAAGAATAGTGAAACTCTTCAACCTTGTATTAAATCTGTGTGAGATATGGAAAGGTTCTTGGAAAACAAAACCAAGGAGGTAGGCCATCACCTTGTGCACAGACAGGTATCTCTTGGCAGAATAAATCAAGGAATGTGGTTTCATGTGTTAAGATAACCAACCCCTAATTATTATCATAAACTGTGAAGTCCATTAAGTTTCCCTTACTCATACAAGGTCCTCTCCTTTTCATGATCCATCCATGTGAAAATACAAACTACTATTACATTTTTTAAATGGAATTAAAAGCATGGCTCACATTTGATTAAAATAACATTTGCCTAGACAAAGTGTAAATGTAGTATTCACATTAGATATAAGATTCCGATTGCAGAATGAAATGAAAGTCATGCTAAAGATTGTAACTGTAGAAAGACTGAGAACTTGTCCAACCCAATCTCTACCACTTTACAGGGAATAAACTTGAGCCCCAGAGAATGTCCCAAGCTAAGAACTTAAAACCAACAATGCTTACTGTATTTTTTTCCTCACCATTAATTTTCCCTAGTCTATTTAAAACATTTACTTTTTAGATTTAAAAACAAAAGGACATCCCCAAATAACTCATGGGCCAATAAGAAGCATGCATTTTCTGCTTTTTAACTTTTTAACAAATATACCTTTAATATTTTAATTTCTCTGAAACTTAACATGAAAACTTTCCCCAGGTTTCTCACTTTGCTCGAGTATTTATAAAATCCTTTTAATATATTTATATAATGTTAGACTTCTTATCCCTGGCCTAGATTTCATTTACTTGAATTTAGAATAAGTAGTGGTAACTGTTTTAATATCAGTGCCAGGCCTTTCCTGTAATTGTAAAAATTAAGGAAAAGACTTGATAGTAATCATTCTCAAAGCCATGCAATAAAAATAAGATACTTAAAAACCATTTAAATTGCAAGTAGCTGGACTGCATCAATATTCTAAGCATAATAAATCTACATGAGCATATACACATAGACACAAATATACATATGCCCCTTAAAAACTTGAGTATGCAGGGACCAAGGAATGCAGAGTCATGGTGTAAACCTTTAATCACATCCAGACTATTCACAAAGATGGTCATGCCAAATGTTCCTGGAAGGGCAGAGAGTAGATGCTTGCTAGGGGCAGGGTTGGGGGGCAGAGTGCGGGACAGTTTCTAAACACGAGAAAGCATGCGTGTAATAAAATCATGACTGAAAATGTAAACTTAGTGCCATTGGTGTCCAAGGGAGAAAGAGATATGTATGGGATGGAAACATGAGAAACAAGAACAAAATAAACCAGAAAATGGGACTTAGGACTTGAGAGAATCAGATAAATAGAATTTGTGAGACTTCATGTCTGATCTCATTGCCTCTTGAGTTTTCAGCCTCATCTGTAAAAGTGAGATGATGAGAGCTTTCCCTTGACAGATTTGGAGAGGAACAAATTAGTTAGGAATGAATGTTAGTTAGGCTTGCCAAGCATGTGTCACTGGCTAGAGTCAGAAAGGAAGATAATGTCATCTAGCATGGTCCCCTGGCCTCAGTGACAGATTTCCTCAAACTGATCCCTCATCTAACCTAACTTAAACAAAATTTGTACTTCCTCACCATAGCACTGGTCATCTAGGTGGACACAAGACCCTATCAAGTTCTCATTATAGTATTATTTAAACTCCAGCATGAGGAAGTTGCCTCTTTCCCAGGTTTCTCCACAATTGAGGGTTTTCTCTGGCTATGTGACCTGCATCTTTAAAACTGGGAAGATGTCAGGAGAGAGGTCGCTGCTGGTTACCACCTGGAAAAGCACAAGTCCCCAGATGACTTGCCCTTTGTGCCTGCATCACTAGGCTGGGTTTCTATCATATTTAAGTACAGGGATCTTGGTGAGGACGCTGGCTATTTCAGTTACTTCACTCTCTACTACAACAGAATACTTAACGGAAGAAACTTCAGAAAGGAAGGGCTTATTTTGGCTTGCATCATGGTGAGGAAGACATACCACGGCAAGAACATGAGGCTCCAGGTCACATTCCATCTGCAGTTAGGAAGCAGAAAATGATACACACTTGCATTCAACTCCCTTTCTCATAGGGATGTTGCTTCTCACAGTTAAAGTGGATCTTCACTACTCTGTCCTGTCTAATTAATCCCTCACAGCCATACCCAGTGGCCCTGTCTTCTAGGTGATTCTAGACACTGTCAAGTTGACAACCAATATCAACTATCATGCTAGCCCATAGAACATGCTGAATAAACCTCAGCTGTTATAACTGAAACTGTGAGCTCTACACCAGTACACCCAGGATCTTTACTTCCTTTGGTTTAGGTGAAGAGAGAGTGTAAAGGTAAGGCACAGCCAGAAAACAAGTGATGCAGAAGTTCCTTCAAACCCTCAGGAGGAGAAAAACCACACAATATCAGACAGTTGTTGGGGTTTAGAGTCATGCTAATGGAGCCTGGGATGTATAAAGCCAAGACTTTATTAAAATATTGTAAAAAAATTTCAACTCTTTGGTTAATAAAATCAACTCCAGTAAATTATCACTTAGGTGGCTCCAGCTTCCCTCTCACTGTGGGTGAAGTTTTGTTTTTGTACAGTCAGGATTTTGCAGGGTTGGTGTTGCTGGTACTTCTTTTTAGGGTTTCTTTTTTTTTAAATAAACATTTTGTGAATTTTCTGGGGATCTTTGGTTTCTATTGTTTTGTTATTGTTTTCTCATTCTCTAAGGATGTGAAAAGGGTACCCCAGATTACGAATGAGAAATTTGGGAAGACACAGGGGTTGCCATCTTGTAGTTGTTCAGGTGCACAGATGAGTCCAGAGGAAATGAGAAACTTTTGCGTTTTAAGTAGTGCTGTAGATTTTATGTCTATCTTAACCAGTTCAGACTGGTCTATTGGGGAATGAACTGGGAGATTTAAATATTGAAGTGTCTCACAGTTTTAGAGCCTGAGAAGCCCAGGTTCTGGTGAGGGCCACTTTCTGGCTGCCAGTGAAATTTGTGCTGTTTTACACACAGCAGAAGGCAGACAGTTAGGGCCAGCTCTGATTTTCTTCTCCTGCAGACATTAACCCCAGCACTAGCCTCCAATCTTCTGATACAACTGTCTCACAAGACTCCATCCCCTCATCTATGAGGAAGGACACCACATTCAGTCCATAGCAGAGTCCTGGGGGACATGGGGTTATTTTGCAATCACTTCAGGGTTAGATGGGTCTGACCTCACTCAGATCACACTGCATAGACTATGGCTTCTCTGGAGTTACTGAGCACACATTAACTCAGCAGGAGTTGGCATTCATCATGGGAACCTGGAGGGCTGGATGGACATGTAGGCAAAGGAGGAGTAGGAAGAGAAGAGGATACCTGGTTCTCACAGAATAGAAATAGGGGAAAAAATGGAGCAAAATTGGGGAAAACACTGGGAAATACAAAACCAGGAAATACTTGCATGGGTAGACTTATCAAGGCCTTTAAGTCAGCAATAGGCCCTCTCAAAAATTTCTAGAGCCACCCCTTTAAGCAACGTGATGGTTATAATTTGTATTCCAGATAATATGCTTGGCACTTGCTCTAAAGTATCTCATTTTACTGGCTATTTTACAGGATAGTCAGGAGATATCCTGATAGTATCTCTAAACAAGGAGGAATTATAGATTGACTAACTCTCCAGGTCATGTGTTTGCTCACTGTGAACTGATCAATTACTTTGCTCTCTGATGGAGGGGTTACTGGTTTACTTCATACTCATAATGATCATCATCATCATCATAGTTATGTATCTAAACACTACATAACTCCTTTTTATCTCTGCATTTGTGGTAGAGCTGGGAGATGCTATGTAAAATCTTCAAAACTCCAGAGCTGCTCTTGGCTGTACATGATCCCCACCTCCACTCTCTTTAACCATGTATTAATTCCAAATCTCTTAAAAACAGAATTTCAGGGTTGGGTTGATTTTTTTCCTGTTAAAGGAAAGAGGAAAATGTAAAAATGACAGAGTTTGATAATGCCTTTTTTGAGTGCTTCTAGTCTCAAAGCCACAAGCCTACATGTGTTGGAGCAGTTGGTACTTGGCATCAGCATTAGATATGTGAAATAAACATGGTGAGGTATTTATATACTGGGAACCATAGACTTTTTGTGAAATGGTAACAAAATACCAGTAAGTTAAGTGACTTGCCATCCAAATTTATATTCAGATAATGAGATGAACCATCCAGGTCTCCATACTCTAGGCAGGCTTTTTCAACCCTGCTGTATATCAAGTTCAAAGTCAGCTCATTTTCCCTTCACCTTAGAGATGCTGCCCAAATGTAAATAGGTTTCCTCAGTCTCTCATCCACAATTGTCCTCCCCAGAGTGTACACAATAATCATAAGAGCTCTCATTATTTGAGTGGAATATAAAATAGCAATTTTAAATGATTAAAAAAGGAGTCATTCTTAAAAATAATTACTATCATTGGTTTTTTTTATTGGGGAATAAGAGAGAGAGAGATAAATATACTGGGAATCAATAGAAGCCTTGGCCCACAGTCTCTAAGCCTTATTTATCTGGGAGTTGTTTATCTCCCTGAGCCCTCCCTCAGAGGAAAGAATGATAATTATTGCTTAATTATAGCAGGAGTGAATTTTATCTCCCAGTTCTAAAACAAGATGACTCATAGCTCTTTTTTTTTTTAAACAAAGAAATGTCTCTGGGAAGCAAATATCTTTTAAAAGCTAACATGTAAAACTGGCACCATTTCTTAGTTACAAGAAGCAAAGACCACCTGACTTCCCGTAGTGGATCAGGTCCTCACTTTAAAGACCTGTCACCAAAAGACACATCGCCCTCCAGGGACTGTCTTAGTTTCCTTTCCTGTTGCTGTGATAAAATACCCTGACCAAAACAACTTAAGGAAGAGTAGGTTTATTGGATCCACAATTCCAGGTTATACTCTATCGCTGAGGTGAAGTCAAGGTGGCATGAATCTGAAGCATCTAGTCACGTTACATCCACAGTCAAGACCAGAGAACAGTGAATTAATGTATGTCTGCAAGGGCTCAGCTCATTTCTTCACCCTTAAGCCAATCCAAGATCCCTCGGCCAGTGACTAGTAGTTGTAAATACTAGTAGTAATAGTACTTCTAGCCTCAACTAATGTCATCAAGATAATCCTTCACACATAAGCCCTGCCTCTCATCTTGACCATGTTGAGTTGAGAGTTAATACTAACCATCACAGGGGGCCATCCTTCTGCTACTCATGACTGTAGAAACCCAGGAGAAATTGCTCCAGAGAAAGCCTGCTTCTGCCTGAGCTATGCCTCACTTGGTCATGCTCATCATTAGACCCCCAAGGCATATCTGTGTCTATCATAGATCTCTGTGGTGGTCTAAGCAGTTGACATGGTTACTGCACACTCATCTAGGAGCCTGGAACTTAGTCCCATAAACTGTCTTGTCTCACTCTCTTACCTCCATGGGTCTCTCAGCTCTGATTGATCTTCAAGTCACTGCCTCTCTGAAGCTTTATCAGAGAAACTTAAACATCAGTCACCCCTCTTTAGGTATATGAGGAAATCCTGGTAAAAAAATTACCTTCCTCCGTTCTTGGGAAGTGTGGTAAGGATCAGAAATAAATACAGATTAGGGAAAAGCCTTCTCTCAGTTTGCGGTTTCCTGACCATCCACTTATGTGAAATATACTGTTGGTGCTAACTACATTATCCTGAATGTTTCTGTAGCCTCTTGTCATTTGAGACGTACTCTTTGAATCAATGAGTTCTTTTCTCATCCAACCATCTGTCAAGTTTCCTGGAAAAGGTGAAGGGAATTTTCAGGTTGATAAGAAAGTGAACAGGCAGCTTCAGACCTACACAGGACTTTACAGAATTGTCATTCTTGGACTTCATTAAAATCAGGTAGAACTTCATTTCTGTGTGTGAAGGATGGTAAGAAGTGGATGGATATGGGTGCTGACATTATAGTTCCAGAAAGATCAACAGAATCAACATGCTCACAACACAACACGTGAGCCTACCTTTAGTATGTTAGTGTAAGTTCCAGAATACAGGCAAATAACAAGGCAAAATAAGTTGCTTTCTAATTTTTGAATACAAAGACAAATGGAAACATTCCTGAGAAAGGCAGCGTGTCATTAACAGCTATAGAGTAAATTAGTGTAAACAAAAGAAATGTGTGCTGGATAGAGACTGTGATGGGCTGGAGAAATGCCTTGCAAGCATGAGGACCTGAGTCTACCTCTAGAACCAGCCCACACACAGTCTTAAAAAATAGGAAGCTGAAGTGCCTTAGACTTGTAATGCTTGCACTGGGGAGACAAAAACAGATACCTGGGGCTCAGTGGCCTAGCCTACTTGACAACTTCCTGGTCAATGAGAGAGACTATCTAAAAGAACAAAAGGAAAAAAAAATGGTAGACAGAGCCTGAGGAAGAACACCCAAGGCTGACCTCAAGCCTCCACATACACACACACACACACACACACACAGAGAGAGAGAGAGAGAGAGAGAGAGAGAGAGAGAGAGAGAGAGAGAGAGAGAGAATATGAAAAGGAATAGTAATAAGGGTGTCATAGATGTCTGTACAGACATGCATTCACACAGATGTGAAGACATTCACACAGATACATACCCACTCATTACAAATCAATAAAATCAATCTGTTTTTAAAAAAGAAAATGCAGCTTCTAAAAACAATTTGCCTGTGCTCACTGCACTAAGGATCGAATCTGGATGAATTCAGAGATATCCTCTCTCCAAAAACGAAAAAAAATATCTCTTGCCCAGTACACACCCAAGTTCTTAGCTGTTGTGTATACAGTAATCAAACTGCTTGATAGCTCAGGCATTTTTCCTAGAAAATGAGAAGCTGTTTATACCACTTGTTAGCTGTGGCAAATCTAATTTTAATAGCCTTTTCTCAAGAGACTAGGAAGAAAAGCATTTCCTTCGTGACCCACTTTATGACATTCTGGCCCACTTAACATTTCCCTCCTTTGTGTTCTTCCTTGTGTGTTAGCAAAGATGCTGGGCTAGGGAAAACAAACTGAATTTGTCTTCTGGCTTCTTCCCTGAAAGATGGCACAGAAACCCAACCATATCCAACGACCATGCTTCTGAGCACAGAGTTGCTGAAGAATATGTTAGTCTTACAGGAAAGCTCCGAAGACTCTTCGGGCACACAAAGAAGAAAATTCAAATCCACCTCCTCCCCCACCCCAACTACCTAAGAACATCCCACCCCTCTATCTGGTGAGGCCTGACCTTACTAGATATCTTTTTTTTTTTTCTTTTTTGGTTTTTCGAGACAGGGTTTCTCTGTGTAGCTTTGCCCTTCTCCTGGAACTCACTTGGTAGTCCAGGCTGGCCTCGAACTCACAGAGATCCGCCTGGCTCTGCCTCCCGAGTGCTGGGATTAAAGGCGTGCGCCACCACCGCCCAGCACTAGATTCATTTCAAAAGACTGGTGGAGATGCTGTGTGCTTTGCCTCTCTGGCCCCTGGCAGTGATAGTCAGCCAATGGAAGACAGGCATGGGGTGGCGGAGCTAACGCCCCTCAGGGATGCTCAGCTGAAGTACACAGCTTTATTTCTGAACCGGAAGGAGAACCAGGCTGAATGACCCCCAGGTCCGTGCTCATTTTCCACTCCGCCATGTACCTGCTTCCTGGGAACTTGTTTCCCCTTCCTTCTGCACGCTGAGACTTCAGACCTAGAGCACACAACGGCAAGCCTGACAAACGGCGCTTTTCCAACAAGATAGTGATTTCCAAGGGCTCAGTGTGCCAATCTACAAGAGTAAATTGTCCATTATTCTTCCTTGTTATTCTTTGTTACTTGCGAAGTATAGCTTGTTGTCCATGGCCTTGATGTCATCTTAGGGCCTGCTAGAAATACAGATTCTCAGGCTTTATCAGGACTGACCAATCAGAGGCTGTATTTTGTTACAGCCTTTAGATGATTCATTCATTATAGTTTGAAATGTTTTGATCACATTGCTTGCAAAAAGTCTCATAGCTTCTGACTCCAGTTTAAAAACACCACTGGCAAGGTGTTCCGAGAGACAACCTAATGAACAGTGTGGGTTCAGCCCACTAGTCCCCAGTCACACCTGGAGTGGAGTCTGAGCCTCATCATCATAAATAATGGAATTCTTGGGAGCTCTGAAACCTCTTCAGAATCCCACAACATACATGTCAGATGGCACCCCAGGAGACTGCTGAGCGAGACCCAACCTGGATAAGACATGTACTCCTTAACTCTTCATGAATGAAAGTCGAGCACTTCCTGGAAAAGGTAACCACTCTTTGATTAAAGAAAATGAATCAGGGAAGCAAGAATAGGGAAGTTTTAACAACCCAGAACTGCACTTGGTTTGGAGTACACACAAATCCATCTTCTCATAATGCACTCAGCAAGGTAGGACCCCTACCTACAACAAGGTGTATGTACAGTCCCCTCCAAACAATGGAAATGTTTCTCCTTCCCTAACAACCATCTAAACTTCACCTGTGACCCTAGGTCAATGCTCTTTGATCAGCCTGCTTTGCTTGTGAATAAGCTGGTTTTGGTATTTTGCAATTTGGGCCCTTCTCTGTCTCTGTTTAAGCCTTTTCCAAACATATCTGGGTCCAGAAGGAAGGCAAGTGATACAGCCTAGACCAGTCTTGATTACATGGACAATGAAACTAATCATGTGTCCTGAGTAAATTTTTAGAGAGAATTCACTATTTACAAACATGCATATGATTGAAATTAGATCAATCATGGGAAGGACATGTGAAATGAACAATGACTTATAGAACTAACCAATCTATCAATCAAAACAGAAAACTGCAATGGTACACTACTTAGCAACAAAACTCTTCCTTCCCCTAAGATCCCATTAGGTTCCCTTGAATACTTATAACTCATGTGGCCTGCTATTACACTTGACCGTGTATCCATACCATGGCTTTGCTTGTTACTAAGGTTTTTTTGCTAACTTGAAATTTGTGTGCACCTTTTTTTCAGTGATTTGATTAAGATTTCAAACACCTAGAAGCACCAAGTCCAGACATAGACCAGCTATAACAAAAACATCCTCTCAATTAATTTTAGCGGCTCCTTCTCTCCTTTGGAGCAGGCATGTTCATGCATTGTTCTACAGGCCAGAGTTCCCGGTTTGCAGCTTGTAATCCAGATCTATTTAATGTTACAACAACAAAGAAAAGTGAAAGCTGCATCATACTGAACACAATCAGAAGAAAGAAGACGGGGGCCTATCACATTTAGAAGAAAAAGCAAAAGACATGTACATTCTTACAAACTCGGGAAATGATCCTAATAAAAACTGCACTCCTTAAATATACAACAAAGACATGAAGAGCTCCTGCCAGCCCTGGAAGGACCAGCTCCCTAAGCTCATGAAAGCTGCAGCACCCTGTGGTCCCAGGCAGGGTCAACACAATGCAACGCTCATTTTATTGCTGTTCCAGTTGACTTCAAAGCGTGTCTTTTTTTTTTTTTCTTTGTCATAGCATGTTCTGATAGATGCGGCATTAAAGATTATCACAAGACCTGAATCGTAAAAATAGTTATGTTTATTCTGTTTTGATTTTTGCTTCTCAGGTGCCCTGTGTCTCAACCCTCTTTTTCATTACAGGTGAAATATATTTTTGAAATTCCAGGCACGCTGGGAAGCATTCCTAATGGGAAAGACGGTGTGGGGCTGGTTTCTTGTGCCAACTACTTACGATAAGGGCCTCAGGAGGCAGTGGAAGTAGGGACTTCTTTATCCTAAGGCAGCAGCAACCGACATAGTTCTTGGGTTTGGAACATCTAAGACATTTTCATTGCGTTCCTTCTCACTCCTGAAATCCCCTGTCCCCACCCTGCTCACTTCCCTCCATGATGGTCATCTTTCCCGTCTTTGCCTCCTGGGCTATAGGCTGGACTACCTAAGAATCAAACACTAAGTTTGATCTGTGTCCAGGAAACCATTTGAGAAATGTTGTCAGGAATAGTATCTGTGTAAAAGGAAGGAAGATTCAGGTGTGGGTGTTCAAATCTGTAATTCTAGCACTTGAGATGTTGAGGCAGATGATTGTGTACCTGGGCTAGAGAATGAGACCTTATATGAATATATATATATATATATATATATATATATATATATATATATTCATAACAGTGGGAGAAACAGACTTTCAACTGAGCCTTCAACCAACCCCCAGGGAAGCTTCAAATCCGAGACAATAGGGCAGAGATGTCTTCAGCTGGGGGGAGGGGCCTCTCTCCTGGTCTTTCCCACATAGAATGCACACTGATACAGAGTAGGAGGACATCTTGAGGCCAGAAGATTCTTCAGAAGTGGGCAATTTTCACTGAGAGGCCTGTGTATATGCTATCAGGAACCCGTGGTCACTGATCTATGAGGATGTCTTTGTAATAAACGGAAATCTGGAACCCACTCTAATTGTAAACTTTCAAATAGTCCCTGTATTATAAGATGTGTATATAGTGTAATGAGTTGTTGATATCTTAAAGATATAAAAAACTAATTTCAATCTTTAAGTAACATTGTTTTTATAGCACAATGGTGTGAAGGGGTGGGGGTTGGGTATGGGGCTTGGGGGTTGTGAAGGTGTGTGGGGTGTGGGGGATGTGGGTGTGGGGGGGGTGGGGGGGTATGGGGGGTGTGGAGGTGTGTGGGGTGTGGGGAGTGTGGAGGTGTGGGGGGTATGGAGGTGTGCGGGGTGTGGAGGTATGGGGGTATGGGGGTTGTGGAGGTGTGGGGGGTGTGGGGGTGTGGAGGTGTGGGGGGTATGGAGGTATGTGGGGTGGGGGGTATGGAGGTGTGTGGGGTGTGGAGGTGTGGGGGTATGGGGGTTGTGGAGGTGTGTGGGGTGTGGGGGTGTGGAGGTGTGGGGAGTGTGGAGGTGTGTGAGGTGGGGGGGGTATGGAGGTGTGTGGGGTGGGGGGAGTGTGGAGGTGTGTGGGGATGTGGAGGTTGAAGTTCTTGCCTCACTCTGCAGATATCACTTATGTCATTTCAGAAAAAGGAAAAAGAAAACAATAGAACACAAAGTAGGACTTCCACTTGAAGGCCCTGCGGTGGCAGCAGGCATATATTTTCCAGATGCATTCCACTGGTCAAATGTCACCAAAACAATTTCCAAGCCTGCCTGCCCTCATCAGTTCTCTGGGCTCTTGATTACAAATTTATGAGATGCCTGCCCCAGACAGCCAGGGGGAACCTTTGCCCCAGCCGTCCCTTTGGCCCCCAGCATTTTTCACTGGGAACATTAGAAGCTTGCCCATCAGCTCAAATAAACAACTCCTCTCATGAATAGACTCAATGAAGGACCTATAAATCATATCTGTCAAAAGCATCAGTAGCATTGCAGAAGACAGAAATCAATCCAAAATTCATTAGCTTGCCTGACAAGAGCTTAATCTCCTATTGTTTAACAACTGTGGCACCTTGGGTAGAACAGAAAGCTGCAAGAGCTCTTCTTGTGTCCTGTGACAGGAGTGTTCAATTTTACGGCTTAATCTGGCCTTCAGACCATTCCCAGTCTGTGAACAGAACCCCCTGTCCCTGCTTAGGGTCAAGTTGCCTGCAGAAAGAGGTAGGAATCACTCTGAGGCTTCTGTCATATTTCATAGCTGCTAGTGCTGTGGGTGGGTGGTTTGCACTACTTCAGGTTAGCAGGATGCATAGGTTGCAGCAGGTCTGCAGTGCTCTGTGCATGCAGCAAGCTAAGGTTTAAACATAGATGCACAGTCATCAAAAATACTCCTGTAGTGCAGAGGTCAGCGGGACATTCCCCCATCACGCCACCCAGGAAGTGGCAGCTTTTGGGTGAGTGCATTTTTTCCTGTAAGGCTGTTCATTTTAATCAGATTCCAACTGCATATTAATATTCAGGGTCAGAATTGATAAGAGGCATAGAGCTGGGCAAGGACAAGCCGAAGAGACAGATATAGATCTGTTGTGACATCGAGCATGTTGTAGCCTTCTGCACACATGAAAAGGTCAAACCCTTTATTCCAGTAACAAAGGAGGTACACAAAGTGGCAAGCATTACCGTGGCCTAGTGAGTCTCCTGATGTCCTCTCAGGTCGTCTGCACACCCCTGGGTTCCTCCTCTCACCTGTACTCCCTAAGTGGTTCAGCTTCTTCAGGACTATCCATCCCCCCTCCCTGTGCATAAACATTTGAGAGAATTGCCTGTCTGCTCCCATCAGTGCATCCCATCCTTGCTTCCAGGGTTCACACTACCTGTGTGCCTAAGGACACCTTTTATATTTCCTATTGACCTTCTTTGCTTTGATTTTCATTTTTGTTTTGTCATTGTGACCATCTTAAAGAAAACAAAATAACATTTTCTGATTGGATTTAAGTCCCACTTCACAAGATAAAATCCATACCTGGTACCATTATCTGGCCAATAATCAACGTCTAGACAGGTCATAGGCCCAAGATGAGAACCTAACCTCCTAGCACGAGCTGATAAATGGATATTGTATTAAGCCAATTCCTAATGAGTTATCATTATCGCCACTGATTAATGAAACTCTCAACCCTTATCAAAGAAGCTTCTATTTGCAATATATATTGATTAACATAGAGAACTACAACTCACCAAGGTATAAAGAAATAAAAGCCCAAAGAATGCTCAGCCCTAAATGAGATATTTATATTGTACTCCTATCTCCCAGGGCCCAGGAATCCCTCTGAAAGGGCGCACATCCAAGAATACACAGGCAGCACTGCTTGGACTCAATGAGTTTTTTAATTAAAAATAAAAAAGGGATGGGCAAATAAGGGGGAAGGAGGAGGACTTGGGAGGGGTTAGGGGAGGAGATGACTATGATCAAAACTCATTGTACAAATTTCTCAAAGCAACCGTGAGAGTGTGTCTCCTAATAACATCAGAAGCTGTGCCCATAAAGTCTCATCAACATGACTGGCCAAATGTGAGCTGAATGAGGAAGACACCAGTGGACATGCCAAACTAAATGGAGAAAGCCTGCATACAGCACTACAGGCAAGTGAGGAAAGCTGAGAGCAAAAGAGGGGGTCCTCCTCAGAGAAGACCACACCAATCAGTTGTCTGGTGCCAAATGATCATCCCTGAACCATAATACAATGATACAGATTGAACACTCAGTGAAAAAAATAACTCATGAATTTGAAGTAAAGTGGAGAACGGTATATGAGAGATTTGGTATTCGAAAGGAAAGGAAGAAATGCTATAATTATAATCTCAAAAAACATGTTAAAAGATTTTGACATGCAATTATGACCACAAAATTAAATCTGGAGAGGATTAGAGAAAGATCAAAAGATTCCACATTAATTCACTACTGTTGTATTAGTCAGAGTTTCTATTGCTGTAATGAAACACCAAGACTGAAAAGCAAGTTGGGGAGGAAAGGGTTTATTTGGCTTACACTTCCATGTTGTTGCTCATCACCAAAGGAAGTCAGGATAGGAACTCAAACAGGGCAGGAACCTGTTTGACACAGGAGCTGATGCAGAGGCCATGGAGGGGAGATGCTTACTGCCTTGCTTCCTCTGGCTTGCTCAGCCTGCTTTTTTATAGAAGCCAGGACCAGCAGCCCAGGGATGGCACCACCACCGTGGGCTGGACCCTCCCCCATTGATCACTAATTGAGAAAATGCCTTACGGCTGGATCTCATGGAGACATTTCCTCAACTGGGGCTCCTTCCTTTCTGATGACTCTAACTTGTGTCATGTTAACACAAAGCCAGTCAGCACAACTGTGCCATGCTGAATTAATGATTCTGGTCCTGTTTCAAATTCTGACTAGTAACATATGAAAGGCACAACCTGTTTCAGTGGCTGACATGTGTCTAATCAGTAAGTGTTGCCCATTATAAAGGCTGAAGATAGTGAGGAGCATTATAAAGTAAACCAGTCTTCTGCTTTGTTTGGCTTTTTAATTTGTTTGATCAGGCCAGGTTGTCAGAGGCTTTGCTAAGATCATCCCCAGAAGCTTTGGTTTTTCTGTGGTATGTGTGCCCCAAATATAGAAGTGAGGGGGGTATGTGAAGGAGAGGGATATCAAGGCATTGACTGACGTCCATAAAAATTAGAGGTCTCAGCTCTGCCACCTAGAATATGCTGGACCTAGTCTTGGAAGCTAAGCAGGGCTGGCTCTGGGTAGTATGTGAATGGGAGAAATCTGAGAAAACAGAGGAATCACAGCTTTACACTGAGGGATTAGAAACATCATTGTGACTAATGAGCCTTTATTTCTTGTTGGGGTGGGAAGGGTTTATTTCAGCTTGCAGTTCTCAGGTTAGACCCAGGGCTGAGGGAAGCCAGGATCTCAAGGCAGGAACCTGGAGGCAGGAGCTGAAGCAGGGTCCATGGAAGAATGCTGCCTCTTGTCTTTCTCCCCCTGGCTTGCTCAGCCTGATTTATTTTTTAATTTTTGTTTTCTATTTTTGAGATTATAATATAATTAAATTTCTCCTGTCCCTTTCTCCCTCAAAGCTCTCCCATATACTCCTCCTCACTCTCCTTCAAATTCGTGGCCTCTTCTTTCATTAATTCTTATTGCATGAATATATGTATATACATAAATATTCCTAATTTTAACCTGCTCAGTCTGTATAATGTTACTTATATGCGTGTTTCCAGGGCTGACCCTTTATTAATGGATCTTTCTTTTAAGCAGCAAAGAATAGAAAAAAGTAAAGGTTAAAAACAACTCCTTTACCATACCAGTCCCCTTAATTAATAAAGTTCTTTTGTTTGGTTGCTTTTTGAGGTACTGAGGATAGAAATCTAATGTCTTACATGTGTTCCTTGGGTGCTCTGAGCTGCCATCCCAGCGAATCTTAATTATGTTTAATTCTCTTGCAAAGTCTGGGAGGAACGGCCTTGTTGCTGCATTGGTTTTCAATAGCTGTTACAATAACTGGTTATATCATACATATATCATATATATAATAACTGATTATATCATATACATACATATATCATATACAATAACTGATTATATCATATATATATCATACATATAATAACTGATCAGCTCGTTTAATGACAGCCATCTACCATCTCACAAGCCTGTAAACCAGAGTCATTATTTCCTTCCTAACAAAGCCCAAATCAAAGCATTTGTAGAGCTATATGTTGTTCAGGAGTCTCTCTCTATGCATGAGTCCTCTTTGAGTTACACGAGGCTGTCAGCAGAATTTTAGGCATATTGCAGAACTGGGGTGCATCACCTTGGAGCTCTTCTGTAGATGTTGTTCCCCACTTCTGGAGCCCGCTCCTATTATTTGACTAGTTGGGTCTCTTCTTCATCTTCAAAGCCGGAAATGGTAGGTCAAGCCTCCCTCACGCTTATAGTTTCCCTGCCCTGATCTCCTTCCAAATCTTTTGCTCTGCAAGATCTCAGCAGGGAGAAAGGTATGTTTTTAAAGACATGGGTAATTCCACTGGACCTGCTCAGATAACCCAGGTGACTTGCCCTCTTAAGCTCAATTAACTCATTATTTTTGTTCCAGCGGCAATGCTTTATCACAGTGATGCCTACATGAGCATTTAATTTAGTAATTAGGAAAAGAGAATGGTGGGATTCTGTATTTTGAATTCTGCCTAAAATGATTAAAGGAAGAAATTAAAGTAGAAATTGGGGTCACCTGGTTCTTGTACAGAGGATGATGAAAAATAGTTAGGCAAAAATTTGTGAGTGTAACCAAAGATAAAGTTAACTCAAGATAACTTTAGACCACTGTGTGTGTTTCTAGAAGTACCTGGAATTGTGAAGGTGCCATCAATATCCATTCTATTTTCACAAATGATTCCCTAACATAAGTAATTGTGCTTCTAGCATTCTTTGCTTTTACCATCTTTGCCAGCCCCTTGAAGAGGAAAGCAGCCTTAGTGATAAAGTCATCAGTTTCATTGTCTTTGTCTCCTCTCTATTAGCCAAGTTGGTATTGCTATAATAAAATACTGGAGGCAGGGTACTCTATAAAGATAAGAGGTTCATTTTGGCTTGTGATTTTGGAGGTGATAAGTCAAGGAGCCTCAAATGAGGTCTCACTGGCAGAGTTCAAAGGTTATATGAGGCACTATGCACAGAGGCAGGCTATATGCATGTCTACATAGTCTCTTCCCCTTACAGAGCATTCCTGCTCCTAGATTGGAAGAATCCTACCCTGAAGCCTTTCTCTAATTCCAAAGTCCTCATCTCTAAAGAGCAGAGTTGGATTAGTTTCCTCACTTTTGGAACCTCAACAAAAATTCAGTTTCAACCCATGAAGCCTTAGAGTCCTTGAAACCACACAAAAACTGTGGCAAGCATCCTCCATTCCTGTTATTATCCTATGTCTAATTTAAACTCTGAGAACCATTTAGAAATGTCCACGACAGCCTCTTGGACAGTCCTCTCCCATCTGCACCATGTGGCTGGAGGAGCTGTGACTGCCAGGCAGTCTGCTGGCCTGCTTAAGGACACTTCATTGAGGTGGAATTTCCCACTTCAGCAAATGGCAATTCCGTCACAGAGCAGCTACTTTTCAGTGACTCCTAGAGTTTAATTCTCAAAACTAGAGACAGGTGACTGTGTGTGGTGCAACCATCCTTCGGATGTTAGGCAAGGACTAGAAAAGCTCTTCCATTTTATGCTTTCAAGGTTAATTTGTTAAAATACCATCTGTTACTCAGATGATATTTCCTGCCCTGGATCTTTTTGTAAATGACTACTAAGATGTACCCTTTTTTAATCACAGTCCACGTAGAATTTTAACCAACAAGACTTTGACTGTGCAAATCTGCTATTAAACTGCGAATCACAGTCCCATGTAAGGCTATGCACCCCTTAATCATACAAGAAGTCTCCATTCTCCTTTTCTTAGTAGCACCATAGCCTGGTGGGTTATAAAACCGTATTCACTAGTCCCCTCAATGGGGATGTACAGACATAAGCTAATTAGAGAGCGGAAGGAATGAGGAAGCCACTTCAAATGGATTTCACATTCCTCACAAATCCATTATCCTTAGTCATAATTTCTGGTGGTTGATATAAGTTAGTGCTTGAGTTTCTCAGCTACAAGACAAACCTCAAGGGAAGAGTTAGAGACAGCCATATCTCTCATTCCTGAACTGTGGCTTTCTCCTCAAAGTATTTACCAACACTGGCTAATTAATAAGTTTACTTAATTGGGTACTTTTGCCTAAAGGAAATAATGATTCAAGTAGGTCTATTTTAAATAGATCATAAAATTCCCAGGAAGGCAAGCTGAAGCCATCCCTTATTACTCTTTCTATTGAAATTTCATTTGTAGGTTTCCATGACATTTTTGTTTTCTTTGGTCTCTAAGGGGATGATACACAAAGACTTTTCTCTTCGCACTCATTCTAAGAACATTCTAAATGTCTGGGTTTTTATAATTATAAGCTACAATTTCAAAAATTGCTTCATGAACCCTCACTGATTTTCATGTTCCCCAAATTTCATTTCCTTCTGCCCTTTACCAGAGGCACCCTCTTTCTCCTGTTCTCCCTAGGAATCCTGACCTGTCCTTTCCCTCCAAGGACATGTCTAATGGCATCTCCTAGGAGCCCTTCCTGGCTACCAGTCCACAGCACTTCACTTGCTGGCATATCTCAAGAAAGATTTGATGAACCCATTCATTCAGAGGCAAAAATGAAGAACGGAGCTGAGGCATCCCCAAAGCTTGCTAGGTGAGCTCTACCAGCTGATGGGAAACTACACTTAACTGTGTGTGTCTTCAGTAAATAGATATAGCTTTGGATTTGGGGATATTGAGATTTTAGTCATATTTCTATTTTTTTGCTTTAGTTTTCTTCATAGAAACAACAATAATGTGACTAGGAGACTCAGGAGAGATGTCTGTAGAAGCTCTGACACAGCCTGGAGTTTGGATCTCAGCACGTTGTTCACTGTTGTTGGTGATGTTGCTTGTAGTTCTGAGATTGCTCTAGGGTTGTCCCATGCATGCCAGGCAAGCCTTCCACCAACTGAGACTGTGACTGGTCCCTTTCCCCTATTTAAACTGGGGTCTCACTAAGCTGCCAAGGCTGACCGTGAGCTCACTATACCCTAGACAGACATTGAACTTCTGATCTGTCTGCATGAGCTGAAGTGGTTGCAATTCCAGGCCTGTGATACCAGTACTGGATTGTTTAATGTTTATCTTAATTATCACTGTAATTGCAAAATAATTACTGGATCATGTCATCTTCGGCAGGTTTCCTGTTTTCCTGCACAATTGTTGCTCATCTCAGATCACCTTCAGTTCAGAAGGCACTCCATGCTCTTCTACAACTGTCCATCTTGCACAAGAACAGATAAAGCAAAATAAACCAAAACAACCCCATGTAATATGCCGATGCTCTTTAAAACTCAAAGAATGAAGGCTGGGCTAAGTAGGGGGTGAAAGAAGAGGAACTGCTCTGTCCTGGAAGGCTGTGTGATGCTCTTACAGTAGGCAGGTCCTGGAAGGCTGTGTGATGTACTTATAAGAGACAGGTCCATGGTAATGGTCTCTACCATATTATCCAGATGTTCTTCAGTTTACACTGATTAACTGTACATGCTTACCCTACCTCTACAACCAGGCATAAAGGCAGTGAGCTAATCCAAAGATGGCCAAACAGACCATCAAGCTATATGGCTATGGAAATATTGAAACAAGAGGCTTCAGAATCACATCTTCTTGTCTTCTCCTGGGTGTGTTGGGGAGCACAGAAGTAAGAAGTTGAATGGCCCTATATTATGGGGAGCAGGCAGAGTGGCACACCCATTTATTAGAGCAGCCCAACACTCAAAAACAGAGAGAGGAAGCCAGCCATAGCATTCTATGAGGCAAAGAGACACTTATCTGTGTGTGTTTCTTTGTCTTCTAAGAACCATGGCTGGAGATTGTCTACCTCCATGAGCCAACACCCATGGCTATCCTGTCTAGGCACAGAGCTGAGAGGACAGCCTTGATTGTGGCTCTCACCTCAGTGAGACAGCACCCATGACTGTCTTGTCTAGGCACAGAGCTGAGAGAAAAAGGACTTAACATGTCCTTTAAAAGACACATAACAGCCGGGCGGTGGTGGTGCACGCCTTTAATCCCAGCACTCGGGAGGCAGAGCCAGGCGGATCTCTGTGAGTTCGAGGCCAGCCTGGGCTACCAAGTGAGTCCCAGGAAAGGCGCAAAGCTACACAGAGAAACCCTGTCTCGAAAAACCAAAAAAAAAAAAAAAAAAAAAAAAGAAAAAGACACATACAAGCCGGGCGGTGGTGGCGCACGCCTTTAATCCCAGCACTCGGGAGGCAGAGCCAGGCGGATCTCTGTGAGTTCGAGGCCAGGCTGGACTACCAAGTGAGTTCCAGGAAAGGCGCAAAGCTACACAGAGAAACCCTGTCTCGAAAAACCAAAAAAAAAAAAAAAAAAAGACACATAACAACACAATTGGATACAGTTGTTTGTTTATTTATAGTAAATACATGGGAGCACATGGTTTAGGCAGTGTTCACATTAAGAAACAACATCAAATGGGACATTGTGTGCTTGAACTCAAAGTGACTGTGATAGCATGCATAAAACCTGCACAAGCTCACACCAGGTAAAATCTCAGCATCAACAGTAAGTGGCTCATGAAGTCCCACCCACCCCACCCCCATATCTGAGAAACTGTTGGCAACTGATGCTTACTAGGGTAGGAGGAGTAAGTTTCCTTCAGAGTTTCGGCCCCTGAGAGGTTACCCATGCTCCAGTAAATGGTCCCACATCTGCACACACACAGACAGCACTAAGTGGCTCAGTGGGTTTAAAAAAAGAGCACATGAAGTTGAAAGAGAAGAGTGTGGGGGAGATAGGGGAGGAATTGGTGGTGAGTGAAAGGGGGCTAGATTTGATTAAAGCTCATTATACGCATCTATTAAACTGTCAGTAAAGAAAAAGGAAAAGACAAAACCAATGGTAGGCTTCCCGTGCTTCAGTGGATGGCGTCACACTCATACACATATGGGCAGATGCTTTTTTTTCCCCACGATTGAGCTAATAAGATTCTGCACATTGAGATCAAACAATAGCATGCCACACCCCTCATGGGTTCTGGCTTCTCTGGGGTGCTAGGGAAGGCAGCTCATTTTCAAGAAAGTGGTTATCAGTACACATGACTTAGGGAGCCTGAGGGAGGCAGATCTCTGTAGGACTCATGCCTCACCACAGAGGCAACTCGATGCTTTTTCTGAGACAATGAAATCCTCATCTTTATTTTCCACAATAAGACACTGGGGTTCTAAGATTTTATTCTTCCAAAATTATGTCTCCCGTACCAAGCTCTCAAGTGATTTGATCCCAGATGTTGCATTTGCCCTTTAATTTGAAGTACTAAAATATCCCAGCTGTTTTCTCGTTGGTCAGTCCAGCATGTTGAGCAGGGGTAGCTCACGAGTGCCTCTCACACAATTCTGTTTGAATGGGCTTTTCCGTTGCACATAGAAATGAGGAGATGATTGCAGATTGGCCTCAATCTATATCGATCTCTGAGGAATACATATAAAGCATGCTTTCCTTTTTAATAAAGCTCTAAAATAAACCTTGAAACATTTACAATTCTCCTTCAAGTTGGTTTCAGGAAGAAGGGCTCTGTGTGGCAAGTCAATTTCACCACATGATCTTACTTTAATTTAAAAGGAGTCACACACCCTCCCTAAGGCATGTGAGGAGCTATCCAATAAAACATCTAATGGTAAAGGAAGAGCGCTGAGCCTGTTACGACGCCCATAGCAGAGGTGCCTATCAAAACCTATTGAAAACTTCCTTCAGTCTTCTGCTTAAGTCTTCCACAAGACTCAGAGGCAGACAAACAGGCTGAGACAGTCTACCCAGTTACTTGTCCTGCTCCATGATACAGTTCCTAAGTGACTTAACACAGGAAGAAAAGCACCTGGCCGAGCAACGGTAACGTTCCTACAAAAATTTATGTTATTGTGGCCGGGCGGTGGTGGCGCACGCCTTTAATCCCAGCACTCGGGAGGCAGAGCCAGGCGGATCTCTGTGAGTTCGAGGCCAGCCTGGGCTACCAAGTGAGTCCCAGCAAAGGCGCAAAGCTACACAGAGAAACCCTGTCTCGAAAAACCAAAAAAAAAAAAAAAAATTTATGTTATTGTTTAAGGTATTTCTTGTTGATGTTTTTCCAACTGGAAAAATAGAGATGACAAATGACCCAGGTGAACATCACAGAGGGGACAGCATCAACAATGAGTGATGGGTCCCAGGCATTATGAGTGCGCTGCTACATACCAGGCTGCAACATGAAAAGCAGCTGTCAGGCGGAATTCTTTTTGCTGAAGCCAAGAAAAGGTTGGCAAGCCACAGTAACAGTGTTGGTTCACTCCAGTAAACCAGTTATGATTCGTTTTACATCCAAGATGAAGACAAAATTGGAGGGAAAAACATGAAGATAGAAAATTGGCACGCGACTTTATTTCTCACAAGAACTGTGGCAGAGTGCTAGCGAAGGGTCAACTGGGAGGCCAAAGGCAAAGCCATGACTGATGTTCTTCTAAGCACACTCCAGCATGCAGCCTAATCTTCCAGACAAAACATTCAACCATTCTTTTATTTATTTACTACATTTGTGTTTGGTTTGTTTTAATGAGATAGAGTCTCCTTAGGTAGCTCAGGTTGGCCTTGAGATCTTCATCCTCCTACTTCAACCTCTCAAGTGCTGAAGATACAAGCACACATCACTATTTCCAGCTCTAAGACATACACATAAGAGAACCCTCTCCTATTCTATAATGCTTAATGGTCTCTGAAACTTTTCATAAATTTATGTAGAGAGTAACTCCACAACCATCATCGTTAAAAAGAAAAAAAAAAACACATTCTAAATGAGCATTGAAATTGCTTCTAATTTAGTTCAAACAGGTCATTTCAAGGAACCTATTTAACTGCTCTAACAAATATAGGAGAAATTTAAGATGCAATTCCTACTTGTGAGAATGTTATAACTTAGTTTGAAATCAAGGATCAACAAACGTAACAAAGGACCTGGTGCTATCCTTCACAGGATACCTGAGATGTGACATCTCAGCCATTCTTCTAAAGGGACCTTCTCACCCTAGATTCTTCTATAACCATTTTTCAATAAATCAACATATAACAGCAAGTATATTTCAGGAAAAATTACCCCAAATTTGGAAATAAGGATGAAAGTATTGCAGATCCTTCAGACATCATCCTGGAGCACTGTTATATAGATGCTCCCAGAGATCAGTTAAGTCTCTAAAACAATCTCTCTGCTTTGGAATAGAACTTACTGTTCACATTCCAGACATTGTTATCTTGCATGCTGACTTGTAGCTTACTGTCCAATAGAAGTGCAAATAATCTGTGCAGTAAATCAGTAAAACACACAAATGAGTCATGCTGTCCTGGAGCGTTCTCTCGGACCAAGCAAAACTACATCCCCCTGGCCTCTTTCTTACCAGTACTACTATCATGAGGTCTTCCTCCTCATTCAGTTAAGTAAATACTGACCTGTACTCAGTCCTTGTCCAGGAGTCCTGCTTTAACTGTTGTGAAACAGAAAATGATAGAAGGATTTGTCTTGTTATTGCTGTGTTTTTTATAAGTTGCAATAATTAGAAACAAATCCACTATCTGGCAGTCAGCAAGTAAATAATAGTACGTAGGTACATGGCATGCAGCTATTTAAAATGATGGCATTCATTCTAAATTAGTACCATTACTCTGATAACTTGAAAAAAGCAGCTTTCAGAATGAACAGCATACGTGGTATGGTACACTTCTGATATGATTGCATTAGCATGTTTCTATTTTATGCTATAGAACACTATCTGGAAAGACACTCACTGTCGACTTTCACTGACCTGTGCAGATCTTCTCTGCTGGACCTGGGATCTGAGGACCTGAAAGAATGGAATGGGCTACAGTCTAATGCTGTAGACAACCTTACTTCAGTTTTAGTGTACATTTATACATGAATGTAACAAAGAAAGCAATGATCCAAGGAAGGTTGTTTGAGTTCAGAAAAGAAACATGATCAGAAAAACATGTAAATAAATGTCGGTAAGCACACACTAAATATTACCAGAGCAGTCCTTTCCCAGAACTTTCTCAGGACAGACCAGTTTAAACATAATTGCCTGGCATGTACTGTAGATTTTTATCTTGGAAAGCACAAAAGCAAGGCAGAAGGCCATATCCAGATTCAGGATACACTCACCATATTGTGTTCTATAGCTATGATCTGACATCCAACAAGAATAAAGATGTCTTATAAATTGATTGTAAATGTTTAACCTGGGAGACACAAAATCACATTTAAGAACAATCCAGGGAACAAAATGCACCTGAGGTAAAAGGCCCTCTGCCTTGTTTTACTGGATGGAGCCTCTCTCACAGTTCCCCCAGGGCATTGTTCACCACGCATTCTTTTGACTGTGCTCTAACAATTCACAACGGCTGTTATCTTAGTTTCTTTTCCTATTGCTGTGACAAAATACCCTGACAAAAGCAACTTAAGGGAGGAAGGATTTATCTGGCTCACAACTTCAGGTTACAATCCATTATTTTGCGCAAGTCAAGGTGACAGGAACTTGAAGTAGCTAGTCACGTGACACCTGCATCAAAAGCAGAGAGAAATGAATTAATGCTGAACTCAGCTCACCTCCTTCATTTTGGTGCATCCCAGATCCCCTGTTTAGGGAATGGTGCTGCCAACAGTTGGCAGATCTTCTCACCTAGATTAACATAAAGATGAATACACTTATACACATATACACACACCCCTAGCCACTTGCCAACCTGACCCACAAAACTCCCTTTCTCGGTAATTTCAGATAGTGTAAAGTTGACAGTTAATACAATCACAACTATCTTTGAGACACTGAATTTCATATAGCTTTCATTACTTTATTTACATAGCTTCTTCTTGAACAACTTATTTCTAGAAAAGAAAGCGTAATTTTTAAAAAGAAAATTCTTAAAACAGTTGATTTAAAGAGTGTTTCCTAACTTGGGAAAAATGTATCTTAGTTGACCACCTAGTCAATAGCTAGTCTAGTCTGGTGGCACATCTAGCTGCTTTCCCCCCTTGTCCTCCATGCTTAGTGTTCAAACTTCACGTCTGATGCAAGCATAATCCCACCAGCTCAGGAAATAACTTCCCACTTAGTCTCCAACAGCTGCAATATGGTTTGCTGGTTGAGTGTTAACTACGCCCAAGATGGTAAAGATCCGTGTCTGAGCTCCACCTCTTCTGAGAACCCAGGTATAAGGACAATTGGTAGACAGGAGGACAATAACACTAACTGAACTCCCTAGGGGCCAAGAATTACTCTTGCCTCGTGGTTCCCTTTGAGATTGTATTAAATTCATGTATAAACGAGAAGTGACATCTTTCTAGTACTGAGTCCCCAATTCACAAAGATAGAATAGTTTCAATTAATTGTTCTTAATGATATTTCATAATTTTCAGTATGCAAATATTTCACATCTTTTACTCAGTATGGTGATTTGAATGAGAATGCCCGCCCCCATAGGCTCTTATGTTTGGTTCCCAGTTAGTAGAACTGTTTGGGAAGGATTAGGAGTTGCAGCCTTGTTTGAGGAGGTGTGCCATTGGATGTGAGCTTTGAGGTGTCAAAAGTCTATCCCAGGCCCAGACTTGATCTTTCTACCCGCTATCTTCATATCAGGAAGCAACCTCTCAGCTATTTTTCTAGTATCATGCCTACCTGACTGTGCCACATTCCCTGATGTGATAGCCATAGAATAACCCTCTAAAACTGTAAGCTAGCCCCCAGTTAAATGCTTTCTTTAAAAAGTTGCCTTGGTCATGATGTTTCATCACAGAAATAGTAACACTGAGACAGCTTAGTTGATGGTTTAAGGAACTACAGAAGAGTATGATTTAAACATTTCTTGTTTTGCATCTTTTGATGATAGATAGAAAAAAACGTGGTAAACTTCCAGTATTTCACAATCAAATATATGTGGTATTTAACAGTATCCACTAGTGCTGAGCACATGAGAATTCTAGGACCCAGAAATCATTAAGGGTGTGTGTGTGTGTGTGTGTGTGTGTGTGTGTGTGTGTGTGTGTGTTGTGCATGAGCACATTGTCATTGTGTAAAAATTAACACATCTAATTTATTCATGCTAGCCCTTGAACTGTAAGCTACCACCAGTGAATGATAGAATGGACACAGAAATTGAGGCAGATGCAAACCAAAATACTGCATGCACATCAAAGAGAAAAGACTCATTGTAAATATATGCAAAAAATTAATCTCACAGTAGTAGAATGACCAAAACAACTATATACAAATGAATACACTCTATATGATTCCATTTATACAAAGGATCAAAATGAGCCAGCTCATGTTTGTGCCCTCAGAAGTTAAGTGTATATTAGAAGAAATGTTTAAAAGAATAGGAAAAATTTTATGAGGGCATGTAGCATTTTGTTTCTTGATTTATGTAGCAGTTATAAGCATATATCAGTTTGTGAAGATGTTCTAAGTTGAAGACTTAGATCATCAAAGTTTAAGATACAGCTGTAAAATGCAAACAAGATTCCACTTATACCAGATAAAATGCAAAGTGGGTGTCACTCATAAGACCTTTAAGATCTACCCAACATTAGGGCTTTGTGTTCAAACCATACTCATGTAGCTCCTGGAAGGCTACCTGTTCTTCTTCCCCAGTTTGTTACTACTCTTGCTACTTTAAGTAGGACCAACATAGTGTAGTTATAAAACCAGTAACTGGAAAAAGTTTGCCTTGACTTAAATGCATGCACTGTCACTTCCTAGTTTTGCTATCTGAGCAATTTACATAAACATTCTGTGCCTTGTTTTTCTATCTGCAAAGTAAGAATAGCAATAACGTTGCTTTATAGATTCTCCTCAGCAGTTGCCTCTCTGCCTTACGTGACCTCTTAAAGGGAGGTCATTATTCTTCACTTGTCTGTCATTCAGAGACATTTTCCCCTCACAGTCCATTCTTCTGAAATGCTTTAATTGATATGCATTAGGTTCCAAGGGATGCTCTTAAAAATACCATGGATGGGCTAACTTCAACAGTAGACATTTATTTACCCATCAAGAAGCTCTGGAATGATGAGAACAAATGACCATGTAGTACCCAGTCCCAATGACACATCTGCAACACCACTCCTGTACTAAGGCTCAAGGGTCATCGTGGAAGACAAGGAGGAATACTGTAAGAGTCAGAGGAATAGGAAGTCTGCTGTGAGATTGTGTCCTCTAGAAATGTCAAAGAAGCTACCTCCACGAAATCTCATCAGCATGGCTACCTAAATTATATCAGAACAAGGATGATAGCAACAGACATCCTAACATAGAAGGGAAAATCTAACAGAGACTCAACCATAGACAAAGAACTACAGGCAGCTAAAGATTGCAGAGGGTAGGGGAAATAGTCTTTGCCAGGGAAGGTTAATAGCCCAGGTGTTCAGCCCTAAAATCATAGAATACATACAAGTAATATTATATGGACTCAGCAGGTTGTATCTATATATTTATTAATGAAGAAAAAGAGGCTATGAATATGAGGTTGAGAGAGAGAGAGCAAGGGAAGATTCATGGGAGTGGTGAGAGGGTGGCAAAGGAAAGGGGAAATGATGTAATCACATTTAAATAAAGGAATAGAAAGAAGCAACACTGAGCCAAGTTTACGGTGTTGTCAGAGTTGGCATCATTAAGACCCCTCTCCTTGGCTGATTCTTTTCCCCTTGAATGTCTGTGCCCCAATCTCCTCTTCTTACAAAAACATTAGTCACTTTGACTAGTGCCTACTCCAATGATGTCATTTAACCTTGTTTGTCTTTTTATAGATCCTCTTTCCAAGCACAAGAACATTTTGAAGTATTGGTACTTCTCATTTAAATATATGAAGTGGGTGAAAAGGAGAATTTCAGCCCATGATAGATACTTATCTCTCTCCCTCTCACTAGACCCGCTGTTCTCCAGAAGAGTGGGTGTGTCTTATTGTCTGTGCCTCATAACCTCCCAGGGAGGCATCAGCACATAAGAGATGCTTAATAAATAAGAACTACAAAGGGAAGGAAGTTCAAACGAGCAGGCTCATGGCAGCAAAACACATCACTTCTTAAAAGGCCCAGTGATCTAAGGAAGTCAGGAGAGCTTTATTCAATTATGTAAATGATTGTAGTTGAAAGCAGAAGTTGATAGATGATGTGCACTGACCCAGTTGTGCCTGACATAGATACCGCTTACAATTCTTTATCACTCACTCCAAAGTGAAGTTTGTCTTGAACACCAGTCCCTAAACGTTAATTACACATCACATCTTGCTTCAGAGCATTTTAGGGTAGCAGTCACTTTCTTAACTTCAATTTATTTGCATTTCAACAGACAATTAATTCACTTACTAAAATAACAATATAGTTAGGGATCTTCTTTCCCTCCTGTTTCCTTCTATCCTTTTCTCAACGTCTTTCACATCAGAGGTTCTGATTCAAAACCTTAACACGTAGTGAAAGAGAAGTACAGAGCAGAGTCTCTGATCCAGACGAACTTACAATCTCTCTTGGAACATTAGGTACAGACACATGAACAGGACCAGTGTGAGAAGACAGACGATTTTCTGCTTGCATGAGTAAACACAAAGAGAACACACAGAGCAAATGAGGGCAGTGACCGAGTCAACCCAGGTGACTTTTGTCACATGCAGGTGACATTCAAACTCTGCAATGTGAAAGGTGACAGAAGAAGCCCTACTAAGCAATTCCAGTGCATGCAAAGCAAACCTGACCTTCCAGGACCCCTGCTCTTGAAGGGGGCTGAGGTTAAGACTCCTTTCCCTTTAGCCTGAAATCAGCATCCTGGCCTGTGATGAGAAATGTGAATTTGTCAATCTTGCGTTTCTCTCAGAGAGGATATTAAAACTCATATAGTCTAAGAGAATGTTTCCAGTGATGGATAAAAACTAAAAAAAAAAAAAAGTCCAAGATCCTCCATACCTGGAACAGAGGGAAGTAAGACAAATATTGCTGACCTCACCTCCACGGCCTTGCCATTAACACAGTTGACAGCCCAGGATCTGCATTTACTTTCTCAACTGTCACCTTTGTCTTAGATAATCTTTTGTCTCTTTATTTTTTCTGTAGCATTCCCCTTGAAAATGTAAGGAGAAGAAACACTTGAATTATTTATCTCATGAAACTGCAAGGCTGTTATTATAGTCTATAATAACTGTATTCATCCAGAATTTAATATAAAAACTGCATTTTCAGGAATATAACTGGGTTTTCCAATGTACGGCTTCCCAAACCTCCTGCTACAAGTCATTGACATGCCAATTTCTTTTAAATCTGAGGTCAAGAAACTCTAGCCTTACCCCTGTTTGTCCCTGCTTTCCTTGGCAGTCATTAGGCAATAGGTTACTTTCCCCTGACTATCAAGACAGAGCTGGTCTGGAAAATAAGAGAAGTCATAATTATGTAGCTTAAAGGTTTCCATTAAGATAGGGGAGGGATGTAGTGGGTAGCCATTCCAGCTTTGATATGGAAGTTCCAACCCCTGTTGAGGCTTCTGTAACTATCACGCCTACAAGGCAGGGCCAAGAGAGGACCCTGAAGACCAGAGATCTGGATGGGCCGGCTCTCTTGGTTCCTAGACCCTGGATGCCTGAGGTAGACCGAACAGAGTTCTCCAGAAAGCACTGCTGGACAGCGCTACGCCTTTCCCAGACTCTGGAAACTATCCATTCACTTGTAAGTTAACCCACAAAATAAACCTCCCTTTTAACTACGCGGAGTGGCCATAATAATTTCACCAATAGAGGGAGACATTTCTAACCCCTACTTATAAGCAAAGAAACTGAGTTTCCACGTAGTTACATTACTAAACCAAAGTCCAGCTGTTGTGAGTGAAAGACCCAGGGCAAGAACTCAAGTTCAGAGATCTTTATACCACATCGGTCTATGCAGATGGCCTTTCTTGCATGCTACAATGACAAAAATCCCTGGTCCTCAGTATATATGGAAAACAGCTGGGGTTCTGAGCCATATGTCCAGATTCTCCACATGACAGCCAATGTGGTGTAAGTACCAATCAGTTCTCACAGAAGCTGAAGCTATCTCCACCAAGCCCTAATTTTACAAGTAATTACACTTAGATCCAAGGACGTTAGCAAACTTATACAAGACTGGAATGTTAATGTCTCTATCTGCTGTTTCAAACTCAAGGCCAAACCATGAATTTGGTCTCTTGGTTTGGTTGCTTCCTCAAAGGGAAACCAGAATCATAGAGCTCACGTGCAGATGTCATGTGTGAATGTCAATAAGCAGAGGGAGGCATTGAGTCTTTAAAACATATTTTATTCAGAGAGCAGGCAATCTGAGAAGACAGTGGATTAGCAGCCTAAAGATCTGTCTTCTTATCTAATCTCTACCCAGCAGATTACATCAGAAAAAGATAGGGACAAAGGCTGTCAGTCATTTTGGAGCTCAGTCTCCCCTCTGTTCAGGCAGTAAGCCACATTTCTGAGACATGTGATGCAATTTCCTGTCTTGTTATCATCCATCATATTCTACCCTCATTCTATGGATGTCTAGGTTCAGGCATGTCTTGAAATGCTGAGTCTATTGAGTTTTTATTACTACCAAAACTGTGTCACTCCAGAGGCATTTGGGCTAAGAGGATATTCGCTCAGAATAAACAAATCCTTAATGGGGTATGTGTGTGCTGAGCTACTGATCACATGCATGTGATGATGCCTCTTTATAATATGCAGTTCAAATATGTCTTTATAATTTAGAATACAAAAATGTCTCTTCTATGCATACTGTTCTGTACCCCATCAACTCTTCCCCTATGATTGTTTACAATTATTGCTTTTTTTATTCAATTACTGTTTTTTAAATGAACTGTATTTTCTCATTTGGATATAGATCAACTTCTGCTTGCTGAGACTTCTTTTCTGTCTTAATCTTTTGCCTATCCCCTTTGCTTCCTCTTTCTGTTACATGATGTCATTCACAGAGCAAAGACAAATAGTCATGCTTGGGTTTGTAGGGAACAGACAAGAGAGACCCAAGCGCTGAGGAGGGTCAGAGCTGATAAATGTGTCCAGCACTGTTAGTAAACCTAATTACATACAGGGTGAAAACTGCCTTAGCAGGATGCAGGGTGACTGCCAAGGAGGTATGTTGGTCAGGATCCTAAAGCATGGCCTCATGTGGAAGATGCTGTTGTTACCACACTCCTTTATGTGGTAACAGGGATTCAGTTAATTCATTAATTGCCCACATACCTGGAACTGTCAGATGAATAAGGCAGGGTGTCGCTATGAGTTATTTATACCTTATGGGAGGGCAATTTAATTAAATTGCTCTCCTTCTAACATGTACTTGAGCTCAGTCTCAGGAGAAGTTAAATGTCTGTAACTAGAAACGTAGGAAAGTAATTTTGAAAGGTGGGCAGTTGTGCAAAGGGCAGACTTGCCCTGGGGAGCTGCAGTGAGAGGCTGCGGCAAAGGGAGAAGAGTGGGCCCCTGGGAGGTGGGATCTAGAGGAAAGATGAAAAGGGAGAGGGTGTCATAGGAGCAGGAGAGGAGGGTGGGCAGGAGACAGGCAGGCAAGACACAGACCTGTCAGGTCCTGAAATTTCCAAGTGTCATAGGTGCGAAGATTTTGTGTTGGTTTAGAGGTTGCCAGAACTTGAAAATTTTAAGGCTTCCCGCTGGATATGGTCTGTCAGGCACTTTACCCTCCCACAAAATAAACAGAAAGGTTTATGAGGAGGAGGAGATGCAATATACTGCCAAGGAAGGCCTTGCTGCCAGGCGCCCATGCTCACAAGTCACTCCCCAGCTGCCAACTGTGAAGGGAGGCTTTTAAATTGTGGTTTGACTTTCCTGGCCTCCTGCGATTTTATTAACCCCCTGTAGCAACGGTTTCCATTTGTGAGCCATTTTATTTTATTGGAAGGAGCATGTAGCTGTACCATGGCCCAGGGTCAGGGGCTAGACACTGAAGGAATACTTCTGTAACTTTGCTGATTGGCAAACACATGATCATTCTAGGAGGCAAGGTTGGTCATATTTCTTCCCTGCTTAAGATTTCAGTAGTTTCCAGGTTCCTGGAAAGTCATAGCCATAGTCCTCTGTGTGGCTGGCCTGCCATAATTCCATCATTCCAGACATCTCTACGCCGTCATGAGAGATGACCCACCCCCGCCTTTACCTTCCTTCTTCCTAGGAAAAGTACCATACAGTGCATAGAGAAAAGCCAGTGATGGAGTGTAACAGCCTGAGCCCAAAGCCTGACTCTTGTTAACAAAAGGGGCAGGTTTCCTGGCCCCTCGGTGCCTCGACCACCTTATCTGTGGAAGGGAATGCCAGCACTTTCCTGTTAGAACTTGTTACTGACACAGTTTCCCTGGGGTTGTCATGGAGATTAGACAGAGTGCAGAGCATTTGGAAGAGGCAACAGGGTTTGATGAGTTCTGAATGCACTTTCGTCCAGACTCTGCTGGTCTAAGGTGAGACATTAGCAACTCCTCTCTGCCACCCTGGACACAGGGTGTGCAATTGCCAACATCTGTGCAATTGCCAACATCTCACCACTAGACCAGGGATGCATTGTGAACATCTTTGCCACTTTCCAGGGCAGTTTGTCTTCAGCTCATACTGTGCTTTAATCCCAAATGCACTTGACTTGAAATGGGTCAACGGTTTGGTAATGGGTGACAAACTCATAAAAACGGGCTTCATGTCTACTGTGCCTCTAATTTCTGGTCACATGTCAGTACCCAGTTCAAGGAGTGTTTATAATGTGATGGTGACAACTTCGGAAGAGTAAACAATGCAAAAACTCCATGGAAGGTCACATACCTAAGACTATATGGGCAGTACAGCTGGACCTGATGGAATTACTAAAAAATAAAAAGACACAAAATAGCCGGGCGGTGGTGGCGCACGCCTTTAATCCCAGCACTCGGGAGGCAGAGCCAGGCGGATCTCTGTGAGTTCGAGGCCAGCCTGGTCTCCAAAGCGAGTTCCAGGAAAGGCGCAAAGCTACACAGAGAAACCCTGTCTCGAAAAACAAAAAAAAAAAAAAAAAGACACAAAATAGAGGGGCATGGGAGCAGTTGGAGAGAAGGGTAAAATCAAAACACATTGTACAAAATTCTCAAAGAACTAATAGAAAATGTGATTCATCCCTTGGAGGATACAAAGCCTTTCAAGGCTCTGACACATATTACCAAACTATTTCCCAATAACTAAGTCATGTTTCCACAAACTGTGTATGAGATGGGGTGGGGGATGTAAACAGCCGTGTCTTAAAAAGTTCTAAGCTTTAGGGAACCAGACAAGTCCCTCATTCCTGCTCAAACTCAACTGCATGCTGTCTGCATCTCCACCAGGAATATGTAGTCATTTAAATCTTTGTCAACTTACGGATTAAGAACTAGTTATCTCTTTGTAAACTTTATATTTTCTGTGGTTATTAATAATTTAGCTCTCTTCTTCTGTGTCATATCTATTTAAATCCTTATATAAGAGCATATTTGACAGGCCAAATAACAATAAGGAAGACAGCCACATTAAAGAATCATGTGGTTAAGATACACACACATTTCCTAGAAAAGTTTTATTCACAACTTTGGTTTTAATCATTGACTATCTCACAGGTGTTTCTTCACATAAAATTAGCTACTTCTTTCTGTCTCAGGTCACAGCCTTTCTGTCTTTTTCAGGGTTCATTTCCAATGTCCCCACTCACCTAAAATTCTCTATCTCTGTCTCCCTCTCTCTTTCTATTGCTTTTTTTCTAACCTATAGGCTCCTTGGGCATGAGTTTATGTTGTTACTCTCTGATATCTCTGCTCTTCAATGTTGCATGTGGAATAATTTGTAGAAGACCCTCACTGCTTAGAAGATTAAATATATTCAGTTTCATTGAAAAAGGTTATGACTTGGTGAAGAAGATGGCAAGTAGTAACTCCACAGCAAGCTTACAAGATGGCAGCCACCCCTTCTCCAAGCCATGCCATTTCTCAGGCTAACAGTAATACAACACTATTATATACTTGATGGAACACATAGAAAATAGCTTTGGATTTCTGTTACCTGTGATCAGGAGCTAGAGGAGGAACAAGGGACATACCTCATTCTTTAGAGCCAATAACTTTCTTAGACCTACCTATTTAAGCCTTTCAGAACATAGCATAGGGCCAAAAGCTATCTGAAGCAACACCAGTGTCTTCTTAAATGTCAGTTTTGTGATTAGAGCAGAGGGAAGTTAATTAGACCTGATTTTGCCTGGTAAATTTATTAGTGATGTTGTGCCTGGGGTCAGTTTACTGAGATTAGTTTGGGGGCACAGGAAGAGTTAACACCCAAAGCTCTGCAGATTGGCTGCCCTCCACACATCCTTCAGAGCACAGGATGGGTTCAAGGCCAAATCTGTGATCCACAAAGGTCACAGCAACTCCTGGCATGGTGAGAACTCTACATAAACTCTAGATTAGAATAACTTCATAAGTAGGTGGAGAGCTACACATAAGAAGGAATTTTAGTCTCTCTTCTATAGTATCTAAGATTACTGCATTGATTGAATTCCTTCAGCACAATAGTTAGTTTTCCTATTATCAGTTCCTTCCATCAATAAAACGGCTGTGAGGGAGGGAGGGAGGGAGGGAAACGGAGACTATTACAGAATTTAAAAACACATTAGAAGATAGATTCATAAAAGCTATAGCCCAGTTTTTTAAACTGCAAAGATCACAGAGTCCTGGTTGTGAGCCACCTCTGCTCTCTAGTTCACCGTGAAGACTTGCACTAGTTCTCTAGTTCACCGTGAAGACGTGCACTGGCTCTCTAGTTCACCGTGAAGACGTGCACTGGCTCTCTAGTTCACCGTGAAGACTTGCACTAGCTCTCTAGTTCACCATGAAAACTTGCACTAGCTCTCTAGTTCACCGTGAAGACTTGCACTAGCTCTCTAGTTCACCGTGAAGACTTGCACGGGCTCTCTAGTTCACCGTGAAGACTTGCACGGGCTCTCTAGTTCACCGTGAAGACTTGCACTGGCTCTCTAGTTCACCGTGAAGACTTGCACTGGCTCTCTAGTTCACCGTGAAGACTTGCACTGGCTCTCTAGTTCACCGTGAAGACTTGCACGGGCTCTCTAGTTCACCGTGAAGACTTGCACGGGCTCTCTAGTTCACCGTGAAGACTTGCACGAGCTCTCTAGTTCATCGTGAAGACTTGCACTGGCTCTCTAGTTCACCATGAAGACTTGCACGAGCTCTCTAGTTCACCGTGAAGACTTGCACGGGCTCTCTAGTTCACCGTGAAGACTAGTGCACTGGCTCTCTAGTTCACCGTGAAGACTTGCACTGGCTCTCTAGTTCACCGTGAAGACTTGCACTGGCTCTCTAGTTCACCGTGAAGACTTGCATGAGCTCTCTAGTTCACCGTAAAGACTTGCACTGGCTCTCTAGTTCACCGTGAAGACTTGCACTGGCTCTCTAGTTCACCGTGAAGACTTGCATGAGCTATTTCACCTTCCTCTGTCTTGTTTCCCTGTCTGACTCTGCTCCCTTACTTTTCAGATCTCTTACCTTTTATAATCCTGGCTTCTTGGTCTTACCTTAAAATGAAATCATTTCTCTCTTTCTCCCCTTGTCTCTTAGTAGACATTCCTATAAACAAAAGATGGTAGCACCTGTTCCCACCCAGTTGTCATCTGAAATTACTGGAAGCCTGTGGAAAGTCCCATGGGGACACAGCAGTGCCAAGGTTACCATTGTCCCATAAACTTTAGGCGTTTGAAGGGCTTTGGTCAAGTCTGTACGTTTCCCTTGGAGTGTCTTTCAGAAAAAGGCCCTGGTCTTTCCTGGAATTCTGCAGAGAGATACACAGATGTGGGTTGACTGGGAGGAAATATCACTGCAATGGTTATGCTGTTTTTATACCAGCAAAATAAAGATAACACGCATAATCACTTCAGACCTATCAAAGAGCTTTCTTGACATTGTTTATTCTGTCTTTACAGCAGACAAGATTCTCATCTGCCTCTCAGTGAAGAGAGGTTGAGACTCTAAAAAGCTAAAGCATCTTCCTAAACTTAGGGTCTTTTTAAACAAAACAAACTTAAAATTGAACCTAAGTGTTCTAACACATTGCCTGAGATTGCTCCAGGAAATGACAGGACTCCCAACACCCTGGATCATTGTACATCCTATCATCCAATGAAGCTATCCCCCTACTCATTCTACAAAGGACCCCTTCAATTCCTGCTCTGGGACTTCATATTTCTTCTTGCACATTTTTCATGAACTACAGGCACACATTTATTTTTGTGTTTATCTTTCTAACTGGAATGGGAGCTATTTCAAGTGTAGAATGTGCTGTTGGAGGCAAAGCCCTTTGACAGATAACATGAACTGGGACCTAGCAAGCTGTCAACATGTAAAATGTCTGCAGAAGCTTAGACAAGTAAAGGGCTGGTGAAGCTGCTCCATGGGTAAAGGCGTTTGCCATGTGAGCTTGTTGACCAAAGTCTATTCTTAGATCTCACATGAAAGTGGAAGGAGAGAACTGACTCCACCAAGTTATCCTCCAACCTATACACAGGTGCTTTACCAATCCCACCCTGCACACACACACACACACACACACACACACACACACACACACACACACACATACAAACACTTATAATACTTTTCACATCTTTAGTTGGTGAGAACAGGAAGAGGGGCAAAAGAGAAGAGAGAAGCAGGTGAGGAGAAAGGAGGGCAAGAAGTGTGGCTGGTGCTGCCTGACCACGCGTCAAAACCCTAGAGCATACTGTGAGTATTTAGATGAGTTTGCCTACTCATATTCTGTTTACCACCATTAGTAACCGTGGTTGAGGGTTTATGTATTTGCAAACATGCGCACCCAAGTACAACAAAAGCTGGCACAAAGGAGTAGGGTGGACCAGCGTGTCTGTTAGGCATCCACCGTGATGTCAAGAGCACTCTCTTCCTCAGAAATAAGACGTTAAGTAAAGACTCATCTCCTGGGGTGGGAAGAAACCCAAAGGTTTAATTAACACTGTGGGGCATGGGATGACAGATACCACAATACTGACCAAGTACCTGACAACAAGCAGCTTACAGGATAGTTTCTTTGTCTTTACTCACAGTTTAGGAACGAAGACAGCCATGAGAGAGAAGCTGTGACAGCAGAAACATGAGGCAGCTGGTAACATTGTAACAACATCAAGAAGCACAACTCTGATTGCAGGCGGAACTGGGCTGTACATCCTGAAGGCCCACCCCCAGTGACTCACTTCCTCCAGCAAGGCTCTGCTTCCTAAAGATCCCACAACCTTCCTAAACAGCACTCTTAGCTGAGGCCCAAGTCCTTGAACACACCATTTCACATGCACATCAACACCTGGTGTACACATTGCCATACCCGGTAGCTGTGGTAAGACAAATCTGACATCTTCACAGTTGTCTGAAAATTTGTCAAGTGTTGAGGCTGGAGATAGATGGCTCAAAGACTGAGCATGCTATTGCTCTTGCAGCAGATCTGGGCTTGGTTCCCAGCACTCAACTGATGGCTCACAAGTGCCTGTAACTCCAGTTCCAGGGATTGACACCTGAGTCCATTGTCCGTGGGATCCTGCATGTGTGTAACACAACACATACACTGAGGCACGTACTTACACATGAAGTAAATAAAGATGTATTTTTTAAAAGCCATGCAGTCTCCCACTCATCATGGCTTCTTTTTCGGTTATACCTCGCACACAGAACAGTGACTGCTGTGCAGTGGACACTTTGCATGTCTCTGTGATGGAAACAAATAAATCAGTACAGTGTAACCAGAAGCATGTTTGAGTAGATGCTGCTATTCACACGCTAGAGTATTTCAGTTCCTTAAAATGATCAGTTTGCTGAGAACAGGTCACCAGGCTATCTGAAAATAGTGATGAACAAGGCAAACACTATTTTATTCTGTGCACATGTTCATAGATATTAAGGACTATAAAACTCTTAATTCAGCAGATTTTATTATACTCAACTGTATCCTCAATACACATCCATTTAGCAATTAATTCGCAGAGGAGAGTCTAGAGTGTGTCTGAACCTGCAGTAGGGATAAAGCACTAAGACAGATATGGCCTTTGCTCTCATTCCTACACAGAAACCAATGAAAAATCAACTTCTGATACTTTAAGCTACACAGGAAAACTACAGCAGCATTTAATTTACCTTGCATGCTCCTTTGATACCAAAGTACATTACATATTCATGTAATTGTTTGCCCTTTATGTTAAAAAGTACAGTTAAGTTCATTTCCCTCTTAGTAATTATAAATATGTCTTGTTTTCCTGGGAAGCAAGAAATTAGATTATTGAGCTCTGTGCATTCTGCAGATTCACCTCCCGAATTATCAGATGGCATAAAACTTCTGTTCTACCCCATTTCACTGCTTCCCTCCTTGGGAAGTGGTAGGAAATTAACTTTTATGGAATTGAACTACTTTAATATATAAAAATCATTTGGAGTCAAACTATAGTGTTCTTGCACACAGAATTTCTACAAAAGCCATTACCTATAGAGTGGCCAGTTGTAAACAGTTTTTATTACTTAGGTCATGCACAAAGGCAGAGCAGTACTTTAAGCAGTTAAAGATGAAAACTAGAATGGGGAAAAAGTTATATCTAACTCAGAGATGAAACTTTATCAGATTCCTAATAGATTAGCTTCTTATTTCTCACACCAGACTGCAAACAGCTAAAGAGGAGATGGGAACAGAGGGGACCAGCTGGGTATAGACACACATATGGTAAGAAGAAGCAAGATGTGCCGGGCGACGGTGGCACACACCTTAATCCCAGCACTCGGTAGGCAGAGGCAGGTGGATCTCTGTGAGTTCAAGGCCAGCCTGGTCTACAGAGCTAGTTCTAGGACGGCTAAGACTGTTACACAGAGAAATCCTGTCTTGGAAAACTAACCAAAGAAGAAGAAGGAGAAGGAGGAGGAGGAGGAGGAGGAGGAGGAGGAGGAGGAGGAGGAGGAGAAGAAGAAGAAGAAGAAGAAGAAGAAGAAGAAGAAGAAGAAGAAGAAGAAGCAAGATGCTAATTATCTGACACTAATAATGTTAGCAGGCAATGAGTGGCTACTGTATAAGATCTGGACTTTTGGTCCTTCTCAAGGACTTATGAGATAGCAGCACCAGGTGACACCTGCAGTATACCAAAATGATTTTATAAATTGTTTCTTACTCTTGCAACAAATTAGCACCATGGTATTCAAGGGAAGAAATTGGTTTTTATTTATCTGTTGATGGGCCTCTACCAAGATTCCCTTCCTGAGCAATGATGATTAGTGTAGCAATAAAATATGACTGGCAAAAATCTGTGTATACTGACTTCAGATCTTTTAGATATATAGCCAAGAGTCGTGTGGCTGTATCATATGGTAGATCTAATTTTAGTTCGCCAAGGAACGTCCACACTGATTTCCATACTGGTCATGCTAGTTTATACTCCCATCAACAGTAAATAAGTGTGTCCCTTTAATGATGGACTGGTTAGTTTTTGTTGTCAATTTGATTTAGAGCCACCTTGGAATGGAGAGCCTCAATTGAGGAGTGGCCTTGATCAGATTGGTCCACGGCCATGTCAGTAAGGAACTGTCTTAAGTGAAGATTGATGTGGGGCCGCTGTGGGAAGCACCATCCCAAGTTCAGCTGCCAGTACAAGGTACAGCCTTGGCCTCCTCTGAACCACACCGTCTGTGTGCTGACCCTGGGGAAACACTTCCCAAAAGATTTTGCCTCAATGATGCTAGTGTCTTCTAAATCAAAACTGATGCAATATCACAGCTCGATAGTGTCAATTGTCCCGGCAAAGCGAAGATTTTGCTTTAGTGTTTCTGGTCTCTTATTAATTTACAGCCATTTTTTTTTCAGCTTCAAATGACCAGAACTACAAATTCTTAATTCAAAATACCATGTAAATAGTACTAGTAGAGTATTGGCTCCCCTCCAAAACTTCAGTAGCCAAACCTCCATCATCTACACTCTATCTTCCAAGCTTTCAGGAATCTCCAAGCATTCCTACCTTCCTAACTGCCCTAAACTCTGAACACTCAATGGCTTTCTTAGACCAAAGTTCCAAAGTCCTTCTATAATCCTCACAAAACAAAATGGTCAGGTCTGTCACAGAAATATCCCACAATCCTGGTATCAGTTTTTGTCTTAGTTAAAGTTTCAGAAGCAACTTTGGTGTGTGTGCAGTAGGGGTGTGTTTCATCTTACTCTTTCAATTAACAGTTCATCACTGAGGAAAGTCAGGGCAGGAACTGCAGCAGAGGCCATGAAGCAATGCTGCCTTTTGAATTATTCAGCCTGCTTTATCATATACTCAAGGACCACCTGCCTAAGTTTGGTACCACCCATAGTAGGCTAAGCCCTCCCACATCAATCACTAATTAAAAAATGTTTCCGGAGACTTGCCTACAGGCCATCTCATGGTGACATTTTCTCAGTTATGGTTTTCTCTTCTCAGATAACTCTAGCTTGTGGCAACTTGACAAAAACAAACAAACAAACAAACAAACAAACAAACAAACAAACAAACACAAAACAACCAGGACACTCTAAGCTGGTTTTAGTCATGGTGTTTATTACAGCAAGAGAAAAGAAATTCAACATCCTTGCCAGTATTTGCTAACCTTTGTGCTGTTGATGATGACAGGCATCCTGCCTGGGGTTAAGACGAAATTTGAAAGTAGGTTGATTCTTTCTCTGCTGGCTAAGGAGGCTGTGTGCCTTTTCAAATATTTATTGGTCATTTGTATTTCTTTCTTTGAGAACTGTCTACTCAGCCCATTAGCTCATTTATAAATTGGATGATTTCTTTTGGGGGTACTTCATTTTTGTGATTCTTTATGCATTCTAAATATCAATCTTTGTCAGGCACACAATTAGCAAAGGGGGGTCTTATTGTTGTTCAGTCTGTGTACCACCTCTTCACATCACTAATTAGCTACTTTTCTGTGCAAAAGTTTTTAGTTTCATTAATTGACAATTCCTGTGTCTATTTCCTGAGCTACTTTCCAGAAAGCCCTTGTCTATGCCCATATTCTGAAGTGCTTTACTAATGGTTTTCTTTAACAGGGTCCAAGTTTCTCATATTACTTGTAGGTCTTCAATCCATTTTGAATTGGCTTTTGTGCAGAATGAGAGACAGAGGTCTAATTTCATTTCTCTATGAGTAAAATTTGTTTTGCCATTTGTTTGAAGAAACTCCTTTTCAAAGTTTAGATGTCCACATGCATGTTGAATTATTTCTGAGTCCTCCATTCTGTTACATTGGTCTGCACGTCTGCTTTTTGTTTGGTTGATTGTTTGGTTACTACAGCTCTGTAGCACAACTTGAGATTACGCATTGTGACACCTCCAGCATTACTCTTACTACCTAAAAGTCTTTTGTCTATTGAGGATCTATTGTGCTTCCTTATGGTTTCAAGATTTTTCCTAGTACCACAAAGAGCACCATTGGAATTTTGATGGAGATTGGGTCTACAGATGATTTTTGATAGCCTAGCCTTTTCATAATATTAATTCTAACAACCCATGAGCATGGAGAGACCTTCCATCTTCTATTGTCTTCTTCAGTTTCTCTCAAGAAGGTGTAACGTGCCCCCAGACCTTAGCACAACCCGTGCCCCATTAGCGGCAGCATTATGACCAGCGCATAGGCCCCAACACCTGACAAAATGGGAGAAAGACACAGTCCACCGAAGACTCCCTCCATCCTTCTAGGCAAGTCCCTAAATGCAATGATGTTGCCTTTTGACTTCTGTAGTTCTGCTTCTTGCTAACTAAAAATGTAACAACCAGGAAGTAGTTCTTGTGCATAAAAGACAAAGGATTGTAAGGTTCAGGGATGTATGATTTAGGCAAGTTCCCATGCAGCAACTGACTGGCAATAAAGATTTTTTTTTTTCAGCTTTAAGAATGTATGTGTGGTGGTCTCTGGTGAGCCTACCTCACAACAAAGGTAAGTTTTAGTTGCGTAGAAAGTGCTTGATATTCTATAAGAAGAAAATGAAGAAGGAGAAGGAGGAGAAAGAGAAGAAGGAGAAGGAGGAAGACGAGGAGGAGGAGGAGGAGGAGGAGGAGGAGGAGGAGGAAGGAAGGAGAAAGGAGGAGGGGAGGAGGGGGAAGAGGAGGAAGAAGAAGAAAAGGAAGAGGAAGAGGAAGAGGAAGAGGAAGAGGAAGAAGAAGAAGAAGAAGAAGAAGAAGAAGAAGAAGAAGAAGAAGAAGAAGAAGAAGAAGAAGTTCTTTTTCCTGCACAAATGCTTCCTTCCAAACTGAAAAACAAGACAATTTGTGAGCTCAATCCCTGAAGGTTGACTGCATATTCAAATACTTGCCATGACTGAAGGTTGACTCTATATTCAAACACTTGCCATGAGTTGTATAATCTTAGGCAAGTTATTTGTCTTCTGTAATCATTGTAGTCTGTAAAATTAAGGAAGTAACTGTACACCACTCCCTAGAGAGCAGGAAGGACAACACAATTTAGTGAATGAGAAACATTTAGTGAATAAGAAACGTTTAGTGAGTAGCAGAGTCAGCATGCAGGACACACAAAGCTTTCTTCAGACAAGAGATTTTAAATCCATCAGTATCATATTAATATCATTAAAGTTCACTCCAGTTCTGATGCTTTTCTTTTTTGAAAAGTTAAATTGTAAATGGAAGTCACAGAATTTGAAAAGAAAAGAAAAAAAAAAAACATGGCGTTATGGTACATGACTTTCATTTTGCACTTGGAAGCCTGAGGCAGAAGGATCTAAAGGTAAAGGTCACCTCAAACTTATTTTAAAACCATCACGTCTAATTACCTGAGTTTCTAGAGAAGGACAACAGAATGAGTGACATAGTATTATTTCTGAGTACTTATATCTAGAAGCCCACCACTTCCCTTTATATCACTGCTTTTCAGAAGAAAATAGAACACGGAAATTTTCAAAGGAAAATTTTATGGGACTTTTATTTCCACTCTGTCTTTCCTCTAGCAATATTTCTGTACTATAGAAAGGACAAGACAGAATCCAGGAAAACACACACGTGTTGACGTGACTTAACCCTGTGGCATCCTTTCCTGGGAAGCAAGCTCCTCCTCTGACATTAGGGCTTTAGAGTTTCCCTCTCACAGCATGGAGTTCCTAGAGACATCTTATGTCTTTGGGCTCCATTGTTTTAGCACTCCACTTTCAATCTGGCTTCTTCAAGACATAAAACCAATGGAGTGACAAAACTCAGTGTGGAGTCTGTCAGCAAGTCCTGGCTCCGGAAGAGCTGGGTCTTTGTGCTGGATAAAACATGCCTTCTGCGTTGCCACTCTGTAACCTCAGGCAATTTCATTTAAGGCATCTGAAGTTTTTATTCTCAGTAGACAGAAATGAGGATTAAAGCTTTCTTTTGTCAGAAATCCTGAGGATTAGAAGGACATGCTAAGAGCCTGGAGTCACACTCCAGCACCATGTGTGGCCTGGAGGATGCAGCTCCTGGGAGGGGTTTGTCATGTCTAAGCAACAGCAAGATGCACACAGATCCTTTGACACATGAAATGCATCTTATAGGAAGATAGATGTTAAGGGATGTTCATTGCAACCTTAACTATACCAGCAATAACAAAAATAATTAAATTTAGGGCAAGAAGAAAATGCTTAAAAAAAGAAAAAGATTTCATACAAAGGCAGTGGTAAGAATTTTATGATATTCTAAGCAAAAATGATTACATTAAATTTGTGAGGTTGAATGTTGAACTCATTATCGACAAACCAGGACAGGAAGCTATAAGTACATATATGCAAATATAAATAAAAATTTTAGAAACTACTCTGATGGGAGAAAAAATTAAAAATAATATCACCATGGATTGTATACACTCCCGTAACTTTTAAATTTTCATCATAAGTGTATATTATTTTCATGCTAGAGAAAGTATCCAAAATGCCTCCTATATAATGAATGGATAATAAATGAATGTTTCCTTCTATTCATATACCCCATGCTTAGTGTTATGTTCATTATTGAAATTGGCATTATTATTACTATTACTATTATTATTGTCATTTTAACTTCTTGGACACTTTTGGAAAACAAATATTGTTCCAAGTGCATGATTTACATCCTATCAGAGGGCTCTTCCACAGACCTTCAGGCCTGGCTATTCCTTTATGACCTACACTAAAGGGTCTTCAGAGCCAGAGCTAAGGGATGAATAGAGGTTAGTTCAAACACATAAAATCAAGGGAAGGGAGTCTCCCACACCTCTGTTTGTGCTGTCATTTGTCTCCCTGTTAAAATGCAATAAAGACAATAAAACGAAATAGGCTGTGAAGAATGAAAGAGCCCTTATTCATAGAAATGGTTCAAATGAGAAAAGTCTTTTAATGGCGATGAGACAGCTACCATGCCAGGCAGTGGGAGAGAGACACATAAAACCCTTAAGACAATTCATTAACCACAAATTATTGTAGGCAACTAAACTCAAAATCTGTTTCCCCAAAAATCTTGTTTATGTTCCAACTATCAAAGGGATAGATGGCTTAGTGTATTCTGCAAAGACAGGAGACAAAGCAGTTTCTTTGGGTCCAGGGTCATCCCAAGTGATCAGTGAGTCATCAGAGGAAATGTGGCCTTTAGTGGAAATGATGAGGACATTATAGAGCAGGATCAAGGCCAACCCACTCATGCAGAACTGGAGCTGAAAAAAGTGACCAATGGCATCACACCTTGACCAGGACTGACTAATTGTCCTTTGCTCCAATTCTTACCCCATTTAAAACTAAATCCCTCGAGGCTTGACTCTGAAGCAGACCTCCAACAAGCTTCCTTACTAACTCCACAGAGACTCTCTTTTTAGGCCTATCAGCTTGTCTCTCAGTAAGACACAGTTCTGAAAGATGGTCTGTGTTCTTACCATTGCCAGCCAGCTTTGTGAGTGAGCAGTCTGCTCCAGGGTACACCTCAGCTTATCCCTTATGGATGATTGCTCTCATCCAGGGGTTCTGGATGGCTTTGCTTTTTCTGCAGCCCAAGGTGACTGCAGATTTAAGGCAATGACTTATTTGTGTGCCTTCATCCTTGAAAGGGGATAACATAAGCTGGACAGATTCTTCTGGACAGAGTGACATACCTGTGATTGGACCTAAAGTAAAGAAGACAGACACAAATAAAGACAGTGACATCAGGCTTTCATGCTGCTTTTCAGAACCTTCTGGGCCTAAGTAAGAAACTGATGCCTTTGAGCAAAAGGCTTAAGTGCCTGGTCCATGGTTTTATTTTTTAATGAAATAAAATTGATATCTAAAATTTACCAACTTAGAGTGTACAATTAAATATTTCTGCATACATTTATGGAATTGAAGAGCTATTAAAGGGTCTTTGACTGGATCCCTGAGTGGTGGTGGCCATACAACACTACCAGTGTATTTAATGCTATTGAGTAACACACCTCAAAATGGCTACATATGAAAAATTAGGTCATGTATGTTTTAAGATAATAACATTTTAACTGATGTTTTTCACTATATTTTTCTCTCTATTCAACAGCTCAAGAATTAATGTTCACTGGCTTGATTTTTAATAGCCCCTGAAGCTCTGAGGACAGAATAATCATACTGGAAAAGAACTATGCAGCAGAGTTCTCCATGTAATGGATTATAGATAATGTCCTTTCTTTGCATTCAACATGGAAAAACATCACAATTGTGATCTTTTTGTTAGTATCATCAATTCATAGGATTAAAAAGCTTCAGCAAGGGGACACAAAGAACTTTCTAGAACATGAGAAACAAAAATTTTGCAAGGCATTTCAAATCATACTTTGATACTTGTGGTTCATTTTTTTTGAGACAGGGTTTCTCCATGTAGTCTTGGTGCCTGTCCTGGATCTCACTCTGTAGACCAGGCTGGCCTCAAACTCATAGAGGCCTGGCTCTGCCTCCCAAGTGCTGGGATTAAAGGCATGCGCCACCACTGCTTGGCTTATAAGTACTATGAGCTTCATGTACAAGCTATACAATTTTGGATCTACAACTTTTGTTTATAGATGTATTTCAGAAATACATGTATCAAATGTAAAATATATTGACATTCACATATATTTGTAAGTGATCAAAGAAATGAGGGGAGAGTGGGAATGGCTTCATTTTGCAACCTTGAATAATATGTTTATTATTATAACTGGATCTATTATATAATAAGTGGATCTAGTCATCCACTCTCACAGCTGAATGAGAGAGAGGCAACCAGGCATCATCTGATACTGGAAAACTCACTGACATGGATCCAGCAGCTTTGCCACTGAAAACTTACCTGGCATACCGGTCACTTTTCTCATTACCATGATCTAAAAGTAAGTTAGGAGAGGAAGCATTTATTATGCCCTCCAGCTCTAGGAGAGACAGTCCACAATGGCAGGAAAACACACAGTGGCAGAATCATGAGGCTACTATCACACTTTTTCCACAGCCAGTAAGGAAAGAAGACAGGAGGTAGGGCTGGAGAAGAAGCCTCAAGGGCCAACCCAGTGACCTACTGCCTCTAATTAGAACGGACTTCAAAGCCTACCTCCAGCTAAGGGCTAAGTATTTAAATACATGAGCTTGTGAGAGATATCTCATATTCAAACCCAATACCTGGATTTTATTAAACCACTTGACTCAATGCCAATATACAAAGAAAGTAAAACATAAAAATGAAGTTTCAAATCTTTTTGAGGATACTATAAAGACACAGACTGCAAAACCAAGATTTTAAAGAATTACAGAAAAATGCCTGGTTTCCTTAAAAAATGTAAGTATTAAAATTACAGAGCAAATGTCCAATTTCCTTCAACATTAAAACTTTCAGACTTGATTCATACAATTTGTTATATAACCATGAAATTTATGAGACAACTTGAAATCATAACAATGATTTTTTTTGCTTGTGACAATGCAATTGTTATTTTTACATATGTTTTGGAAATATACTAAAAATGTATACAGATGAAATAGTCTGGCTTCCAGAGTTTGCTTCCTGTATATAGAGGTATTGCTGAAGATGTATTGGTCTTCGGTATGTAATTTCTGAAGCTGAGCTGGATGTACCTGGAGTTTGCTTCACTATTATTTTTTTTTAAAATCTTTTTTTTTTATTTTAATTTATTTTGCAATACAATTCAGTTCTACATATCAGCCATGGATTCCCTTGTTCTCCCCCCTCCCGTCCCCCTCACCTTCCCCCCAACCCCCCCCCCCATTCCCATCTCCTCCAGGGCAAAGCCTTCCCCACAGACTGAGGTCAACCTGGTAGACTCAGTCCAGGTAGGTCTAGTCCCCTCCTCCCAGGCCGAGCCAAACAATCCTGCATAGGCCCCAGGTTTCAAACAGCCAACTCATGCAATGAGCACAAGATCTGGTCCCACTGCCTGGATGCCTCCCAAACAGATCAAGCCAATCAACTGTCTCACCCATTCGGAGGGCCTGATCCAGTGGGGATCCCTCAGCCATTGGTTCATAGTTCATGTGTTTCCATTCATTTGGCTATTTGTCCCTGTGCTTTATCCAACCTTGGTCTCAACAATTCTCGCTCATATAAACCCTCCTCATTCTCGCTAATTGGACTCCCAGAGATCCACCCGGGGCCTAGTCATGGATCTCTGCATCCAGATCCCTCAGTAGTTGGATGAGGTTTCTAGCACAACAATTAGGGTGTTTGGCCATCCCATCACCAGAGTAGGTCAGTTCGGACCGTCTCTCGACCATTGCCAGTCTGTTGTGTGGGTATCTTTGTGGATTTCTGTGGGCCTCTCTAGCACTTTGCTTCAGAGCAAAGGATACGGTCAGCAAGGCAAAGCGACAGCCTACAGAATGGGAAAAGATCTTCACCAACCCCACATCTGACAGAGGACTGATATCCAGAATATATAAGGAATTCAAGAAATTAGACATCAAAATGCCCAACAGTCCAATTAAGAAATGGGCTATAGAACTAAACAGAGAATTCTCAACAGAGGAAACTCAAATGGCCGAAAGACATTTAAGGAATTGCTCAACATCCCTAATCATCAGGGAAATGCAAATCAAAACAACTCTGAGATACCACCTTATGCCTGTCAGAATGGCTAAGATCAAAAACACTGAAGACACCTTATGCTGGAGAGGATGTGGAGCTAGGGGAACTCTCCTCCACTGCTGGTGGGAATGCAAGCTTGTACAACCACTTTGGAAATCAATATGGCGCTTTCTTAGAAAATTGGGAATCAATCTCCCCCAAGATCCAGCTATACCACTCTTGGGCATATACCCAAGAAATGCTCAACCACACCATAAGAGCACTTGTTCAGCTATGTTCATATCAGCATTGTTTGTAATAGCCAGAACATGGAAACAACCCAGATGCCCTTCAACTGAAGAATGGATAAACAAAATGTGGTACATATACACAATGGAATACTACTCAGCAGAGAAAAACAATGGCATCATGAGGTTTGCAGACAAATGGATGGATCTAGAAAAAATCATCCTGAGTGAGGTAACCCAGACTCAGAAAGACAAACATGGTATGTACTCACTCATAGCAGGATACTAGACATGAAACAAGGATGACTTGTCTGCTACTCACATCACCAGGGAGGCTACCTGGAAAACAGGACCCCAAGAAAGACACAGGGATCGCCCAATGACAGAGAAATGGAATGAGATCTACATGAACAGCCTGGACATGAGTGGGGGTAATGAAAGGCGAGGGTTGAGGGAAAGAGAGCTTGGGGGAGCGGGAGATCCCAGCTGGATCAACAACAGAGAGGGAGAACAAGGAATAGGAGACCATGGTAAATGAAGACCACATGAGAATAGGAAGAAGCAAAGTGCTAGAGAGGCTCACTATTATTTTTAATTGTGTATGCTTTTGTGATGTTATGGGTTCTTCATAAATTTCCCAGTCTTGGATATTCTATGAACAGCAATGAAAAATGTGCTAAGAAAGTACACTTGATTGAAATTTCCAACACACTTCATGAAGAGAAACAGTTTATGATAAACAATATAATAGTTGTTTATTAAGAGAGGAACTTAAAGGGTCTGTGTATTTATTTGTTGGTAGGTTTCCAGTTGCTTTATTTTTCTGAGTTTAGAAAATATACAAGATCTGATTCATACTTCATGGTGGTTTGCATCTGAATGGCCTCCATAGACTCATGTCTTTGAATGTTTGGCCCATGGGAGATGTGGCCTTGTTGGAGAAAGTGTGTTAGAGGATATTTGATTACACTGTGAACCCCGAGTTTGCATTTGTATTAATTAAATAAAATTAACCTTGGGTCAGGAGGCTGAGTTAACAACCAGTTAACAGAAAGTAATCATAGAGCCTCAGAAGGCATCTGGAAGGGATAGAAGACACACCAGAAGGAGTAGGGAGGGATTTGGCATTGTGCAGCTTATTTTGTTTGGCGGAGTGGAAGGATGCTCTCTTTGGGAGATGTCAGCAAAGAGAAAAAGTTAGCTAGGTGCTACTTAACCTCTCTGAGCTAGCAGGTTTTCACCCCAGCCTTTGAATCTCGAGTCTTATCTATAAATAAAACAATAGATTTAGTTAAAGCTACCTTTAGCAGCAGCAGCAGAGGAAACAGAATTCCCACCAGGCTGTAGCCTGAGTGGCCAGGCCACTGCCAGAGAAGCAGGCAGTAACTTCCGAGTTGCAATTGCTGGCTGAAATAGCAGTAGATTAGGGCACAGCCACTGTGCTGAAGATAAACCAACAAAAGTGTGTCACTGTGGGGGCAGTCTTTGAGCTCTCATATGCTAATGATAGGCCTAATGTGGCATTCACTTCCTGCTGGTCCAGATGTAGAACTCTCATCTCCATCTCCAGCACCATGTCTGCCTGCATGTTGCCATGCTTCCCACCATCATGATAATGGGCTAAACCTCTGAAAAGTGTAAGCCAACTCCAATTAAATGTTTTTCGTTATAAGAATTGCTGTGGTCATGGTATCTCTTCACAGCAATAGAAACCCTAACTCAGTCACACTTTAATAATATTCCCTAACCAGATGTTCTCATTTGCCATGATCTTGTATATAAATGCAAGAAGTAATATTTCTCTGTGCACTTCCCTTGAATTGTGAAGGCATGCTATTCAGAACATACTTCCTGATCTATAGGTTGATGGTATGTGGCTTTCATGAATAGGAAGAAGCCGTGGGAGCCAGAAAATAATCAATTTTACAACTTGACTTGCAAATGATTAATATTCCACATTTTAAAAGTACATTAGCACACCTGACAAAAAGTCAGAATGCAAAGTGTGCAAGTCGTGAGGAGAATTATGGGGTAATAAGAACGTGCAGCACACTGGACAGCAGGGAAGCTCACTGGCTGGTGTCATCAGTCCTGGATAGGAAACATAACATGTCTAAGAATTTGGAAAGTAAAATATACAGATTTTTTTCCAAGATCAACAAACACACATACACACATGAGGGAGAGAGAGTGAGTGAGAGAGAGAGAGAGAGAGAGAGAGAGAGAGAGAGAGAGAGAGAGAAGAGCACATAACATTAAGATAAAATATTCACATAGCATAAAAACTCATCATCAACATTATATTACAAAACATATAGTGTCTGTTATATAAAACTGTATTTATTGATATATTAATATTGTTACTCTAAGACACATATATATTTATTGTAAATTAAATGAGTAGTTATTAATATGTTAATATTATCAAGAAGCAAAATGTCTAACACAAAAGAGGATTATATGTGTATGTATACATACATACGAAATCAAAGATTACACTTGAAAAGCTGAAGTATGAAGTAAACAGTAATATACTATGTGGTGTATACGTAAAAATAATTATGCTAGAAGCAATGAGTTCCTCCTAGCAATAGTATCAATACCTAAAATTTTGCCTTTATAAAACACAAGGAAGGAATTTCATAACTTTGCAGGAGAGGAGAGCTCAGCAAATTCTCTTTATACCTATACCAAAAGGGATTTAACAACAAAACAGTCAAAAATAGCTAAAAACTCTGAAAATCGAGCAAATACACGAAACAAATTCCAAGGTGTGTATTTACAGAAAATTTCTATTTTGTTGGCTAATAATAATAACAACATAGTACCGACTTGTCTGAGGCTGAACCGTATGCCCACTTCAGTGTATCCAAGGGCAGTGGCTTTGCTCCCAGATATGATTATTCCTATTGAAAGCCCAGACGTGAACTTCTTATGCATTCATTTTGATTGAGAACTTATACCTGTGTAGAACATTTTTAAGATAATTAAGGAGAGGGGGAGAGAGAAAGAGAGAAAGAATAGGAAACAATAAACAGGAAGAAAGTGAGGAAGGCTGAGAGGGAAAGGATAAGAAAAGGCAAATGAACGCAGGAAAGGAGACAGAGGGAAAACAAAATCAGAATACAAATCTAGAGTAATTGCAGTTCTTAAAATGTGTAGTTTAAAATCAAATATTATAATACATGGGGAAAAGTTAGGGCAAGTCAGGAAATTGAAGTTCATGTGTAGGAAAAAGGACATTTATTATGACTAGCCATAAAAAGGCCAAGATGCAGGAGGTGTTAAAACAAACATTTAAAAGCAGTGCTCTTAAATCTGCTCATTGATTTAAAGACAAAGGTGACAGCCTCCATCCAGCCAACACAGGTTAATTAGAGAAACTTAAAGTATAAAAACAAAACAAAGAAAGCAATGAATTCAAAAGATGAACCCCAACAGCAAAATTATGATCATGAGAAGAAACTCAGTGATTCTGAAGGTAGGAAAATAGAAATTATAACATCTGAAGAATAGAATGAAAATAGATTAAAGAAATGTGAGCAGAGACTCTGAGGCTTGGCAGAAAACACAAACAGATGCTAAAGGAGTCTGGAGTGGGCTGCTCCAAAGAGCTGCTTTGTCATATGGACTGATTTGAGCCAAAGACAAATGCAGGACTGACTCACTGACTTCCCCTTCTACCTAAATCAGGTCGTCAGATTTCTTGGGGTACAGGTGACACCCACTCTCAAGTAGACCAGTGATTGGCGTAGTGGTAAGTCAAATGTACTGAACACTTCTGACCTTGAAAGAGATGATGGAGCTGTGTCGAGGTCCATTTTACACACTCAGATTTATATTTACTACTCACAACTCCTTAGCTAGCAAGACCATGTATGTGCATTGCTTTCCTAGGACTTTGTAATAGATTGCTAACAAGTGGGTTCTTTCTACCAATGAGTCAGTTCCCTCACAAGCCTGAAGGCCAGTGTCTGTAACAGTAGGGATGGCTGCTTGCAGCTTCTCTAAGGGAAATTTCATTCCGTTTTCATCTCCTAGCTTCAAGTGGCAGGGGACAATCCTAATACATGCATGGACCCTTTACTCTGATCTCTACCTGTGTTCACAGTGCCTTTTCTCTGCCTGCTCCTACACTCCTAAAAAGATAGAGTGTTTAGACATAAGACCTACTTTATACCAGGATAGGTCTTCCTCATACTCCCCAGAAAGATGTAGTCAGGATTTCTAACTCAGAAGTGATCTCTCTCAGATTTTACTAATTGTGATGCCCATTCATTCACATTTAACCTTATTTGACTGTTAGACTGTTGTGTTAGTAAAATGATATACTGTCTAGTTGTTTGATGTCTGTTTATTGAGTAGTTGGTCATATAAACAAGTAAATGAATAAATTATACTTGAGAAGTATATTTCTCATCAGAACAAAGATAAATCATTTCCTGTATAAGTAAACAATGATTATTATTCCATGGAGAGTATGCGGCATTAATTTATTAAACTAATGATGTTTTACTGGGTGGAGTCCACGTTCCAAGTAATTAAGTCCAAACTCAAATTCTGAGCACATGGATGTACTGGTGTCATGCTGTGCTATCTGTTGAAAGAAACTGTGCAAAGGTCAAAAAGAGCTTCTATGATACCCGATGGGACTCTAGCACTATTCCAACTGTGAAGGGATTGCTTTGAGTGTCTGCTATTTCCCATACTTACTACATTCTTTGTCACCAGAATGGATTTATGTGGAGCCACATTCTGCACACATTACAATGTTTGTCAAGATAATGAAAGGCTGAAAAATCTGAATTTCCAGTACAGATGGTAAAATATGAAAGCACATCTTAGAACAATTCCTCATTGCATTCATCTCCCCAACAGGTTTGTTCATTGCTCCACTCAGAAACCATGTTGTTGCTAAGGAGAAGTCTGAAGGGTCAGCAACATAAAGATTGGAATATTGAAAAGGTCAGTATGACAAAGCTTCGTCTTTAATTCACACCACATATTAGACATGAAAATTCTAGCTCCTCATTCTTATGACAAATGAGAATAAAAAATAGCATAAAATTAATCAGCATGTGGTGGCAAATGACTATTAATTTCTTTGGTATTCATTACAATAACATTAATCATGAAAAAAAATCCTCTTTGAATGTGAAAGTAGCTGGTATGTGGAGTTCCGTAGGAATTCCATGGTAATTTGGCATTTATTAACGTCCATTTACAAAGAAGTGTTGCTGTATTATTGTCTTTTCTGTGACAAAACTTGTAACATACAAAGGACATAAAATTGACTCCCTCTGCAGACATTAATTTAAATTGCAAGGCCAATATACATGTTTAGTTAAGACAAAATCATAACCAAACTCGGACTCAGGAAGGTGTAGTTCACTATCCTTTGTGTCCTCCATTATGACCTATCCATTTCCTCCCACAGTCCTAAATCACTCTGCTTGCTGGTGCCCCTCCTGCCATCCCAACTCAGTTCACTGGAGATCCCAACTCTTCGTACTGACCCATGGTCCCCGATTCCTTTCATCCCCTTTCTCTCCAGATTTATTCTTTGTATTACTGCAGCCTATTCCCACCAAGCCTCCACTTCCTTGGAACTCTGCCTTATGGTGTGAACCTGATCCTCCTAGCTCTTTTCCCTAGCCCTTCTCAGCCTTTCTTCCAGCCCATCTCCATTCCTTTCTGCCACCACTGACCTGCAGAAACACTCTCTACCAGGCAACCCACAGCCATCACACTTGCCTAGGATCCAGAGAAGGCAACAGCAACCAGCCCATCCAACAAAGAAAATACTGATATCATCACCTAGAAACACCCCAATCATCATAACTTCAGACGCCTAGACATTGGCACAAAAAAACACAAATATTAACAGTCAGGACAATATGTTTCTAGTGGAACCCACTAACCCTACCACAGAAGGCCCTGAGAAATGCAATATAGCTGAAGCACAAGACAAAGACTTCAAATAGTAATTATGAATATGTTCAAGGACCTTAAATATATAGATAAATACTTTAAGGAAGACAGTAAAAATACAAAGAAACAGCTGAATGAAATAATGAAAGTAATTCAAGACATAAAAGTAGAATTCTTAAAAAAAACCAAGACTAAAAAAAAATCCAAACTAAAATAAAGTAGGAAATAAAAAATTTAGGAAGTCTAACAAAATCTCAGAGGACTTCCAAACAGAGTACAAAATATGGAAAGAAGAATCTCAGATCTTGAAGACAAGGTAGAAGAAATGGATACTTCAATCAAAGAAAATGTTAGCTCTAAAAACTTCTAGGCACAAAATATACAGAAAATCTGGGACACTATGAAATCTACAAATAAAAGGGAAGAGGAAGGAGAAGAAACCCAGGTCAAAGGCACAGAAAATATTTTTAAGGAAACAATAAGAAAAAAGTTCCCCAGTATAGAAAAGGAGGTACCTATGATAGTACAAGAAGTATACAGTGTTAACACCAAGTAGACAGGACCAGAAAAGAAATTCCCCTTGCCACATAATCATCAAAATATTAAATGTACAGAACAAAGAAAGAATATTAAAAGCTGCAGGGGAAAAAGACCAACTGACGTATAAATGCAGACCTATTAGAACTACACCTGACTTCTCAGTGGAGACTCTGAAAGATGGAAGGGCCAGGACAGACATTCTACAGACTCTGAGAGGACACAGGTGATAGCCCAGACTACTATAATCAGCAAAACTATCAATCACCATCAACAAAGAAACACATTCTACAATAAAACCAATTTTAAGCAAATTACGTCTACTAATCCAACTCTACAGAAGGCACTAGAAGGAAAACTTGAGTCTTATGAAGTTTAATCACACCCTATAAGACACTGTGGTGATTTGAAAGAAAATGTTCCCCCCCTCCATAGGCTCAGAGGGAGTAGCACTATTAGAAGGTGTGCCCGTGTTGGAATAGGTATGGTGTTGCTGAAGGAAGTATGTCACTGGGGGTGGGCTTTGAGGTCTCAGAGGCTCAAGCCATGCCCAGTGTTACATTCTCTTCCTGCTGATGTATAACTCTCAAATCCTTCTCCAGCACCATGTCTGCTTGCGTGTTGCTATGCTTCTGGCCATGACAATAATAAACTAAGCCTCTGAACCTGGAAGCCAGCCCCAATTAAATGTTTGTTTGTTTGTTTGTTTTTAATAAGAGTTGTTGTGGTCATGGTGTCTCTTCACAGTGATAAAAACCCTAGGACAGACAAAAAAATAAATAATCCCAGAACAACCAGGCCCTCTGGATAAGTGAGACAGTTGACCAGCTTGAACTGTTTGGGAGGCCCCCAGGCAGTGGAGCCAGGACCTGTCCTTGGTACATGGGCTGACTTTTTGGAGCCTGGGGCCTATACTGGGACACTTTGCTCAGCCTTGGTGTAGGGAGGAGAGGACTGGACCTGCCTCGGCTGAGTCTACCAGGCTGGGCTGACTCCCCGGGGGAGACCTTGCCTTGGAGGAGGTGGGAATGGGGGGTAGATTGGGGGGAGAGCTGGAGTTGGGAGGAGGGAGGACGGGGGAATCTGTGGCTGATATGTGAAATTAAGTTAATTATAAAATAAAAATATTAAATAAAAAATAATCCCAGAACAATAATCAATAGAGGGAAAAAGAAAAACACATAATGAAATAACAAGAATCAATAAACATTGATAACTCTCCATATTAATGGTCTTAATCCCCCATAAAAAGACACAGTATAACATATTGGATCAAAAAACAAGATCCACTTGAAGTAGATAAGAACTAACACAGAGACCTATAACTGGAAATTTGCAGAGTGAGAAATATTGGAGCGTGCAGTCCTGAGTAGGATGGTTTTATCACGCCCTCCCCTCAGAGCTTAGAGACTATGCAGAAGAGGAGGTGGAAAAATTTTAAGTATCAGAGGTGACAGATGACTCCAAGGAAACAATGTTCTCCAGACACACTAGAACTGATGCACATATGAACTCACAAAGACTGAGGCAGCACACACAGGGCCTGCACTGGTTCAAACCTGGAGTTTTGAACTGAGAATGGGAGGTGGATATGGCTTCTACCTGTAACCAAGAAGCTATGTACAATTTTGGTACCCACTTGCAAAGGAAAAATTAGTTTTCTCCAAGGGAATCTCACTGGATAGATTAATCACAGTTCACAGTATGCCCTATGCCCAGGAGTAGATGATCAACACAAAGCTAAATCAGCAGTATTCTTATAGACTTTTTGTCTTATATATATTTTTGTATATTTTTTGTCTTACTGGTCTTTTGATTGTATATGTTGGTTTCTGATTTGATTTTGTGTGTGTGTGTGTGTGTGTGTGTGTGTGTGTGTGTGTGTGTGTTATATTTTAAGTGGAGGAAGAAAGAAAGGTCACAGAGTGTTGTAGAATATTACTTTAAGATAGGTTACATGTGTTTATGCTCTGAAACATTTATTTAATGATGCAAAGATGTGTTGCATTCTTTTATGTTGCATTTGTTTAACTCTGTGAAGCTGTGTTACTTTGCCTGTTTAAAACACCTGATGGTCTAATAAAGAGCTGAATGGCCAACAGTGAGTCAGAAGAAAGGATAAGTAGGGCTGGCAGGCAGAGAGAATAAATAGAAGCAGAAATCTGGGAGAAAAGGAAGAGAGGTCAAGGAGCGAGAGGAGGAGGACAGAAGGGGCCAGCCACCCAGCTACACAACCAGCAACAGAGTAAGAAAGAAAGATGTATAGAAATAGAAAAAGGTAAAAGCTCAGAGGCAAAAGGTATATGGGATAATTTAAAGTTAAGAAACGCCACCCAGAAACAAGCCAAGCTAAGGCCAGGCATTTATAATCAAGAATAAGCTTCTGTGTGTGATTATTTTGGGAGCTGGGTGGTGGGACCACCAAAAGAGCCAAAGAATTAAAACAAATGACTACAATGGAGTTGAGTAGGTAGAGAAGTGGGAATGATTGGGGAGGAATATGGTGAGTAAAAAGCATGATCAGTATAAATTGTATGCAAACATTTTTTCTATTGAATATAATCTAATATATCTATTGAATATAATATAATAAAAAAGACTAAAATTGTAAGTGGTCTCCTGGTTGCATTGGTTAATTTTCTTAAGTTCATAGTTCAAAATATGTTGAGAGGAGTCTTTTGATGGATGAGGTTGCTCAATGGGTAAAGACTCCTGAGTTGAGCCCAGTAGCCTGAGTTCCAGCACAGGGACCCACATGATGGAAGAGACAGCTCCCACAGGTCATCCTCTGCTCTCCAAACACCTGCCACAGCATGTAAACACACACACACACACACACACACACACACACACACACACACACACACACACACACACACTCACACACACACATACATGGATTTACTAATCTCCTGTTTACATAAAAGTATTAAAAATTATAGGGCATTTTTAAATTTTAAGCCACTGTATTATGTGAGTGTTTTTAATAGCTCCAGGTTACATTACCAAACTCAGTGGTATAAGACTTGATCTTACCGGTAAGTAGCCAGATTTGATTTCATGCCTCACTCCCGACCTTACAGTTCCTCATCTTGTTATAGGTAACTGAAGTGAATGGATAATATTTATCCTGAGGCCTGAGAGACTTATGTAAATGGGAGATTAGAACCCACAAACAATATCTAATGTGGACAACAGATAAAAACTGGAGATTGTCAACTTCTTAATATTAATGGTGTTATCATCACCATAATCCAAGCATCATCAGCGACTACTGGACATTTAACTGTGCTCTAGGCTCTGAAGCAAGAAATGAGCATTGTCAAGGTTGAGACCCTCTCAATAACATGGGTCTAGTACTCTTACAATCCCTATTTTCCACAGACGAGGAAAGGTGCACAGGGCATGCAGCCAGCAGCTGCCTGGAATCTGAAACACGCCAGTCTGGCAGAAGGATCTGTCCTCCAAGGAGATTCACAGGGCTGCCTCCTGTCTTGCCAAATGAGCTGTTTCTAAGTGTATTCAGTGAAATGCTGGGTCAAAACAGCAAGATTGGAAGCTAGACACTTAAAAAATAATTTTCCTAAGGATTCATAGGGAGAGCAAACATATCCTCCTAACCTGCGTCTTTCTGGCAAAGCATGCTTACAGCAAGTGCCAAGAGGGACTGAGGCTACCAGAGCTAATGAGTTAAGTTCTACCCTACCCCTTGGAGGCTTCGTGGGGCATCTTAGAGATGAGCAATCTTGGGCCATTGGTAGGATAAGCAGCAGGGGCACCACCACCGCCCTGCACCTGGTCAGGCCGAATGCCCTCAGGGTGACTGCAGAAGTCATCTGCAGAGCACAGCACTGCTGGAGAAATGAGTCTCCAGAGACTGTCAAAGGGTGAGAAGCCATGGATCACTTCTGTCTAACACAAGGTGGAGCTGGTTGTGGGTGAGGTGGGATGGGGTCCAGGTGCAAGCATGTGGTATGACAAACACCCAGCAGAGCCCTGAATCCCTTTCCTCCTGCATGTTGAAGCTTAAGTGAATACACGGAATGATGTAGCCTGTGGCACTCACAATGTGTGTTCTCAGTCTGCAGATGAGAACTCTGCCATTATTTCTAAATAGTCCACATGAAAAAGTTCAATTAGAGCTGAATCTTCTCACATTATGGCAGAAAATGCCGGCATTAGTCTATGAAAGAAAAGGGAGGGCTGTTATATACTTATATGTGATTTTGAATGTTACAAAGTGTGAAGTAATTGCAAAAAAATGGGTTTTAAGTTTTTGGTTAAACCATTTGTGGATTGAAATTTCTTCATTGACAGAAAAAACTGAGAACTTAAAGATACTCAAACCTCTCGATCAAAAATTGTATGTAGTCATTTCTTGCATTAACCCTTGTAGTAAAGAGATATGTTCATGGGCTGTTTTCTCAATAAAATAGATAAAAAGAATTTACCAATAATTTTATAAATAGATTATATTTATTACTTTCTTCCATGTTCATGATTATTGTTTTTGTAGTTATGTATCATAAAAGAGTAATAACCATTTTTTACCAAGCCACAGAGAAAAGTCTTTTCAACATAGTCTAGAATGCCATACATTCCTTATTTTATTAAGAAAATTTTTTCATTCATTTTACACACCGATCAAAGGTCCCCCTCTTCCCTCCTCCCACCCCCACTCTCCCCACAAGAAGACCAGGCCTCCTATGGAGAGGCAAATTCAGTAGAGGCAAGTCCAAGCCCGTTCCCCTGCCTCAAGGCTGCACGAGGTGTCCCATCTTAGCTAGTGGGCTCCAAAAAGCCCGCTCATGCACCAGAGATGGATTCTGACCCTGCTGCAAAGGGTGGGGGTGGGGCAAGCAGATGTGAAGGTCAAAATGCCTTCTTCCAGGGGTTACCAGGAAATGAAAATGGACCTATACTACAAGGTTAAATAAACAGTTAAATGCAAAGTGTTTCATTGTTATATCTACTTAAAAGTAACCATGGCTGTGTGAGGGACTTTGTTTTGCTTTCAGCATAGTGCATACATTTTGCGTTTTGTGGAAATTCCATAAATATTTGATGCATATATCTGTCAATCTATAAAAACCAACAAATCATAGAGATAGTCTCCAAAGCATAATGGCATTTCTTTGAGTCCAACATCACAATGGTACTGTGCATATGATAAGCATGCTGTCAGTCTAAAGTTGAAAAGACAGTTGCTCAGCAGATGTCCTTGTAGGAGTGAGTGCCTTTGTGCAAGACTGCAGCTGCCTCTGAGAAAGTTTGGAGGACAACCTTCCATTACAGTTGCCACAGGAATATCCCAGACAAGAACTTTGCTGCATAACCTCCTGGGTTGGCGTGCCTTTTGCAGGTGTATTATCTCAAGCAATTCTAATGCTGACAATGTTCAGATTCCTTTAATGAATTTGTCAGTTAATGAATGTATAGATAAAGTAACAAGATGCCAAAATGCCAAAATGTCAAAATGGATGCTTGTGGGGTGGTGAGAACAAGAATGGTCTTTGTTTTTGTTATTGTTTTTACTTCCTGTAGTAAAGTTTTAATTTTTCTATGGTGATCATATACTAAAATAAAACATTATTCAGAAAGTAATAGCCAAATACATTATTAGTGCCTATTTCCCGTTTCTAGAAAAGTTTGACTGTTGTGTTAAATCAAATACAAAGGACGGCATTGTGGATTTTAGGAGCATATACATTTTACAAATAGTCAGATGTGATCCCTGGCAATACAGATAAGGATTCACTTCTGTATGTTTAACTTTGATTTCTTTGTCTCATGAGAACTGTACAAATATGTTCACTTTCTGGAAATTGAGATGTTTGTTCATTTTGTATGTGTGAAACTTCAATAAATTTGACCTTAAAAACTGAAAAATATAGTAATTATCTTTCAAATAAAACATCTCAAAAGTTAAGTGTTTTATTTTTACGTTTTGGCTTGTTGATTCTAACCTAACCGTGATCATAGAAAGAAAATTCAGGTGTAAACACTAATAGGATTATACATTACCATATCATATTGGAGCAGTTGAGTAATTGTTGGAATGAAAAGCTATGAAACTGGCAGAAATGATTAGTGTCACATCAAAGCTCAAATTGTCAAACTTTAAAAAGCCATACAATTATCTAAGCTACAAACATACCTTTAATATATAATTCTTGCTTTTCTTTATGATTATATTGTGATTTATTACACGTCTTGTCTGGTTTTGATTTTTATTTTTTAATTTAAAATTTTACTTTAAAATTTACATATATTTTCAATTGCTCTCCTTTAGAATCCTTCCATATTCGTTCATGGATTCTCTTCTTCTTTTTCTGATAACTGGTGTGTTTCATTGTGGCTGCTTACAGAAGCATGAGAGAGGGGTCGTTTATAGGATACCTTACCAAATGGCTGCAACAGTGAAGAAAATGTCTCTCCCTCCCCATGGACTGATTTCTGTGTACAAGTCCTCATGGAAGAGGAAGGAACACTCATGAGCTCCTTCCCCCTCCACAACGTGTTGGTGTGCCAGTCTTGAGTGTGCGTCAGTCTGGTGTATATAGTCATAGCTGCTATGAGTCCAAGAGCACGTGGTCATGGCATGACCCAAAGTTGGTGTTCCATACCACTCTCCAGCTTCTGACTCCTACATTTTTTTTGCTCTTTGTTCTGTGATATTTCCTGGACACTGTGGGGTAATATAGATGTACCACTTATGGCTAAGCATTAAAATGTCACTTATTCTCATTTTTTTGACCAGTTGGCATTGCCCAGTGCAAAAAGAAGCTTCTCTGATCAAAGCTGACAGGCACACCACTATATTGGATAAAGATAATTATTCAGAAAAAAATTTTATGGGCATATCATGTCCACATAGCAAAATAACAGCGGCAGCTTCCTCTCTGGGGCCTATGACCTCTCCTGCCACAGGTTTTTGACTGGGTTCACAGTACCAGATGTGAGTTACTTTCTTTGGAGTGGGCTTCAAATCTGCTGGAAAACATTTGGTTTCCTCTGTAACAATTGCTCCAGTGGGCAAATTTTTCCTGGCTCATTAGACTTAAAAGACCATTGATGACAATTCTCCCCCCACTATCCTGCCTAGCACCTTCTGGCACTATGAGGTCTAGCCAGTGGGATGAAGCTTCCAGCCCAATGCCAGCCTGATTTCTCCATGTCCTATGACCCAGGCATATGGTGCCTTTAGAAACTGGGTCTTAGCAACTGGTTCTGGTTGAGTTTGATCTAATACAGGAGTTCTCTTTGTTTCTTTCTCTCACTTAAAAGCAAAAGCCTTTTAGAAACACATGGGAAAGCTAGGAAAGTCTTAGGACTAACCTCCACATATGCTTGTTAGTAGGCAATGTCTATGTGGGGAGTACTTGTCTACCATCATAGTTCAAGACATTTCCAAATTCTTTATCTTATATTTATCTTATAAATATGCTATTACTGAATGATTTTCCTCCTGCCATCTCTGGAAACCCTGGTAAACTGACACAAAACAATCTTGAACTGGATTCTCTAAGTAGGACCCGCCTATACACAATCTCATAAATGTTAACAGTTGGCAAGGACAGAGAACTTTGACAAAAAAAAAAGTCTTTTTCTCTGGCCACAAGGCCCATTCTGGTGCCTTCACTGGTAAAATAGAAAGTAAATCTGCCCGTCTCCTCAAGCCTGTGGAGCGCTCAGGTACACCTAAATGACATGTTTTTTGTAGCTGAAGCGTGGAGCCCAGCATGCCAGGAGCATGATTGGGTATCACCTAAACCATTTACAACATATCACACAACAACCAACATCAGACGTGGACAATTACCTCATTTTCACAACATTCATTTTTCTGTCTAATTAGAGTATTGATGGAGCTTAAGTGGTAGCCTAAGAGTAACCTATCGGGAGGATTCAGAAAGATTTGGTATGTTGTTAATTTAAAATTTTATTTAGGAAAATTAAAAAAAAAAACACGGAGTCTTTGTTTCTGAAAACACAACAAAGATATTTTACCTTGCCATGAATCAAATTGAAAATATAATACAAAGCATTTCAAATCAAAGTTAGGAGGATAACCCAGAAGAATATCTCTCAGAATGAGATATTAGGCCCTATCAACATTGTTTTAAGCTCTAAATTTCAAAAGAAATACATGGAGGTAGACCAATGATGATACAAGCAGTTTTCATAAATTTAACCCAATAGTTTCTGGAATTATATTAAGGAACTAATATTCCAAAAAAATGGTCCACAGCAGCATTACTTAAACTATATTGTAAGTAATAAGTAATCTGTTAAAGTGAATAACTCCTACAACATTAAAAAATTCACAACAAATTGTAAATATAAAAAAGTAATTTTAAAAGATAGTTTGTAGTTAGAGTTTTCCTGCCTGGCCCACAGTCAGGGCAAATCTCTCTCACCTGCCAGTCCCACAGCCGTCAGACCCGACAAAGTAAACACAGAGACTTGTATTGGTTTCAAACTGTATGGCCATGGCAGGCTTCTTGCTAACTGTTCTTTCAGCTTAAATTAATCCATTTTTATAAATCTATACCTTGCCACATGGCTCGTGGCTTACCGGCATCTTCACATGCTGTTTCTCATCGTGGCGGCTGGCAGTGTCTCTCTGACTCAGCCTTCCACTTCCCAGCTTTATTCTCCTCCTTGTCCCGCCTACACTTCCTGCCTAGCCAATGGCCAATCAGTGTTTTAATTATTGACTAATCAGCAACACATTTGACATACAGAACATCCCACAGCAATAGTTAACTAAAATAATTCAGGTCTGAAATTCATTAGTTCCTATTACATGTGTGTGTGTGTGTGTGTGTGTGTGTGTGTGTGTGTGTGTGTGTGTGTATGAGAGAGAGAGAGAGAGAGAGAGAGAGAGAGAGAGAGAGAGAACATGTGTGTGCAATAAAACCAATGAAAGAGCACACCACAGAGGAAAACATGAAAACTGCTGATCCAGACATACCAGTTGAGTGGTCAATTTTTCAGTACTCCCTCTGGTCTCAAGGTATGGTTACAAATACTCAGGGTTTTCAAACAGAAGCTGAAGTGCATTCCACAGCAATAGAAACCCTAGCTAAGAGACCAAGAAACACTGGGAAATAATGAGATGAGAAACAAAGGAACTCTGACATGGTTATGTCCTCAAGTTATTATCATGCCACCACTGACAACCACTGCTGAGTTCATGTAGAGAACAGGAAAACCAGAACACCAGTCTTAATCATGCCCCACAAGCTGGGGGAAGGAGCTGGGGTATTGAACACCCATCTGAACGAGAGTGAGAAGTATTTGGACAATTTCAGATTGCTCCATGGGTAATCCCAGAAGGCTTCAACAGCCAGATAAAACATGCCAGCACAGTTGTAGGTGTGGGAAAGCAGAAGAGGGAAAATAATTTAAGAAGCACATTGCAACGGGGATGTGAGCCGGGGATTTACAAAGTCACCTAGGGGGTCCTATGCTTACTGATTTATTCATATATTACCTGTCTCCTTTAAACTAATTAAAATATCATGAATTTATATTTTAAGGAGAGATGAAACTGAAGTGTATGCATTGTAGGTGTAAAAGCCTCCTATGAGTGAGAAATTTTAAACTCTCAGTGTCTTGAAGAAGTTAATATTGAGAATTTTATGGTCCCTTATAATTCTAGCAAATACTGGCTAAAAAAAATCTTTGAAAAGTTATTTTTCTGAACAAACAAAAAGTTCAGTCCAAGCACTATTTGAGCAATACAAAGTCAAGATTAATCAAGAGTGAACGTGTGAAGGTTTTCTGTCTGTTGCTTTGTGATGACAGTCACCATTGAAATGGTTGGTGTATTTTAAGGAGGGGTTCCTACCCAGCTTGTAACATACAGCAGCTCTTTGCTGGTTCCCTGGTGGTATAGAGTGGAGTTTTCTGTCTGGTTTGATCAGTCCTGGGGAACACACAGCCTCTAAGTGTCAGAATGCCTCAGGCTAACACAGAAATTTCCTGTGGCCTCACTGAAAATATTTAAAAATAGGACACTTGTATTTGTTTCCCAGTAGCTTCCTGGGCTCTCATATCAGACTGAGTAGGCAAAGAGAACAGCTTGAAGGAAATACCGTGTATGGCATATTTAATACTGAGGGTTTTTTGAGGCTTAAAGAAAGTGTTTGCTTGAGTTCTTGAATGTCTTTTTTTAATTAAAGAAATACTACATAATTAGGGCAATTCATATAACTAGAAAACTAGAATAATTATGAGTTTTTCTCATCAAAATACTCATGATCAAGAGTCTCAAGTCAGACAAATATGATTCAGCATTATCTAGTCACTGTAGGTTAGGGGAGGTATACCTCCAAAGTCATTACTTCAGTGAATGTAGACTTGCATGGGGCAAGTTTGTTTGTCCACTTATAACAATATATGAACTCAAAATCTCAACTTTTGCTCTTTATCTTCTTCTGTTTTGGAAGGTGCTGGGGATTTAAACCCATGACTTATCACTTGCTAAGCAAGTCAGAAGCCCAGAACTTCTGCTTATTCAGATAGTTACAGAAAAAAATTAAACATTTATATTATTTTTGAGAATTTCATACATGAATACTATATTTACATTATCTTCGTCCTATCCTTTCTATTCTCCAACTCCTCATATACCCCCATTTCCTCTCAAATTTATGAATTCTTCTTTAATTTTTTGTTATCTAGATAGATAATAGAAAGAGAGATAAACAGACAACTTGCTTAGTCCATTTTGTGTTGCATATATATGTGAAGATAGATAGATAGATAGATAGATAGATGATAGATAGATAGATAGATAGATAGATAGATAGATAGATAGATAGATAGATAGGAATGTAAGGTTGAACACTTGGGAGTGGGCAAGATACTAGGAGGCTCACCCCTGCGGGGAAAAATGATTCTCCCAGTTTTAGCAGCCATTAATTACTCATAGCTCTTCATCTAGAGGTGAGATCTTGTGAGATTTCTCCATCTTTGTTGGGATATCAACGGTGTTATCTTTGTGCAGGTATTGTTTAGGAGACCACATTGTTAAGATTTTATGGGTGCAATTCTTTCATAGATAGAAGATATGGTCTCTTAGAAGACATTAATCCTCTGACTCATACAATCTTTCCAGCTCCTCTTTGCAATGTTCCTTAAGCTGTACCTATAATAGCTCTGTTGTGGATGCGTCAACTGGGGATGGGTACCCTGTAGTCAGTTGTTCTCTGCATTTGACCAGTGAGCATTTCTGTGATGACCTTTGTCTTCTGCAAAAAGAAGTTCCTTTGATGAGGGATGAGAGTTACACTTGCCTGTCAACATAGGGTAGGTATTTAGAAAATATTTGAAATTAAAGCAGCAGTAGTAAGTTTTCCTCTAGGGTTCATGACCTCACCATCCACAGGTGACCGCCATCCTAGGTTTGCAGTACCAGGCAAACATTTATTTCCACCTGCTGAGAGAGCCTGAAGCCCAATTAGGTATCTGTTGGCTACCCCAGAGATGTCAAAGCAGATGTGGAGAAGCAGCTGTATTTCTTAAGGATACTAGTGTTGCTAAACAGAAACTGTGTAAAGGCACTTGTCACATAGGTGGGACAACCAGAGTTCAATCTCCATGAATATTTATAAGAATAAAGAGAAACCATGTTTTCTTCACTGGGACAATGAGAAATGTACCATGGGAGTAAGGCTCCACACATGTAAGCCTCTTGTGGATCCATGCTGTCTTTCTCACCCATGTAAAGATCTAAACGTAGAACAGCTGGGTCTTATGAAAGGAACATTTTTAATGTTCTAATAAATTGTGAAACTGCTTTTCAAAGTTGTAATGTCATTTTATATTCCCACTAGCCATAGATAAGCATTCCAAGTGTCCATCCATCCTCCTTGCTAAAGCTCCAGGTTGTGAGTCTTTTTTGGTCACTGGAGTGGGAGTGCATGGACAGCTCAGGCTTTTCATCTGTACTTCTCTAGTGTGCAATACACTGAGAATCTGTGCACATTTACTTGCTATTTGCATAGCTTCCCAGTCAAGATTCTTTAAAGTCCTTTTTCTTTGTCTCTTTTATCTTCCTCTTGCTGAGTTGTAAGAACACCTTCTACATTCTGCATATAAGTCCTTTGTAGATACATGCCATGTTTTGTTTTGATGAAAGTAAGCTTTTGCCTTTTCTTTTTTGTGTCTTCTACAGAACAGTTTTTTTAAACCTTTGGGAAGAGCAATTCATCAATGTTTTTCTTTCATTCTTGGTACTGCTATTTATGTGGTACTTCAGAATAATTTGTTAAACTCAAAGTTATTTCCTCTCTATTCTCTCTGTGATATTTTACAGATTTAGCACTTACTATTAAGGAATGGATCTGGTGGATGGGCAATGGTATTGGGGGTGGGAATTTTGTTTCTGGACAAAAAAAAGCAAAGAGAAAAGAATTCCAGAAGATGTGGAATCAATGACAAAGGTGATAAAGATGAGTCTGGGCATACAACAAGAATAGAACTCAAGCAGAGAAGAGAAGGTATCTTTTCCATTGCAGAATAAATCATACAGATGCAGATGATGAAAGGGTATGCATTGTCAAGGAGACACCATCCACTATATTCATTCAGTCAATCAAATGAAACTTGAAAGATCAAAGAAATAACATTTTTTAAAAGATCTCAATAACAATGCAAGGTATTATACCCTATGATCCCAGCAGTTTGGAGACCAAGAGAATCAAAAGTTCAAGGCCAGCCTTGACTATCTAGTGAGACCATATCTTAAAGAAAACAGTTTGCTCTTTTGGATGGAAAATGCACAGGAGACCCAGTGCAAATCAGTATTGTTCAGATGTTTTTAGACCTTAGCCTTCACTAAACACAATTCTGATTGAAGTGACATCTGCAAGTCCTTCCTTGGACTACTGACCACATTAATCATTATCTAGTCTTGCCTAAATAAATATGCCTATTCCTTATTTGAATGTTACATTTCTTACATTTTTATTGATGAAATAACAAACAATGTACCCTAAAATTTACATGCATGCAGGATGAGTTTTTATTTATAACTATTTTTCTTTTGTTTGTGATCCTTCCAGCAAATTATATAGAAGTTATTAGAATTAAGTTATCTTCATACTAATCTGTGTGTGGTTTGTTTGGAATCAGCATGCTATCACCCTTTTATAGCTCCATATCAGGTTTATGTATAATTCAATCAATACCTTGGGGCATGCTATTTGATGATTACAATAAAAAAAGATCTATTCTGTTGTTCTTTGTGAAGGTATTTTCATTATCTCATGTCATTCAGTTACAAGAGTTTATGGGGCCATTTGTACCCAATGGACAATTTAAGCATACCATTTTTATGACAACTAAACTCCAAGATGAATGAAAGCATTTTTAAAAGATATTAGGAACCTTTCATGGTCTTTGATTGATATGAATCAGAGCAGTAAAAGGGCTTTCTTCTGTAGCCATGCTGGTTACAAGTCACTGGAGAAATGGGCCTGAGATGGATGTTGCAAGTAGCTAATGGCCCATCCTTGCTGGTTCACTACCAGCAGGGCTCACAGAGCCAAGAATAAAAAGTGAAAGCAAGCAAATAAATTTTAATCAATATACAAATACCTTAGATCAATTAAGTTATACTTACTGGACACTTTTCAAAAGATTGATTTCAAATGTTAGTGGTGCTGCTCTGCTCCCATGTAACAACTCCAGGAATTCTCACCCCAGTGTATCCCATTTTGAGTGATGAGACCTATTTTCATCTTCAAGAAAGTCATTTAAAACATAAGCCCTTACAGTGGGGGTAAGTTTGAATAAGAGCTTCATGTTCACATATGCTACTATATTACTGTTACATTTCAGGATTGTGGGAACTGTATAGATGGCACATACAGAAAAGGCCATGGTATATGTTGTTTATCAATATATACAATGAAGAACTGTTTTCAAATGGCTAAACGAAATGATAGTGACAGCAAGAATAATTAGGGTAATACTGTGATGCTTTATATAGAAGAGAGACACAGCAAATGTGATAGAATTTTGACAATGGACCGCATCTCAATGAATGCCTAGGTAGTACAATGAAAAATTCATGAAAATAGGTATTTGATAGAAATAATGAAAAAAATCAATGAAAATGTATTTAATTTGGATGGAGGTTTCGAATGATCAGATGAACATGGCAGAAAACAGTGTCTGGATTGTTTCTAAAGTAATAATGACTCCTTGGGGGCCACTGAGTAGTGTGTGTGCCTTCACACCTCACCATTGCTGGGTTATTTTCCTCCATTAATTACAGACTCCCACCACAACTGACCAGAATCCCTAACTATCCAATCAGGTTGCGGTCATATGACCCCTGCATCACCATCATCTGGGTTAGTCCATCAGTGTCACCTATCTTAACTTGTTATTCTTCAAGCACCGGTGTCTTCCCTCACCGCCCACTGCCCACCACAGAGCCAACCTTCCCTCTTCCATGGTCTGCACCATCAAAACACTATCAGGTATCAGACCATTATATCAAATGGGCTGTGGCCTCTTCTTGCTGGTCACCGTCTCTCTGCCCTGGCCCCATTATATATGGGCTCTCCTTTCATAGCTTTAAAAGTACAAGTAAGGTTTCAATGAAAGCCTGGAAATAAAAGAAGAAATGAAGGCTAGACTCCAAATACACATTGTTCACACTCCCTTCACCCAAGCAAAACCATGCAAAAACTGCCCAAGATCACAGAGGCATGGCAGAAAGCAGATCAGTCATATTAGTCCAGTTAGAATGACAACATGCTGATTACTCAGAAGATATTTGAGGATGCAGCCAATGAAAACCATTACAGTAATGGAAAAACAGATGAGTGTTGCCTTTAAGCCGAGGACCGCAAAGGGCAAGGCGAACATTACAGGATGTGAAGTGTCTTGTTTGGGATGATGATTACAAGATCACGGGGGTTTGTCAAAACTCAACCAATCCTATCTTTCAAACTGGTTAATTTGGTTGTAGGTAAATTATAACTCAACCAAGTTCCTTAGAAAGTTGTGCCAGTGTTACCGATGACTAGCCTGTGGGCAGTGATGCAGTTCACGGGGCAGAGTAATAAAGGCTTGCTGCTCCTTTCACACCCCTTGGGGTCAGTGGGACCTTCCCAGTCTGTAGTCCTTGCCCCGAAACTGTGTTCCTTGGGGACTTTCTCTCCTGCATCTATGTCCAAAAATTTCCTGTTACTTGACTATTCTGAGGTTCTCTCTGTTGTTCAGAATATTCTCCATGCAAAAAAAAAAAAATTGCCTTTCACAGAGCAGAAAGGGGACACACATGCTCTTATTTGTTATCAGATATTATCTCACAAACACTGGGCTTCAAATTAACTAGATCGCCCATAAAATTCTGCCCTTTATATTTCTCCTTTTCTCTGGGGAGACAAAGGAAGAAATGGTCTAATTGCATCTAAGATGGTATTTTTCTTTTGTTAGGCTCAAATAACAAACCCAGGAAATTCTAAATCCTGTCAGTGCATTTCCACAGAGACTGGGAGAATGCTTTCATTTAGATGGAGGCTGCTGCAGGCAGTCACACACCCACCTGGGAAAAATACATCTTTTTTTTTTAAGCCAAGGTAATGATTGCTAAGCGGGGGGGTCAGAGCCCTAGTTAAATAAGGCCCTTTTCAGAAGTTTTAGCCCAAGCTGCAGGTTCTAAATGAGATGGTGGTGGCCTGGCGGATTTAGGAATTCAGTTTCTGTCTGACATCTTCAGGAATCCTAGGTCACACTAAGGAAGGTGAATTCCCTCTGACAACAGCTCAGAAAACCCATCACTGTCAGGGACCTAGCCATAGCCCTGGAGACATCACCCCTGGGCTCTAAGTTAACTCTCCAAAGTGGAGTTTTCAGAGGACAGACAGGATGGTGTGGTGGATGTGGTCCTGGACAAGGGGAAATAGGCAAAGAAGTTCTCCTCATCTGGCCTCAGTGCCACCCTGAGCTGCCCCTGCTAGCCTGCCTGCCCATCTACTTAGCTCAGTTCTCTATCCTGCATCTCCAGACCCCTCTGCCCCTTCCCATGGCAACATCAAGGATAGCCTCAGGACAGTTGTACTGCACTGATTTGATATTCAGGAATATGTTCAAAGGCTTTCACTCTTGCCTGTTTGGAGAAATACTTTAGCACATGATTTCTGATATAAAACACAGCAAATCCCGCAGAGCAAACCATCCAGTAACTCTTCTAACCTTCCATAGCCATTACCGTGCGAGTGGTCATGACAAGAAAGGAAACAGAGACATTCAAAGATGCAGATGCTGAGTGGCCACACACAAGCCAGCCTCTTGCTAATAGGCCTCTCGCTTCTGATTTGGGGGCATATGGAAATGAGGGTGCTGTTGGAAAAGAGTTTTTTCAAGCCCTTCCAGAACTAGGAAGACAAACCCTGGACACTCCCAGCACCCATCCACCTGGTAGACCATTCAACTGTATCAGGACATAGAGGATGGACTGGAGATGCAGCTCGGTGGCAGAATTTAGAACACTTGAGACTCTAGGCTTGAACCCCAGAACTGCAGAAAGATTCGGAGGTGACAATCTGGTTCCTAAGCAGGGAGAGGGACCACAGACTCCTCCTTGTTAAAAAGGCCAGGTTTCACCTGTATGCCCAGCAGTTTGGCTGAAGTGGAGACATTATAAATGGAGGTTCCTACTATGGTCTGAGGAAAAGGAGAACCTGAGTCGTCGGTCTTGTGATAGTCCTTGTGTTTGTCCATTTTCATTATCCCATTGTCTCTTCACTCCTCTTCCCACCCCTGCATGCCTAGGCTACGATGCTAGCACTTCCTGGCTTCACTTCCTAATCTCTCCCTAGTGTTCAGGTGTATTCATTCACACTCGATTTTCTGCTTGAGATACATCAACACGTCCTTTGCTTGAGCACAGCAACTTCGACTGGCGTGCCTCATTTTTTCAGTGCTCCCCCATCACATCCTTAAGGACCATTCCACCCACTCACCTCCATTCTAGACAACAAACTCATTTACCGGCCCTCGTCTGCTCTGATCACTGTTCATGTTCCCACCACGCCTACACCACCCAGTTTCCTCCTCTGTTCCCTCTGCTCCTAGAGAAAACATGTCTACCACTTTCTGCCCCTGAACAAATCTTTCCAACTTCTTCAACTGTTGCTTTCTTTCTTCCTCTCTTGTTTGTAATTAATGCCATGCACATTAGCACCACATCTCCAGCCAGCTATTTCGTGTCTGTGTGTGTGTGTGTGTGTGTGTGTGTGTGTGTGTGTGTGTGTGTGTGTCCACTGCCTTGAGGTTTAACCTGTAATTACTCTAACAACTGATGGAGTTATGGACACCTTGAGGGTTTCCCAGCTAAGTTCTGAGCTACAATACATCTTAAATAATTATTTACAGCTATTTCTTTGTTTCTTAAGAAAACTTAATCTAATACATTTAGAAATGGGCTTGAAATTCAACACTCACCATGAAAAATGCTTTCCTCCCTCCCTGGTGTGGCTAAGATTTCCTCAGATCATTGTCTACCTTACTTGCTGCTACTTCTCAGACTTGACACACAGGACCTCATCTCAAATCTCACTTCAAGTAACGTTTAAACCTCTACCCTTCCAGGGAAAACTCCAGACCAGATCTTATGGCACCAATATGCTTTGTGGATTTGCGGGGGCCCCCCCTTTTGATTTGCTAAGTTCCAGCACTGGGCTTAGGACAGATGGCGAGACTGACTTCGTGAACAGAGAATGAGATAGCCACCCCCAGCTTTGTGTTCAGAGGTCTTGAGAAAAGAAATAAGATCTTTTGCCAGGTAAGAAGGAAGGAAAGCGTATGGCCTCAAAATGGCCTGCAGCTAGATGAAGTCATAGAACGAGATTTCTTAGAACGTGCAAAGGTGTATGCCTGTTGGGGGCTTCTCTGCACACTTCACTACACTCTGAGGAGGCAGTCATTGCAGAAGGCTTCTGTTCTCTGAGTCAAAGTGGCGTGTGCTGCGCCTAACAAAGACTTCTGCCTCTAATGAGAGGAACTGGCGGCTTCAATCCCTAGTGCATAGTGAGAAGCTCTGCCTGTTCAGCAACGCTGCAATACAAGTGCTCGGTTTGGTTCTCCTCTTACCTCCACATTCTCTGCTCTGTGGTCTCAGCTCGTCCTCAGTGCCTCCAACGGCGTCGCCATATGAATGGTCACACTCCTGCAGACTCGTCTGCATTCATACCCACGGAAAACTCCTCCTAGCCCGATGTGGGATTCACACTGTTAAGGCTGGAGAGATGACTGAGCTTGCCCTCCTCAGGAACAAGGACACTGATACTGAGACCAAGAATCCATGGAACTATACAGGAGAGAACCAGAGAAGCTACAGCTTTGGGTTGTGACTATGTCTCCTCACAGTTAGCGTGCCCCTTTGCAGTGAAATGTGCTTAAGCTATTCCCAGTGTATCAGAAACTGAGGCATCACGACACTTTCCTAATTGCAACTAGCAAGGTGTCTGCATCTTCCAAAGACCCTGGCTTCATTATAATGTCACTTGCACTGGGAGTTTGTGCTGCCTTCCCCATCCCTTGGGACTTTTCATGAGAACCATGGGAAGAAGTACTCTAAAGGCAAAATCCACTTCACCATGATTTGGTAGAGAAAAACATCACCTTAATCCATGAATGTGTCAGTCAGCTCATAAACATTCCTAAAAACTTCTTTAAAATCCAGATGCAGGACCTAAGAGGCTGATCCCCCACCTTTGGGGCAGCTCCCTCTGGTCCCTTTAGAGCACCCATTTTTCTTATCTTTGTTGACTAACTGCTTTTTCTGCCTGCTGTCTCTCATCTGGATTCTTTCCTTTAAGACCAGGGCAGAGAAGACACTTTTGCAGAGTAACAACCAAGTCCAAGGTGGGGGTGGGGTGACATTCACAGTTGATTTTGATAACGAAGAGTCTCTGAACATAGGTTACGTCATACACCATCTGGACGGCGTAGATGTTTATCTTTGATTGTCATCTTGAAACAAACACCTAAGAGGAGAGTAAAGCACTCTTGAGTGTGTCTGAGTTGGAGCCTACAGAATAATTAGAGCTTCTGATACAATCAGGTGGTTAATTCCTTGACGGAGTCACAATATGTTGGGAATATTGGGAGATGGGATAGTGGAAACCGGAGAGTACTTGAAGTAAGGGTGGGATAGAGCCAGTGTCTTCTTCCTTTCCTGGCCCCTTCCTGTAACCCCTCTCTCTGTTCCCTGGCTGTTGTAATGCAAGCTACTCTGCTCTGCCACAATGGACTAACACCTCTGAAAGAATGACCCCGAATAAATCCCCCCTCTCTTAATTTGCTTCTGTGAGGCATTTGGCTACAGTAATGCAAAGCATTACTGCATTAATGCAAAGCACCCATAGATAAATCATTTTGGGACTTGGAACAGTTTCATGGATGTGAGGAGTGGAGCCCACAGAAGAGGATAGGTTGGAACTGGGAATGGGTTAAGATGGGTTGCCAGTCACACAGGCTAGCCAGGATGGAAAAATGGGAAAGGTGAATTCTACTGGAAAGCAGTGAGTTGTTGAGTCATAGGGAAGATGGACATGAATCAGAATAGATAAAGGGAGATGGCTCTTTTGCCCAGAGGGGTCACAGAAAACCCACATTAAGATTAAATAGATCCAGTTTACAACCACAGAGATTCAGCCACACAGGAAATTGAATCTGTGGACCTCTAGGAGGAGAGGGGAAAATTATTCTCCTTTCTTTGATATTTTTTATTCCCTAGTAGGATGCTTCTTTCCCTCTACCCAAATGTAGGCTGCTCCCCTTCATTTTCAGTGAGATTTTTCTTTCCTCATTACAAACGGGTGGTTGAGTACCCACTCTAACCCTAACCAAACTGGTTGTTTCCACACTCTGACACTAAGATCAGAGACTCTGTTGCAGCTGCTTCCAAGTTCATGTTCATGCACCAAGACAAGGTGCTCCTATCAGAGTTATTCCTGTGCTCATGGACAGAAGCAGAGACCTAATCCCTGTACTGGAAGAGACACATAAACACCCAAAGACCAATGGAAGAAAGAAAGTCAATGGGAGGGAGATACTTGAACCCAAATAAAAGTCATAACAACACTCCCAAGAAACAGTGTTCTTCCCAGCTCTGAGAGCCCCTTATCGACCATAGCACTTTGTCATGTTTGCTTATAAACTTCATTTTCACTTTGATTTGACCTATTTTCCTGTCTTTTAACTCTTTAACTGATGGAGAAGAGAAGCCATATGCTGCCTCACAAGCTAGCCAGCATCAGCATCAAGTCAGTTTTCATGAACCGTCAGAGTCTTAGTACAAAGATGCCTGAATTTTCTTCTGAAGGTTTCCTTCCCTCCCTCCCCCGCCCTTCTTTTTTTTTTTTTCCTTCTTGTCTTTGTTTAGTATAAGAACCGCTATTTTGCTGGGCGGTGGTGGCGCACTCCTTTAATCCCAGCACGTGGGAGGCAGAGCCAGGCAGATCTCTGTGAGTTCGAGGCCAGCCTGGGCTACCAAGTGAGTTCCAGGAAAGGCGCAAAGCTACACAGAGAAACCCTGTCTCGAAAAACCAAAAAATAAAAAGAACCGCTATTTCAGCATTCCCCAAGGAAATGCACTTTCACCTTTACCAATTCTTTCTCTTGTGAGTATTTCTGTCCTGGTCACAGACTAGTCACAGTTCTTCAGAGGTTCCCTACAAAGATCCTATAAGTATTAGAAGTTCCTCAAATGGGAATCACATGGGCAAATGAAGCTATGAATTGTATTTGTGGAGGACACAACATCAGACGGGTACTTCTGAGTCTGTGCTGAGGTTCATTCTCTGGGAGAAAAAGGAGACTCCTTAAAGGAAGGAGTTACAGAGTGATGTCCCTTCTGTTGTGACCTCACTCAATCCACATAGCAAACTGATACGGCCAGCATGTCCATTCTCATCATTTACAGAGGTAAACCGAGGTTCAAAGCACCTTGTTGGAGCTTAGAGATCAAGCCAGCGGCAAAGATAATAGTTAAACTCACACTAGTAGAGGGTGGCCCACACCCTGCTCTGATCCTGGAGTCCCGGGATACATAGAATGCTGGATGGGTGGGAAGATGTGGTTAGAAAACACACATGCGTTAAGCTAAATCACAAGTGACTATAGCCCTGAGAGGTACAAGAAGAGCCATCTGAGTCCCTGCTGCTCTGGAGATTATTAAGTTTGACCTTCCCAACAAAAGAACTATATCCCTAAAGATCATCCATTTCATGGTTTTGTGACTTCTGTTAGGCTGGTCTGCTCATTTTTCCTATCCTCATCTCTCTAAATAAGAAAGCATCCCTCCCATGTAACTGAGCGAAAGAGACAGATGCCCCCACTGCCAGCTTTATTCCTAAAACAGACTGCAATCTCCTCAGAGTTTGTGCCTTCATAGTTGCCTATAGAACACCGGCCACATGAGTGCACACAGTGAGAGCAAAACCTCTCTATTGGAGAAATCTTTCTGCCTGTCCCATGGCTCAACATTTTACTAAACTAATCACTTGGCTTGACAAAATAAAAAAACCATTATTTAGCCATGTTTTCCCCTTAGCCTCTAAGGGCCTGAAACCCTTAGAAATTGCCCAATATTTGTTCCAGTATCTTGAGCAGTAAACTCCCTAAATGACCTAGAAATCAAACCTCCATGATGCTCAAGTCAAGAGAGACCTAATAACCCCAAGGCTTTCAAGAGGAAAGTAGAGTTTTTATTTGTTTTGTTTTGCTTTACTGGAGCTCTCACACAGCCCAGGCTAGTTTCAAACTTGCTCTGTAACAGAGGATGACCTTGAACTCCTGAAGCTCCTGTGTGTACCACTATGTCCAGCCCGTAAAAACACCATGTCAGATAGGCACATACGAGTCTGTAAGTGGGGAGACTTGCAGTCTAGAAGGAGACTGTGGGTTGATTCAGGCAGAACTGGCGAGGCCTCTAGTTCTGAAATCCAGTCTCTTATCTGTGCTTATTTACTATAAATTGCATTAAATATCAAGCTCTAAATACTTGCTGCAGATGGATGCTGCATTGGAATGAGCATGTGGGGACTTCGGCTTTGCATTTGACAGGACATCCCAAGTCAGCAGCAAACCAAGAAAACGCTTACTCCTTATATGCTTAGGCAGTATAGAGACTGTGCTAACACTGGCTGCACTCTCCAAATTTCAGAACTATAACTGTTTTTAGTAGAAATGAAGGTAAACTCGCGTCAGACAGGACAAATTAAAGGCTATGCTGGGGGACTGCATGTGTTGAGGGTGAGAACAAGATCTGCTTCCTTTTCAATGAGTTTACAGATTTTGTGATACTGGACAAACCAATGTCCTAGTCTTTGTCCTCTGTGGATGAAAGAGGGAAACTAGTTCTTCATCGTGTTTTTCGACCTCTGCTGAAAGCCAGTGAAGCAGCCCCACGGGGGAGATTCTATCACAGCAGGAGAGCAGAGCCCACGTGGTGGCATTAATAACTATTAAAGAAATGTAGCCGAGATCATAGAGGGAAATCTCTTAGAAACAAGCATCTCCCGGGAGGAATTATCATTCACTTACAGAGTTAAAACGTTGTCTCCCCACCCTACCTCACACTCGTGGCCTGGTCATCGGGAACCTTCCACAGAGCACATCACATAGACTGATTAGGCCTTTTTCCAAATTAATGTTGGATTCTCTGGGCTTTGCCTTTCTGATAAGGGAGTTTGTAACCTGCTTCTGTCTTGCAACAGGAAAATAAAATTGGTTTTCTCTATGACATGCATCCCTAGGGTCTTTGTGATGAATCAGCTCTCATAGATTTCTTCTTTGACCTTATTAAGGGCAGGCACAGTGGATAATTTTAATAAAGCAGAGTTCAATAGATCAAGGGTATTGCTTCTAAGGACTGCATGGCTGGGAAGTCTAATTAATGTTGCTTCTTCTTTGAGGCAGGAGCTGGGTGAAGCAGTAAGAAGGGTCGCAATTTGACCAGACTTTGGACAATAAAACACTGGCCTTAATTTCTCTTTTCTTTATCGGTGGGCCTCACACGACGAATCGAATGCAGCACGTTTAGCCTGGCATTTGGAACGGTCACCGGCCCTCGATCAATGCCGTGCTAATGAGAACAGCCGCCGAGCAGCCGCAGTAATCACCCCTGGACAATCAATGTAGAAGGAAATGTGAAAACAGGTTGATATCAGCCGCTTCTCTAATCACCCCTAATCAGAGGGGCGTGGTGTGTATTCCAGAGCCTTCTGATAAGTAGGCAGTATCGGAATCTTCCCAAATCATTGCATAATTAAGATAAATGAACTACATGACCTGGGGAAGGTGAAGGGTAGGGACAGAGGACTACTCCCAGCTTGAAAAGAAAGGCTTATATCTTTTCCTGAGGCTAAATACTGTTCCACTTAACTTTTCCAGAAGTAGAGACTGGAAAGAGGGGTATTGTTCAAAACATTAACTCACAATATCAATTAAAGCAACAACAACAATTACTATCATTATCCCAAGAGCCAGAGGAAGTCCTAACAAGCCACCGGCCCCAGTTTCACCTAGACTATGAAGAGCATAGCCCATGCTCTGGCTGGCCCTCTGTTGTCCTGCCATAAGCTATGCTATTGTCAGCTGGCCACCCCACCTCTCCAAACCTCCTCTTGGTCAAAAACAAGCATGTGCTCAGCACCCCATCCCTCACAGGCTGAAAATTTGAAAATTTACGAGAGCGATTCAAACAGCGCTGTCTGGTTTCGTTGTCAGTGGTGTGTGCTCCTTCTCTTCACAACGCACTTCAGTTAAACATGTGACAGATCCCCACCACTGTCACCACCAGGAAAGAAAGCCAGCGAAATACTTGCTATCTGTGCTGATAAAAATAAGGAGACAGTGAAAGACCAGAGTATTTGGCTATTTCCAAATCCCATATACTTGAAGATGTCACAAAAACATCTGGATAATCTGGGAAGCGTCTCTCTCTCCTCCTCTGAATGAGTTGGCTTTTTACAAACCACGTAACACAGGCATGTGCTTCACTGTTTCTTGTATCTGGTCTGTTTCCTAAAAAGAGAAAGGAAGGGCGGGTATAGTTGGATGAGTTGGAGGTGGGGAGGCTCTGGGAGAAGCTCAGGTAGGGGAAACCATGACCAGAATATATTGTATGAAAATTTTTTCAATTAAAAAATAAAAATCATTTAATAAAAGTGCTGGATGAGCCACTGAGAACCAACACAGCACTGAAACTGGGAACTTGCTGTTCTAACTATTCCATTTCCGTCTTGGCTTCCAGGAAGCTGAACCGCTCCCTGTACTTTGGATGAACTAAATCTGACCATGTGAAAATACATTGATACAGAAATCTCAAGGTGGGGGTCCAGAATGTTCTGAGACCATATTTCAGGAAAATAGCAAAATATTGGTTCAATGGGTCACATGTGCATAGCTACAATCTAAGGCCGTATTTGCACACTCATGCCTAGCATTTCTATTCATGTTGTGCGTCACACACATAAGGACATTTTGGAGAACAAGATAAACCCACCCCGTAAGTAAGTATCCAGGGCAAAAGAAGTGTGTGGTAACTGGGCCAGGAAGATCTCCATACCCAGTGTGATCTCCATACCCAGGCCCCATGATGGGAAGACTGGCTAAACACACAGCTGCCTCTCCTAGTGTCTGAAGACCACCCAAGGACTCAAAGGCTTTGGATACACTGAATGTTTCCATTCCCTCATTACCTCTGTCCCTTCCTCCTTCTCTTCCCCTTCGACTTCTTTCCCTTCTTTTTCTACATTACCTTCAGCCTTTTCTATTTCTTGCTTTGTTCATGATGGGCGAGCACTTTATCTCTGGTTTCCAAACCCACTTCTCCCTTCCTTCATCTCTTCCTTCCTTCCTTCCCCCTGATGGTATGTATTTAGAATTGCTATTTACCAGCACTTGTGCAGTAAACTAGTTGTAAGTCATAGAACAGATGGTCTGAGGGAATGAAGAGATTTATAGCATAACCACACACATAAGCAGCAGATAGTAAAGGATACATGGGGAAGTGTGGGGGCGAGAGCTCTGGGTACGTGCATGCATCACTCCTGCCCAGTTAAGAGTAGATAAATATCCTCATTATCCTCGGGTGCTACTTCAAATAAAAAGGGACCATCTCAAGGAAATCCTGCCCAGCTGTTAGTTGTCTCTTAGAACTCCAAACTCATTTGCAGTTACCCTAGCAGTTGCATTAAGGCGACATATGTCATTTAATGCAGCTTAAAATGATTACATAATTTCTGTCCCTTTTACTCAACATAGATGGATGTCTTGGAGATAACTAAGGTTTTCCAATTCAAAGGTAGGGAAAGTAACTACTTTGTGAATAGACAGGGACAATCTTCATAGGTGTCTCTATGGGAAAGACATACATAATAAAATGATGGTGCCTGTTATTATGCTAAGATTGAAAATCAAATGAGGGCAAACCAAGAGCCTGCCCAGGCCTGCTTGCAGAGGCCTCTTATGGGCCAAAGGAGCACACTCAGCACCAGCCTTGGCTCCTTCATGTTCACCTGCTTAACTCTGCATCAAGCCTTAAAGTTCATTAGGGCTTCAGTAATTGAAAGGCATCATAAAAAACCTGAATATTTGTAACAAGTTAGCATCTAAAGTTTCTAAAAAATGAGTTTCACAAAATTAATTAATATTCTGGAGTAAACTACTAGAGTACAGAATGAGAGATATTTAAACTATTTGTGAAAGAACTATCCACAATAATTTCAGTAATTAGATGACCTGATTTCCTGTCTCCTAAAGAGGTTGTCTGTAAGAATAAAAAAAATAGTTTGTTTTACTTCCCTTTTGAACTTGGATGATACACCTAAAGTCTAAACGATTCCATATTTAGCACTAATACACTAATATCTTACTATAACTTACAAAATACTGTTACGTGAGTGATTGACAAAGGGTCTCGATCTGTGGTTACCAAGCCAATGTGAATTATGTCTTCAGAAAATAGTATGACGCTCATGTTTCTGCATGAAAGGGTTTGTTTTTCAACTATGACTTCAAGAGAAATATAAGTCAGCAAAATAAAATTGATTCCACACCTCAAACCTCAAGTGCCATAATTTATAAAGAATTCCTAGGGTACAAGGCACTAACATTGTATATCTGGAGAAGACCAGTTTCAGAGACTATGGGAAGGTAGAAAATCCTTTACCAAAATCAACTAATGGAGCTCAAGTGCAGTAAGTAAATACTTTACATGTTTAAATATGGATCATGCTGTAGTTGAACTTTAACTCAAGAGCAGGATGCATCACCATTAATGCCTACTCAGGATACCATAGAGCATCCAAAAAAAAAAAATCTATCTTGGGTTTAAACTCACCCTATAATCACTCAGGCCATCACCAATTCTGTGCAGGTGAACTGGGAGCAATTTCAGGATATTTTGAATTACTAGATGTTATACATTATATATAGTCATTTCCCAACCCCCTAAGAAAACTTTGTAGTGGGGTCTCCAGAAGTTGTACTTTAAAGATGAAAATGTGCTTTTTTTTTTTTTTTTTTTTTTTTTTTTTTTTTTTTGACTAGGGTAGCCCTATGTTCATTCAGGCATCAACATTTCTAGTCCATGGGTGACAAAAATGCTAAGGAGATGACAAACTCAGTTCAATTCTGTTTGTATGTACAAGGGTTTATTTTGATTTGATTTTGATTTCTGGTGCTGAAATTAAACCCAGTGCTTTACATTGTGTAAGCATGTGATCTACCACTGAGTTACATCTCAGTCCTGAGTTATCTCCTTTAATAGCCCATGTCATGTTCATATTCATGTTTAACACTTTTAACAAAACCATTCTGAGAAGAATGATAAAACTTTGATTATATTTTTATGAATGCTTTAATAATTGACTTTTTTATAAATTTAATAATTTTCATATCAGAGTTGAAAACATGTTATAAATAATTAAAAATAATTGGGGAACATGCTGATAGTATTTAATGCTGTAGTGTGGTACCAAGAGCACCAGAAGACCAGTGCTTCATACTGAAAAATCCTGTGAAACAATATTAGATCTTGTATTTTGCATATTCTGGACCTCTCAATATTCTAGAAGATGATAAAGAGTTAATAAGTATATTCTGCCAGCCCCGAAGTTGTGAGTGTAGGAGAGCTGTCCCCACTACTTGTCTATCATATCATGGTGTGGGACTGGGACAGATGCTCCCCCTTACCCCTCGCCCCTCCCCTCATTGCCTACCACAGATGAGAGAGCTGACCCTCCCCTATGAAGTTATTTGTCTTAAGGAAACAAGACCTAGAAGCCCCAGTCATCAGAAAGCACAGAGGTCTGTCTTTGTCCATTGTCTCAGTGGACAGATCTTGGACCTCTGGTTTGCCGAGTGTCAATGGTGCCCGTGCAGATTAAACCCAATGGCTTCATGAGCTTGATGATTGTCTTGATTGCAGTTCTCACCTGCTACTCTACTGTCCTTTTCTGTTCACACTAACAAACCACCCTAGTTTTAATTAAATGAGTTCTTTTTTTCTCTAGGCAATGCAGTAGTGGCAGCTTATTCTTCAGAAGACTAGAAAGAACCAGGGGAGAATGCTTTTCATAAGGGAAAATTTAGCAAATGGCAGAAAGTCTGGATAGCACACAGAGTCCAGTGCTTTGTCAGAAGCTGAAAGGCACATGGAAAAATAAAATATGACCCCTGCTTTTAGGAGGCTGTTCATTTGTTAGGTATGTTATATGGGTACCAACTAGGAATACATATCACACTGAGTCTGACACAAGGCCATAATGCCAGCAGCCACGTGAGATTCACAGTTTCAGGGGCAAACACTGGCTCTGCTGTCAATTATATAATTAATGAAGACAGGACTCACTCATGGCCTTGAAGGAAAAGTGGGGTTGAAGGGACAGAGAAAGAGGAGTTAAAATATAAGAAACAAAGAGGTGACTTAGACATAATGTATATGATAAATGCTCAGTGGAAATATCAGTGGGGTGTAAATCACATATCAAGGACTTTGAAAGCAACATTGAAGACAGCAATCTAAATAAATCAAATATCTAAGTATAAATGTAATTAAATTATTCAAACAAATCCCCTTAATACCGCAGAGCTCTTGTAATATTACTCTCATAACACTTTTATATCACTAAAAAGCCAAACCATGGAAGAAAAGAGGCTAATAAATGTGAACATGTGGAAATGAAAATGTCTGTAGCAAAAAGTATCACTGACAAAGTGAAGAGAGATCACAAACATGAGAGAATGCAACCCAGAAGTAGAGATTTCCTAGAAGTCCATCAAAAATTAGACTGGAAATGGAGAGTAAAATGGGCAAAACAGTGCCAATCCAGGCAAGCAGTGCACACCCGCAATCCTAGCACTAAGGATGCTGAGATAGGAGGACTAGGTGTGCAAGCCTGGTGGGGGCGACACAGTGAAATCCTCTCACAAATGAACAATCAAGAACAAAACGGCGGCAACAATATAGAATTCGCCTTCAAACACATGAAAAGACTTTCAATATCACGTGTCCATTAAAAGAAACGCAAGGGAGGGCAGGGGAGATAGCCCAACTCGGTTCATAAAGTGATTTCTGTGCAAATACGGGGCCGAGTGTGATTCTCAGCATGGAAGTGTGCATCTGAAATCCCAGCATTGTGGAGGTGGAGACAGGAAGATCTCTGAGGCTCACTGGTCAGCCAGTCTCAAAGTAAGGTGGGGAGCAACGGAGAAAGACACCTGACATTGACCTCCTTCCTTCAAACACAGGCACACACAAAAATGCACACACATACACACACACGCATACTCACACATAGGCAAATGCACATGCAAATGCACATGCACACATGTACACATACACAAGGACATGTACCCAAACATACACTGCACACAGAAAAAGAATGAAAGTAAAAAAAAAAAAAATCTCAGTGGAAGCTGGGGCATTGTTCACTTCAAGTCTCACACCATCTGTGATAAAGAATTAGGGTTAGACTCTGTGGTTCACAGGTCACATTTTGAGTGGGGTAGCACGGTAACACTGGTTCTGAAGAAGGGTATGGTGACACTTAAGAAACAGGCAAAGGTATTTGCCCTTTGTCTTGCAATTCTAAATCTAGGGCACTCCCTTATAAACAGCTGGGCACGCAGTAATATTTACACATAACCATGCCTTGTGAAGGGCAAAACTGGGAAGAAACAAGCAATGGGGACAGGTTCAATAGAACCCTTTCGTAGAGGTGAAAAGCAATGAACAATGTAGAATTTTCCTTCAAACGCATGAAAAAACTTTCAACATCACATGTACATTAAAAGAAATGCAAGTGAGGGCAGAGGAGATGTCCGGCTCAGTTCATAAACTGCTTTCTGTGCAAACGGGGCCGAGCGTGATTCTCAACATGTAAGTGTGCGTGTATTGATGAAAACAGATCCCAAGAACTACTATAAAAGAGCAAAAAGAAGACATGGAAGGGTAGGCAAATGGATAGGTAGGTAAACGATAGATAGATAGACAGAAGATGGATGATAGATAGATAGATAGATAGATAGATAGATAGATAGATAGATAGATAGATAGATAGATAAATAGATAGATAGATAGCTGGATGATAGATGATAATGACAGACATTTAAGACAGATGATAGATTGATGATAGATGATTAAAAGATAGGCAGATATGTTATAAATATATAAAAATGATAAATGCTTGATATATAAATAAACAGGTGATAAATGATAAACAGATATATTATTGACATGTACCTATTATATGATAAAATCCTATAAATATAAACAAAATAACTATTAAATAATTACACAAAGCTATTGAGTGAGAAATTTTCAAAGCTATACATTTATGTGTATACATTCTGTAATTTTTTGAATAATATAGTAGTTTTTAAAAAATTAAACTAGATGAAACAATTTGAGTTGAAATAAATAAACATCACTCTCTATTTAATTATAATTGAAAAGTTTCATTCAAAAGACTAGAAAAGTCCAGGCTTTGACTGTCAATATGTAATCTGAACTATCTTATGGCCAGAAAGAACCACAGAAAAAAAAAAACAAACCTCTTCCAGAAGTTTTGTAAAACTGATACTGTTATTTTCAAACAATTATATACATATATTATATTATGAAATATATATTATTTTGTGATTTTAGGAAACCAAATTTTCTGTAAAGATCATTCACAAATACAAAATTTTAAGATGGAGATATTTTAATATAAATTTACATATGCATTCATGACTTTTGTATATTGGAAAACTCTAGAAGCAATATAAAGTTTAACGTAAGTGTACATCCCCAGTATCCAAGCAGGATCTTATAGCTCCCTGTAAAAAACAAAACTAAAGTTCCCTAGAGAAAGGGTTGATAGTGATGACTATGCTTCTCAGACAGAAAAGGAGCAAACTGAGCTTACAGCTTCTGGGGGCAGAAAGCCAGGGAGGCTGCACCAACAGACCAAGAAGCCAATGTGGGGAAATTACTATGGACCATGTTTTGATCATTTGAACCTCAAAAAGAATCATGGGTCTAGTGGATTGAAAGATGTGAATCAAGAAAAAGCCAATGAGTCTGTCATGATATTTTAAAAAGAAAACCTCCAAGATCTCACTTGTAAGCATCTGAAGTAGGTGTGCAAATAACTCTCTGAAATGATGGAAAAGCATCGGCCATTCTGCCTGCCTTTCTGGCATGTGCTTCAGGATAACAAAGTAGTCTGTCCACCTGGTAAGGGAAACTTCTTTGCACAGGAATACCAGCCAACACACACACACACACACACACACACACACACACACACACACACACACACACACACGGAAAGAAGGTGGGGTTTCTAACATACATTAGAAATTCTAATAGAGTTAACTATCTCAGGTAAGACCTTGAACTAGTGTCCATATCAGCGGGTGAATGGTTTGTGCAGAGTGGCATGGCATTCATATCCTAGAATACTATATATCTAAAATCACTGAAATCAGTCAGAAATGTTTAACCGGAATCCATAAGCTTTTCAATCTATATTTAGTACATGGAACATATGTGAAATAAAAGAAACATGAGCTCAGTGATACCACAAGCCATTAGCAAGTTGAGGTCATAAACAAAAGCAAGAATGGTGCTGTGTGGGAATGAGGAACTAGAGTATAGCATGCTGGCAACATGTCACTGCCTTCTCAGTGATGGAGAGATCCAAATTGCAGTATCTGCTGATTTCCATGCTGTGAGTATTCCCATCACGACAGTTGAAAGCTAGCTACATTATACCAATTCAGAAAATTCTTAAGAACTTAGCAATATGATCTTGTTCCAGCTGCAACACACCTGTGTCTAGAAAGTTCCCAACCTGGATAGGTATGGTCCTGGAGGGATACCCGAGGATGTCACTATGAAAGCCATTTACATTCATATGACATCATTGGTGAGAATATTTGATGAACTAAATTCAGAGTAGTGAGAAGTAGACATCAGCACAAGGTCAAATAGCAGGCTCTGGATGGCACATAGAATATAATCCTATGTTGCTGTAAGATGCTGTGGAATGCACATGTGGGTGTGTGTCAAGGTACCAACGTGATGAACATGATAGACCAAGAATAGCTGTTCCAGATTTATTATTGTTGTAAGATCTCACAATGCACTTCTATTGTGCTATGACAACTGGTTGTGACATTATATGGGTATTCTTTTATAACAAAATATCCCACATTTGAGAAATAATGTGTCTGTCCCATCCTCAGAGAAGCCTTGACCATGAAAACCCATTTAGGGTCTACAATTTGGTTCCATATATGATGTAAATTTAAACCTCACAAGTCCCATGTCTTCCTCAGTCTGTGTGGCTCCTGCTGCTCAGTCCTTTGGAGTTTCCCCCTCAGCTCAAGCCTGACTGTACCGTTTTATCTGTGTACTCACTCAGTCCTCAGTCTTCATTGTACTACCTATTGTTGTACATCCTGGTGCTTGGCAACTTGACACAAACACAGGACATGAAAAGATGGGTGCAGACTCCCAGCTCTCGGCAACTCACTTGGCAGGCAGCATATTCTAACTCTTCCATGTGATTGTAGTATAAGGGCAGGCACCATCAGTTACATGCTAGCAATTCCTAAGTACCCATCACAAGATGGTGTTCATGACTTCTTGAGGCAAAAAAAAAAAAAAAAAAAAAAAATCTACTGACCAGTTCAAGCTATTAGCTGTTTATCTCCCAATGTTTTTGACTGTGTACTCCATAAATTATTTATTTATTTGTTTGCTTGTTTGTTTTGTTTTTTTGAGACAGGGTTTCTCTCTGTAGCTTTGTGCCTGTCCTGGAACTAGCTCTGTAGACCAGGCTGGCCTTGAACTCACAGAGATCCACCTGGCTCTGCCTCCTGAGTCCTGGGATTAAAGGAGTGTGCCACCACCACCTGGCCATAAATTTTTAAAAAGTCATTATCTCATATTTCTGTATCAATAATCTATGTGCATGTGACAGAGTGTGAAGTGGCCTTCACAGAATCATGTATTTGAACACTTGGCCATAGCCATTGGTGCTGTTTGGGGATATTGAAGAACCTTTGGAAGTGGGATCTAGCTGGAAGGAGTGGGTCACTGGGGAGTGGACCCTCAGGTCACAGCCTTGCTCTGCTTACTGTCTTCTCCTAGCTCCATGGCCCGTGACAATGTGAAAAATCTGACTGGCACCCCCATCTATACACAGTGGACTGTGACTCCTCAAACCATGAATCAAACAAATCCTTTCTTCCCTTGGATTGCTTTTCATCAGGGATTTGGTGACAACAGGGAATAAAGTAACTAATAAAAACTACCACATGATGTAATGAGCCCAATTTTATCCTATTGCAGAGAATAAATTATTTCCACATTATTAGAAAAACACTGGTATAAGTCAGCCTTCCTTTTGTGCTGTGTCCTTTTCCCTGCCGTCCTTCTCAAACCTGCCTGGGAAGTCTAAAATTCTCACAGTCAGGAAGAAAGTTGAGAGTCACTGCCTCTGTGGGTTAACCTCAGGCTGCCCCGCCCACTGAGCCACTTCCTGCATCTGGAGAAACTGCCCTTTGATTGATGTCATGCCTATGCAAGTCTCCTACTCTCACACAAACAAAGCCTTCCATATATCTTCAACCTGGTTGAGAATCCATGTAAATATAACTTCCTTAACCACTGCATTACAAAATACCATCTGTGATTCAGCTTCCTAATAACTCCAGATGTGCTTTTCACATTGTTAGAGAGAAAATAGCGTTGAGCTGGTATCACTTCAGCAGAGTGCTCTCAGTGAGTCATCTGGATGGAAAAAGATTCTCAGTACTTGTCCATCACTCATGTGGGTGAGATAGGAATAGAAACAGTGACTTTCAAATGGAGAAGTCTCCATTTTAGCATTCATATACTCTGGTTTCTCATCAAGATGTCTTAGACTTTAAATAAAATTTCAAATATAATTTGGCTCTGGATTCCCATGATATATGATTGTCCTTGAAGAAAATATGATAACTCAGCATTCTTTTGTCAAATGTGTACCCACCTGCCAGGGCCCTTTACAAAGCTGCACATACACATGCATGTGCACGCGCGTGCGCGTGCACGCACACACGCACACAGAGACAGAGACAGAGCATGCGACCTTCAGCTGGCATGGTGAGTTGGTCATCATCCCTTGATCTAATGGCTTTGAGATTCCATAAAGAAAATCCTTATGTCCTGGAGGCAAAGACCACTATTCAAACGTTTCTAGGGAGCTAATCTGCATGGAATATGACAACCAGTATGAGAATACAGTCTTTTGAAATCTCATCCACAACCACTCACATGCTTTTCTTTACTTCTCTATGATGTCCCTCATTATCACCACTTCCTGCTTGGCATTAATTCTCTTCATTTCTGGGTAATGAAGGCTTGCTCTCAAAATCCAATTAAGAAAAAGTAATGAACAAAGAAAAAATTATTTTTCTCATGCAAAAGAAAAACTCAGACCCTGAACTTGGAAAAGCCACAGACTGGTCTTTGGAAATCAGCTGTTGGGTGGTAGAGATAAAGTAGAAAATGCTATCAGAAACCACACCAGCTGATCCTGTGTGATTTCTGAAAGCCAAAAAAGAAAAAAAAAAAAAAGAAAAAAGGAAGAAGGAGAGAGAGGGGAGAGAGAGAGAATGAGAATTCAAACTTCAGCTGGTAACCTTGAATGCAAGTATGGTCACAAAATGTGTTTGTGGGTGGGTGACTATGAGGCTCCCTCTCATAGAAACACAAATGACCCCTTCATGAGATCTGAAACCTCATATCCACAGTCTCTTGAGTTGCCACCAAAATTCTGCCATTAAACTCTTCTTAAAACAAATAAACAAACAAAAATCCCCACATTCCCCCACAAACCAATACAGAAGTACCAGGGACCATGTGGTCAGGTTTCTCAAAGCAGTAGCCCCACCTCTCAGTACCAATTTTCTGTATGTTGCTTCTCTTTGTCACAACAAATGCCCAGAAATGGGAATCTGAAACACAGTGGTCTAAGGCACAATTTCTGTACCCTATAGGTTCAAAATTGCCTAGAGAATTGGATATGACCATTGATAATTAGTAGAATCAACAATTTGCTCTCTGTCTTTGCCCAAAATGCCCAACCCAAGAGGCTTTAAAAATCTTTATACAGTGTGTCAGATGAAAGGCTAGGAGCCTTAATAAAACCATAATTTATTCTCTTGCCATCCTGACCATATGCTGAAGGCTTAGAATGCTGCACAATCTGAATTAAAGTCAATAAACCAAATAGCAGTGTTGGCCATGATCATATCTATATGACTATATAAACAATTATATTACTTATTTTTCTCATTGATGGGACAAAACATCTGAAAAAAGCAACTTAAAGAGGAGTAGATGTATCTTGGGTAACAGTTTGAAGATAGATTCTATGATGGCAGGGAAAACATTATGATAGAATGAGACATCTGGTCTCACTGGACCCACAGTCAAAAAACAATGTGAAATGAATATTAGTGCCAGGTATCTTTCTCCTTTTTATTCATTCTAGAACCCCTCTGTAGACATGTGTTGTCCACACTTAGGGTAGATATTCCCACTTCAATTAACCTTTTCTACAAATACCTTTATAGACACACTGTGTGGTGTTTTTCCAGGATGATTTTAATTCCCATAAAATTCATAATGAGAATTAAACATCACTATAACATGATTAGAAATTGCATAAATTGGGCTGGGGAGATGGCTCACTTGATAAGGTGCTTACTGAACAAACATGAAGATCCAAGTTTGATTCCCCAGGACCCATATTAAAAAAATACAGTCACAGCAGTATATGATTGTAATACCCACACTGGAGAAATATCGGCAGGCAGATATCTTTGACTCAATGGCCAGCCATCTTAGCCCAATCATCAAACCCTTGGCCATTGAAAAAATCTGCCTCAAAAAATATCAGATTAGACTGAGGAAAGACAACTGATGTTGACCACTAGCCTCTACATGCACACACATACAATTGCACCTATATACACATAAGCACACATATGTATATATACAAACAAAAGATTTAGTTGTGTAAGTCAGTGGTTTGGATATAAAATCAATTTACTTCAGCAAAAGAAGCCTCAGTACTTAGTTTTTAGAGTGTTGGAATTGCTCAGAGCTCCCTCTTTCATGGCAACAGAGAGCTTAGCACAAGTTAATCTATCTGCCAGCTAGCTGTCACCTTGGAAACAGAAGCAGAAAGTCTCAGGGGATGGAGCAAATAGACTTATAGATTTAAATAATAATTCTAGAAAAAAAAGAAGAAAAGAAGCAGTACAGAAAGACAGGGGAAACTGTGGAGAACTTATGAAGGAAAAGGGCCCCCACTCTGATGCCTGTTAGAAGCTTCTTGACAGCTAAGAAGCATTTGCTGTGAAGACTGAAAGCACAGAGATAACATTTTTTTTATATAAAGATATCTTCTATTAAAGTGGCAATGAAACAAGCTTACAGCTCAAATGCACATGACCTTGGGTAGGGCCTCAATCCTCTCCCAAACATTCTTTGGGCATCTTAAATAAGATTATTAACTTTATAATGACACTATTGTACCTTTCTGTACCCTGTGATCTAGAGCTTTACCTTATCAATAATAATCCTGTCAAGTGCCCCTCAGGTAACACTCTGTGATCTCATCTAAGTTCCTTGGCAACCTTTTGAAGATAATAGCTTCAAAATCCACCAAAATCCTACATATGACAATTGTAAGACAATGAAACATGAGTCTCCCTTGAGAAGCCCACACCCACACTTTGATATGCCTTGTTCTTTTCCCCAGTTTCTCTTTCTTAACATCCATGCATAAAAATCTAATAAACTCTGACTCTTGGAGATTCCTACACCCATGCTGTCAGCTGTATCTTTCCCTCTGAATCTCTTCCTCTTAACCTCCATGCTTAAAGTCTATATTAAAATATCATTAACAAAACCCTAACTCTGCTTTGTATTGGCTAATCCTGGAGTTCTTTTCTATGTCAAATCCACGAATATTGGGTTTCCTGAATTGTGGTCCCTAAAAGATTAAGGAAACTCCTCAGTTACTGAGAGTGACAGTAAGTAGCTGTGTCTTTGTCCCCACATCACTCAAAAATGCCACAGGTAGCTCATGATTGTCTGAGCTCTAGGTAATGTGATACAACTCCATCTAGATAGGTAAGAATTCAAAAGCTGTTGCAAGGATCCAAGACATTAATCCTGAATCAGAAACAGCCATGGAGAAATCGTCATGCTTGTGGCAATGAGAAACATGACCCTGTGAACAACCAACTAACATGAATCTCATAACATCTGCAGTGGCTGTAGACAGGAGGATGGGTCATCCATCACCATTACCCATGAAAGCCCTTGAATCCCTTGGTAGTCCAATGTCTAATCCCTGAATCATATCTTGCCCTGGCCTCACACCACAGAACTTGGAAAAACATGGAGCAAAGAGGGAAGAAAGAAAGGGAGTGGTTTCCACCTTGGGGTCCTATGGGAGGCCAGCTCCCACCTTTTAAAGGTTTCCTATGAGGAGGAGAGAGGAATAAGAAACTTTTAGATAGAAAGATAACAGAAAAGAGACAGACAGAAACACAAGATAGCTTCAGGAGGACCTGAATCAAAATCCACCAGCCCCTTCTGTCTCTTCAAAAGTGCTTTTTATAATAATGTCAAAGTGTGGGGCAAAATATCCCCTCGCTAGATCAAAGCACACTGCACAGCCAAGTGCAGACCCTTCCAAACACTTGGTAACCACGCCCGTGGCCAAATCATCCCCTTATGCAGCCCTGCTGGGTAAAGTAAGCTCAAATTCTCAGACCCTGAGTAAGTTCTCGCTAGAAAACTTCTGTGGACCTCTACAACTCCCTCTTCTTAATATATTATAGGGGCCCTTGGACCCCTCTGATGGACTGTGTCTGTCTTAGGTTGTCCTTCCCTAATGAGCCTGACCTGTCCTGGAGACACTTTCCATCAAGTGTACTTTGCTTAGGGTGGCAGCTAGCAAGAATATTACCCATCCCTGACTACCAGCCTCTGGCAGGGGGAAGTACAGAGCTTAACTCAGCTCTGACTCAGGTCCCATAGTTGGAAAACCAAGGACACAGTTCCTCTATGAACTCCAAAAACCTCTGTACTTGTGGTTCTGTCTTAACTCCCCTAGTTTTCAAACTTTCTACAAGCAAATATACAAAGATCTGCTTACTATTTCCCTGCCCCATAGAGGCTTTTCTTTCTCAGACTGCTAAATCCATAGTGGCTGCTTGTTCCTGGATGCTGTTTTCAGGTCTGGCGCTAGGGAAATTCTACTCTTACCCTCAGTTTCTTCCTATACAATAATCCTATTCCTATATATTTACCTAATTTAGTAGATATAAATTGAGAAAGAGAAAGAGAGAAACCTAGACAGAGAGAGATACTTGCTGCTGCCTAATTTTTCTATATACAGTTTTTGCTCTTGAAGAATAAAATACTACCACCTAACCTTTTCATACAAAACTAGACATGTCAAACTGATTCCATGGAATTTTTTCACTCTCACTTACTTTCTCCACATCCAGGTCCCTGTTCAGGCACCATCTGTGGGAGGCCAGCTCCCACATTTCAAAGGGTTCCTATGAGGGAGAAAGAAGAATAAGAAACTTTTAGATAGAAGGATAGCAGAAAAGAGACAGACAGAAACATGGGATAGCTTCGGGAGGACCTGGATCAAAACCCAGTGGCCCCTTCTGTCTCTTCAAAAGAGCTTTTAATAACATTGCCAAGGGGTGAGGCAAAGATCTCCCCCTTGCTAGATCAAAGCACATCAAACTGCCAAGTTCATACCCTTTCAAACACCTTGTAACCACACCCATGGTCAAATCATCCCCTTATGCAGTCCTGCTGGGTAAAGCAAGCTCAGATTCTCAGATCTTGAGTAAGTTCTCACTAGGAAATCTCTGTAGGTCTCCACAGGGTCCCAGGAAAGAGCTAAGCCTTCACTGAAGGAAGGAAGGAAGCATCAACTTAAACATGGGTCAAACCTTTAAAAACTGAAAAGACAGAACTAGCCTTTTAAATGCATGGTAGGGATTTATGTTGTCACAAAGGGGTTAAAAAAATCTATGGAATCAGCCCAAAATATCATTGAGAGACAAGAAAAAGAAAAATGAGATAAAATATGAGGAAGGAAATGGGAGAAAGCAAAACTATTTTCTGTTAATTTATTCACATGGCTGTGTGCATATGTGCCTATGTGTATGCATCTGTGTTTATGAGTATATGTCTGTATGTACACACATGCATGTATATATGTATATGTCTATGCACTGTGTCTATATGCATGCTTGCCTGTGTGTCTGTATAAATGTTTGTTTATCATTCTCTCCTCCTCCCTCTCCCCCCACCTGTGTGTGTATGTGTGTGCAAAAAAAAGTGTCAGGAAAGTAGAGACTAGAAAGTGAGGGAGCTGCATGAAGATTTGAAGATTAGCACATGAAAGGAGCCCATTGACAGAACTAGAAACCATTTTTTACCTGAGCTGCATGTGATAGAACATGTCAGGAGAAAAAAAAAGTCCATGGTATACAAGCACGGGAAAGGAGAGTCCTACCTAACTTTCCTACAATGGTCCCTGAGAGTTGTGGCCCTGAGCTTTGAGTAGGTGCTGTTTCCCAGCTCAACAGTCCACTCCTGTTCTTGAGAGTGTTCTCTTTCTTTAACTGCCTCTGTTGGTGTTACCTCACTATATGTCCCTGGTACAATTCTTTGTCCTGGGACACAACAACTTGAAATTTTGGTAGGTGTCTGACACCACACAGATTCTAGGTCATTCTTATAGCACGTATGTGTTATTTGGGCTGCAGTCTTGTTTTGTTTTTTTAGAAAACAGATATTTTCCTGTTCTAAGACATAGGCACCTACTTTCACATAGCTTAAGATGATGGGCTGAATGAGTGGGAAGAATCACCTGTTGCTTGGGGCATTCATAAGTGTCAGGTTGTCAGTTACAGCAACCCTTGGGCCACATTTGGCTCTTTCTCTATTCATCACTTCCACGGTAAATACAGGTGTTCTCCCAGGAGAGTCTGAGGTTAATAAGGAAAACTCTTTAGTCCTGCCAACTCTGCCTTCCAAAGGTCCAGAGAGTGGGTGAGAAACCCTACAGCTGGTGATGCAAACTTGTGTTTCACTCTTCCCCTTGTTGAGGTTTTCTATCTATCAGCTTTGTCCAAATGACAGATGCATCCAGTACAAAAATGGAACCTCCCAAGTCATCCTTGACAAAAATGACTTTTGCTCATCCATTGTTTATGTGAGATCTCAGCAGTAAATAAAATTCCTATCAGACAGCTTGAAGATTAAAGGGGTAGAGAAAAGTAACAGCTTTGAGGGATTGTTTCTGGTTAAACTGCTTAAAGGGATTGCTTTTCTCTGGTATAATATTCCCAGCTGGAGTGGCTCAAAATGACTACTTTATTTGAATCACACGTCTGTGGCTCAGGAATCTAGGAAATGCTATCCTGGGCTGATGAACTCTAAACAATGAAGAAAGAAGGACTAGCTGAGGGGGAACTAATGCAGACTCTCATCCAATAAGATATCTTGCATTCTTTCTCTGAAGCCTGGGCAGAAGTACCTGGCAGTCAAAGACATATATGGTCTGGTCCCAGCTGTGGCTCCAGGCTGTAGAGCTGATACTCCATCTTTCTATGTGGCTTGGACTTCTCACAGAAGGTAGCTGGGTTTCAGAAAAAGTATCCCAAATTCCCTTGTGCCAGAAGGCCTAAGCAGATGATGTAATTCTATTCATGCTAACCTCAGAAATGGAATAACATGGTCTCTGCCAAAATTCCGTCAGGCAAGCAAATTGGACTCTGTCTTCTGTATCATCAGTAACAAAGAATCAATTGGCGTTTGAATGTGCCAGTGAAGTGTAATGATGCACATCATCTTCAGGGGCTACAAATCCTTTTTTAAGTGCTCCTGACTTCACCCCCATCTTAATATCAATATGGTGCAAAATAGACAATACGATAAATTCAAGCATTCCTTATGCTCTGTGCAAACCAGACATTATCGTCTGAGCATGTCATATAATCTTTCCCTGTGTGTTGGGAAAGGTGGAACAGAATAATCATAGCTTTCAATAAACTTAGAGATCACAAATGCAGACTATGCAAGCCCAAAACAGCCTGTTTTATGTTAAAGATAGAGGTACTTAGGTGTCACATTACACAGTGGGATGAGCCATCTAAAATGTCAATGAATCAGAAGATATAGCACATTCTGGTATGGCGACTGTTGGCTGGAATTGATGATTTGGTGCCTTGTTTGGATGGACAGATGCCAACCCCTCTATGTACGTCTCGGAACCTGCCTCTCCGTCACATGGTAAGATGCTGTGAGTGTACAGACCCTGGCCTTAGCAGTAAGAGTGCAAATCCTGGCTGTGAAAATGAGAGCTTTAGCTCATATATCAAATCTCTGTACTGCGGATGCTGAGGCACGACGGTCTCCCAGGAGTTCAAGGCTATCCTGAACTTCAGATTGAGATCCTGTCTCATAAAAGAAAAAACAAATTATATAAAATTTTAAAAATAGAGAGAAAAATGAATGCTGTCTGTGCCTATCATTTATACACTATGTGGCTTGAGGGAAGTTATTTAACTATATGCTGCCTTAATTTCACTGTTCATCTTAAAGAGACAGGCATAGTAACTGCCTGCCTTACAAGGCTTTGGGGGCATATTAAATGCATTTTTATGTATTATAAATATTAATGCATTAATAAATCAATATATGCAGAATAGTTCTTGCAAAGTATATTAATCTCCACAGTATTATCATGGCAAGAATCAGATGAGAAGGTAGATATGAAGTCATCTGAAAATATGCAGGAACCACACCAAAATGAGATCATTGCATTTCATTATAGGCCAGACAGAGGACTCCTGGTGAGTAGATTTTAACAGTCTTCTTTTGAATACTTCAACTGGAAACTTTCCTTCTGTGTGATAGTGTGTTAGAGTTTCTGTTGTAGTGAAGAGACACTACGACCACAGCAACTCTTACAAAGGAGAACATTTCATTGGGGCTGGCTTACAGTTTCAGAGGTTTAGTCCATTCTCATCTTGGTGGGAAGCATGGCAGTGTGTGAACAGACATGATGCTGGAGAGGAAGCTGAGAGTTGTACATCTGGTTATGTAAGCAGAAGGAGAAAACTGAGGCCTGGCTTGAGCTTCTGAAACCTCAAAGCCTTCCCCCAGTGACACAGTTTCTTCAACAACACCACACCTACTCCAACAAGGACACACTTCACAATACTGCCAGTCCCTATGAGCCCATGGGACCATTTTCATTAAAACTACCACAGATTCACTTTATAATAATTCTATATGTGTGCTCTACATCAGAAAGTTCCTCTCAAACTAAGATTGAACAGATATTGCCATATTTCCCCGCCTCCCACATACTAACAGTACTCTGTCTGAACTTTCATAGCACTGATCTGTGCTTTCCATCTAGTATCTAAAACATCTTTGTTTTTTCACATATCTTTTTTTCTTCAGTTGCTACATGTTGGACAATTTTCAGGAAGTCCAGATCACCTTAATGAGCAGCCCCTAGCTCCTACATGGACCAAAAGAGATGTGTACTATAGGTACTGCATATACTCATGTATAAAGCAAATAGCAACAGACTTTCTCTCTCTTGTGTGTGCTATCAACCAAGATTTGAGGAGACCAGGCAGGCTTGCTCTGCTATAGCAACCCACTTCTGCAAGTACTAGTATTGGTGAAATTATTAAGGCCACTCCACGTAGTTAAAAGGAGATTTATTTAATGGTGTAACTTACAAATTAAGGGATAGGTAGGTCACGGGGTCTGAGGAAGGTGTATCGCAGTCCAGCGGTGTTCTCTGGAGCTCTGCTTGGCCCACCTTCACCGTCCAAGGTCCTGGAACCGAGTGAGAGTGCAGGCCCATCCAGATCTCAGGTCTCCAGGCGCCTCGCTTGGCCCCGCCTTGTAGGCGTGACAGTTGCCGAAGTCTCAATGGGGGTTGGCACTTCCAGATCAAAGCTGGAATGGCTACCCACTACATACTAGTTCACTCCTACAAAACCAAAACAGTCAACAAGCCCAGCACCAATCCTGTGAGAGTGTGCCGTATGACTACTTCTAACCCATAAGGACCCTGCAGACCACACAGTTACATTAAGGAGCAACCTTACCTTGTAGTTATCTTTCCAATTGTTATGGCAAAATGCCAGACAAAAAAATCAATTTAAGGAAGAAAGGGTTTATTTTAGCTTACAGTTTAAGGAGATACAGTCCTTCACAGTGGGGAAGGCAGAAACTGAGACCAGATCAGATGAACTACATTACAGTAAAGAAGCAGAGTGTGAATACAAACCAGAGCTGGGCTGTGAAACTTCGTGGACCACCTTTAGTGACCCACTTCCTTCAGCAAGGCTCTACTTCCTAAGGGTTCTATTAACTGTCTCAAACACTGTCACCTCCTGGGAACCAACTGTTGCAACACACAGGCCATGGGGAGAGAGCAGGGCTCCTTTAAACCACAGCAGGCCAGCTCAAGGCCAGCTCCATTCATGCTTGCCTCTTAACCAGAACAGAGAGTGTCATGAAAATATCCTGGGACAGTAGGTATCCCCTAGAAGAGGAGCTAGGGCAGCGCAGGAGGCAATCTCTGTGAGTACTGCCTGAAAGGGGATGGGCACAGGAGTGACACTAAAGGAACTTCTCTATTATACATTCAAGACATATCAACCCTGAGTCTGTAAGTCCACCTGCAATCCACCCTGGGGCTGAACTTAGTTACCACCCCGCACAATGCCAGGGCTGTAAAAGGAGTGCAATAAATACTTATTTTCAAAATTATTGTCAAACCATGCTTAAGAGCTACCACAAACACAAATGTACATTGTAATGTACACATAAAAGTAACAGTAAACTTACATTCGTTTACAACTAAGGGAAGCAACTTGTTACAACTGCCTTTGTTTTCCTCAGATCACTCCAGGGCAATTATTCTAGACATCTGAGGATTCTTCCTGAGGGAATGCATTACCACAATGAGCAAGTCATTATGTTCCGAAAGGAAAATAAAAAACTTGAGTAAATTATCCTAACGGAGAGGACAAGGTTGCCCTTGACCACCTTGGTCACCTCTCAGTGGATGGTCCCTTAGTCACCTGTGCTTTTAGAAATTATCTGTGATTGTAATTGACAATGGAGGTACAAACTCCATCAAAATAGTGCTTGGCTTCTCCTTGAGCTAACTGACAGACTCAAAAGTCACAATCCCTGGAAACCATAACTAATGAGATTCTTTTCTCAGCCTGCCTCCAACTTGTTTAAACTTTGCTGAGTGTATCTAGAACCAGTAGAGCAGTGTAGGGGTTTTCCTTAATAAGCTTGCTAGGAAATCTATCAACTTACTTTGCCTTCTAATGAAATCAAACATTTTTAATGGCTAAATAGTAAGGAAGAGAATATTAAATCCTGCATCTCCCAAAGTGGGGGAAAAAACAAAGAGAAAAAAAAAGAAAGAAAGAAAAGCTTCCAGAGACTACAACACCCAAAGATATAACGAGACTGTGGACATTTTTGAAGAGGGGACTTCAAAATTGGGTGATGGAAACACCAGATTTTTGAAATGCATTTTTCCACCTTAACAAAAAACCAAAGCAACAAAGTACAGAAAGTACAGAACATCCTTTGAGGTTCCTTTTGCCTTTTCTCGGGATTAAAGACTACAGCCAGTTCTCTAGCAACCCCAATGTTGGGACTTTCGCGATTCTTATACTGACTGGCTGCATGAGCAGAGCTCGGATTTCTTCCTCCCTGTGAACCTCAGAAGCTACATTTATAAATAGGTAAGGTGGACCTCAGGGCCCAAGAATCTTAGCTGGAAGGATCCTGAATCAATAAATCTGTTCACCTGTGTGCTCTACATATTTCATTATTGGCCAAGCTTGGCGAAATAAATATGCCTCTCGGTGGAAGGAGGGAGAGCGGGAATGATTTGTTCAGGAAGACTACTTCAATGTTTTAGAGTTTTTAAAGGGAATTTTTGCTTAATTTTAGAGTTCTTGAATAGTTCTTGGTCCCTATTCATTAATTTGGGGGATTAAGGCCTATAACTATTCAGAATGAAAATCAATTATTAGAAAGGGAGAGTAATATGCACCTAATCAACAAGAAAATACAAAAGAAAGGATTTCAAAAACTGAAAGATTGCACAAGCCCCTTAAGCTGAAGAATATTCAAAAGAGTAAACTTACTCGTTCAGTGATTCATGCATTCTTCCAACAATTATTGAACCCTTCTATGTGCAAATAATGAACATGCCGGTAAGCATCTCTGTATTCAAATAGTGCTTTATAATTTGAAAGGCAGTTTGGCTTTACAGTGTCAGTGAACTGTCTTAATAGCCCTATGAAGAACATATGAGAGGTTAGTCTTATTTATGATTAAAAGAGGAGAGCATATTTTGTTAAGCTTGAGTGAGCTCCATAAATATTACAGAGATAATTCAATGAAAAGTCAAGATTAACATACAGGCTTTCTGATTCCTCTTTCTTGTGTTTTCATTTCTTCCCCTTATCTACTAAGCCGCATCCATGCCCATCTGTTCCTTTAAGTGGGCAGCTTGGGCCCCCACCATACTAATGTGCTCTTTCCTTCATTTGGCTATTTGAGAATAAAAATCCAAAAGCAAAAGCCCTAGAACAATTTAGGCTTTCCTCCGTGAGAGCAAGTCCAGACCAGTTGGATTTGGATCTGCTTCCTAAACAAAGATGGTGAGTCCAGAAGCAGCTTAATGCTTGGAAATAAAGCGCAGGTGTCCTCGCAGCTTGGAGGAGCAGGAGGGTTGGCACAGATTCTCAGCTCATGGCACTCTGCCTGGTGAATTGCATGGTCTCAACCAGGGCTGGCCGTTAGCCTCCTTCTGGCTCAAAAGATGCAGAGGAAATGCAGAGAAGGCTGTGACCACCTGTTCTCTCAGGATGTCACTTACCTCTTGCATGTTTTCCTGCAAATGCAGAGTCCAAGCCAGGTGTTCAGCAAAATCACACTGCACAAAACCTTTGTCTTTACCCTCTGCCTTATCCTCTTAACTCTTACTTTCTAGCCTCATGGATCTTTTAGAGATGTTCATTGGTCCCTGAAAGTTCATGTCCCTGCCTCTAGTGATCCCCCAAATTATTGTATAGAGACACCACCGGTGACTCAGCCATCCCTTTTCTCACCCTAAATGGACAGAAACTGTGCAGCCCCTTTCTTGCCCTGATCTCCACAAGTGCCCATGTGGCAAACTGAGCTGGTAATTAGCTCACACTGCATAACTTATGAATGATGATGTAATTGGAAAACATCTCAGAGACAGTATCATGCTTCCACATACCCTTAAATGATTTCCTTAAAGAATGCAGAACAGAACGCTAAAAAGACTGTGCTTAGAATATCAAATCTGAAACACACACACACACACACACACACACACACACACACACACACACACACACACTGTACAATTGGCTCTGATAACATGAAAAGAAGAATAAAATAGTAAAAGATGAGTGATTCTGAGGTCTGTAGGGATCTGAGTGGCATATCACACTGGGTGTACCTCTCTACTGATTCATTTTACTAATGTGTTCAACAATACTATAAATCCTTATCTTGACCCTAAGTAGTATCACTGTGAAGGTCTTTCTTAAGCTAGCACTATGCCAAGTGTAGGACACACTTGGGGCTGAGAAAACAGATACTTCTCCAACCCTCTGAAGTACTAGGTCTAATGCAATGGTTTTAAAGATACAGCATAACTCATCATAAGAAATAGATTTTAAATCACATAATAAGAAATGATGTCCAGTCTCATTCTGTGTACCAACTTCATTATTTCAGTTCTGTCCTGTGGCATTATTTATGTTGAACATTGAATTGATTTCATGCCTGACTGAAAGGTTATGAGTGATGTTTTTTTTAAATGGAATTCTCAGGGATACTCTATAAGGCTTGTGCATCTTTTTAAATCAACAATTCCTCAACTCTAAGATTGTTCTCATCTCTCAAAGCCAGTGGATGTCTATTTAATCTTTACTTAAAGTTGAGTCTTTTGTGATCACATGAACAGACTGGCCTTCTAGGTCCATGGAAGTTCTACATGTGTAATAATTCTGGCCACAGCAAGCAATATTATTTCTAACATTTTCTCTCTATTGACTTCTATCAGCTCCCTAGTGTTAGCTTTGAAATGCCCTTGCTTTTATCATTTCAGATGTTACACTCTGTTTTTTATGGTTAGAGAAAATCTATCCCCCAGCTTCTCCCCAACAATGTTATATCTTCACACACACACATACACAAAAAAAAAAAAACCCTACAGCAGAAGGCACACGAAGAATATCATACAAACTCTGCTGTTTCTCCCCAGACAGAGCTTTGTTTTATCTAAGAACACAGTATTTGTAGCACTGGAAGTTACTTCTGAACTGTGTTCAGAAATGACATATAATCAAATGTTCCGATAAAGAGGATATGCTTTTCTGGGTTTATAAAGAAAAAAAAATTGACCAAAGGTGGTAGTGTGGTTTTCTGTGTGTCTCACTGGCTGATTATTAGATTCACAGAAGATGATGGGAATTTTCCAAGAGTAGACAAAAGAAGAATTTTTTTAAATGTTTGTTATTAGGAAGCATATGTGGTATCTACTCCCTTCTTCTGTATTGGACGTCATGGCCCATGGAAATTTCACATCATCCAAGCTAGAAAATAAGTTCTGAATTCAGCTTCTCTTACTTACAAGTTGATACAAACATTAACTGATGACCCTTTCCTCTTTGGAGCTAGAGAGATGGCTCAAGGGGAAAGAGCTCTTACTATTCTTGCAGAGAACCCAAGTTCAATGCCTAGCACCCACATTAGGTGAATTACAACCACTTATAACTATAGCTCCTGGAGGTTATGATGCCTCAGCACTCGTGCACATTCACACACACACACACACAAAATTAAAAAAAAAACTTTCCTACACTCTTCACCAAAGAATTAATAAATCATGCAAAATGAATTAATTTACATCAGTTGATAGAACAGAAAGATGGTTTGATCAATAAAGTACTTGCCCTTTAGGCTTGAGGGCTTGAATCAAGCAGCAGAACCCACAATAAGAAAAGCCAGATTTGGTGGAACACATTAGTAATGCACACACTGGGGGAGGGGGGAGAGAGAGGCTGATCCTTGCAGCTCACTGGCCAGGCAGTCCAAGCTACTCAGGCAAGCTCCAGATCAATGACAGGTAGATGGCCCCTGAAGAATGACACTTGATAATCCCATAGCATCCACTTACATGCACATACATGGGTGTATGTAAGCACCCCCTACATGCACACATACACAAATGCATACACATATATAAAAATAAATTACATAATTAATGTGACATTCCTTCTCCTGGGTTTTAACTGGTATCAGCTCTTCCTCTGTCCACATGACAAACAGCTGGCTGAAACAACTGATAGAACAGTGAAGCCAGCAAAGACATGGGAGCCCTGGAAGCGTGATCCCGAGATTCATGAGGAGAAGCTGACATTTGCCTCATGGCATAAACAGCAAAAGATAATTCAAAGTCAGAAATAACAGTTTCAAATTTGACATCCTTCCCTTTGAGTCTACGGTCTTTGCCAAGTCGTTTTTGCATGAGTCCCAATCCTTTCTTGCATTTTTAAGATTAATATCAACTACTTGGCAGTGATTCCTGTTTTGCTAGCTCTCGTCCCATTAGAAATAAAAATTAACAATATTTATTCCATGAGTGTGTGTGTGTGTGTGTGTGTGTGTGTGTGTGTGTGTGTGTGTGTGTGTAGCATGAATCTTAAAGAGTTCTTATTAATAAAATCAAACCTGAGCCAGGTATTGGGGTGAACTGGAAGATCAGAGAACCAGAACAAGCCACAGCTAACCTCACCTGGCCAACTTCTCAGCTGGTCTTGTTTCCTCAGACTGGATGCTTCTGTGTCCTCATCCCAAATGGCTCTCAGCTGAACTGCTGCTCAAAAGCCTGAAGCTTAACCAGCTAAAAGCTTAACCAGCCAAATGCTTCTAGTTTTTGGTCCTCACGCCTTATATACCTTTCTGCTATCTACCATCACTCCCTGGGATTAAAGGCTTGCTTTCTGGGATTAAAGGCGTGATGAGTCACCATGCCTGGCTGTATCCTTGAACACATGGATTTCTGCCTCTGGAACGCTAGGATTAAAGGCGTGTGCTACCACTGCCTAACCTTTATGTTTAATATTGTGGCTTTTCTGTCTCTGACCCCAGGTAAGTTTATTAGGATACACAATATTTTGGGTAACACAATACCACCACGTGTGTGTGTGTGTGTGTGTGTGTGTGTGTGTGTGTGTGTGTGTGTGTGTGTCTATACAGTGCAAAACAAGACCTAGAGTGCAGAGAATCACCTGCTTCATCCTAAACATTTCCAATGAAGGTAACTGAAAGAAGAGAAATGTGCCAGGTTTCACGACAGAGGTGATGTACATGACAGTCCTGGAAAGAGAAGAAGTAGGTCATAGGAAATGGACAGAATTGGAGGAGAGACTTGAAGCAAAGCTTCCTGGGCTGAAGATGTAGCTCAGTGATGAAGTGCTTGGCTAGCATGTGCCAGGTGCTGCACTCAACTGTTCCTAGAAACAACAACAATATATATATAAACATGAATGCGAGGTTAAGAGGCTCAGAGGTTAAGACACCTGAATTTAGTTCCCAGCACTCATATCAGGTGGTTCACAATTGCTTGTAACTTCAATACTAGGGGATCTAACACCCTTTTCTGGCCTCCATGGGTACCTACATATGATGGCATACACATACATACACACAAATAAAAATAAACTTTAAAAATAGAAAGTAAATAAGCAAGCAAAGTAAGCAGTAATTAAATTCCGAAAGGAGAAATAACATGAGCAAAGATCTATCATCATAAATACATATGCTCAAATTTGGAGGTCCATAAGGAATATGAAAGAAGAGGTCTGCCCCTAGACAGACAAGGTGCCATAACCCTCTCCCCTGCACTGAGAGCACATGTCAGGGTGCTACTGGCTTATCAGCTGATGAGGGAAAGATGAGCCAAGAGTCAGAGATATAGATCACACTTCATCCCAAGACACCAGCATGTAGGAGCTCACATGAGCACGTAGACATTTAGGAAGGGGAACCAGCCTGTTTTGAAGAGCTCAAAGAGCTCAGTCGATACGATTCCTGTCTGCGGTGGTAGAAAACAATAGTGACTTGTGCATGGCTTTCAGTTGAGAGCTAATGAGTTTATTCTTTATCCTGCAAGTGGTGGGGCTCAAAATAGTCCTCCAAGCAGACTAATGTTAGTGTTAGGAAGAATAATTCTGGAAGCCATGAGTTTGGTAAACAGTAGAAAAGACTGATTAGTTAGAGGCAGGAATAAAGCAGGCATGAAAGAAATGGTGCTGTCCCAGACTAGAACAGTGGCCAGAGAAGTGGGAGAGATGGAGGGGGAGTTCTTTATTATTCAATTGAAGGTAACCAAAGACTGGTTTGTTTTATTTTTAAAATCCCTATTTCAAGCAATTGCTATTGTTTGAACGTGTGTCCCTCGCAAAACTCATTTCAAAGTTGAATGTACACTGTGGTAGTATTAAGAGGTGGGATCTTCTGGAAAATAATCAAACAACTCAACAGATATAGTGTACTGTATCAATCATATATCATAGCATCTACATAATATACGTTAAGTATATATGAAATGTGTAGGCATTATTAGCATTATTAGCATCTTATAAAAGGCCTGGTAGGATCTAATCTATCTATAAGGCTACTGTTTGCTCCTCTGTCACTTCTGCCTTCTAAGGGTGCAGCTTTACAAAAGATAGAAACACAATTCTGCCTCTGAAGGAAACAACTTGCCACTTAATCTTGGACTTCCCAGCTTCCAGAACTGGGAAAAATGATTTTAGTTCTTTGTAAGTTATCCATTCTCCAATGTTCTGTTAGACAAGAGTAAATGGCCTAAGACTCTTCTGTCGATGAGACCTACACAGTCTGAAGATCACCATTAGGGCTGTGAAACCCTGATCAGTAAGTTCAGCCCAAGTCAGACCAAGGGTGCTGAAGCCCACACAAAGCAGAGGACCATTCTGAAGCATCACTGATGGAGGCAGATCAAAAGCCACACTCTTGTGACTCTAGTGGTCCTGCTCCCATACTATAATTTCTTTTCTGTTGCTATGACAACCACAATTAGCAAAAGCAACTTAGGAGAGGAAAAGATTTGTTTGACGTACACTTCCAGGTCATGGTCCATTACTGGGGGAAGCACATGCCAGAACTCAAGGCAGAAACCATGGAGGAACACTACTTTTTGGCTTGTCCAGGCTCATGCTTACCTAGTTTTCATATACAACCCAAGATCTGCCTAAAGATGGTATCACCTAGTGGATGTGATCATTCTACACCAATAAAATAATCAAGACAACCACCCATAGACATGTCAGCAGGCCACTCTGATCTAGACAATTCCTCCATAGAGATTTTCCTCTCAGATGAGTCGAGGTAATATCTACTTGACAGTTAAGGCTAACTAGGACTTTCATGATACAGAAAAGGAAAGAAGCTCTTAGTTGCTGGTCTTTTTCCATTTTTTCACAGGAAAAAGTAAAAACCCTTGATTCTTCAGGCCCAGTTCTCTCTCTGATTATGTCACTGAGCTCTATTAGCAGGAAATGCAGGGAGAAATGACTATCAGGTCTATGACAGATCTGCTATTTAATTCTTCACTGAAGTGAGCAGTAAATATAGAGGTCTAGTGGCAGTAGGATCTAGAATTATCATTGCTGTAGAGAAGTCTGACTGTCTTATGTGGCATGGGTGTCCGTGTGCTTGCTATAGCTAAAATATGGATATGAAATGGTCTGTTTTTGATGAGGTGTCTGGAAACATGACATGTCATCTTCTCTTCCTGAGAACTGGATCATTGCCCCAAATCATTAGCCATTGACTGATCTCTTCCTTGAATCCTGACAAAATGCCTGACATAATACTGACTTCCAACATCCCAAGTGCTCAGACATTCCCTGAAACATTTGAGGACCATAAAAATTGCTTGTATTCTGCTTGAATTAAACCTCAGTTGTCATACATGTGTTTTAAGCATATTCACTACAAATCACCTACACGGGATGGATTTGTCAGTTCCAGTCCTAATACCGCCTGCCTCAAGGTATTCATGGACGTGTGTTCTCTGTTGCAGGATGAGACTGTTGATCTACCACAAACAGTGGCCTTAGAATTGTCCTCTGCCTTCTCTGGGCCTTAGCATTCTCAGTATGAATCAAGGTAGAATTACCGGACAATCTTTTAGGGCTTTACAACTCTAGAATTATCTTCAGAATTTGTTTCTTAAGAGAATAATTATGCAAAAAAACAACAAAAACATTACAGTCATGGGGATACGGTAATGCCCCCAAAACAAAAACGAAGTGGCTCTCTGGTATTTCCTGGACACAGAAATCCAAGTACCAAGAAGGAGGTGAAGAGAATTGGCAGGTGCCATCATGAGTAGTGACCCCTGAAACCAGCAGAGCACAGACATGGATTTGCTGGTCATTGTTTCATTTTACTCAGGGCTTATCTGATATGCCTTCAGTTGTTTCAATTAAATTAATCTGTACCTACAGCCATCAGGTTTGTGTTTCAAACTATCACCATGGTTCTCAGATAAAGATGAAGTTAAGTAAGCAGAAATTAACCATGTTGAACCATCAATGCAGAGTTCATCCTTCCTCTAATGAGCTACCAGCAACCAAACAAAAGATGCTACTATTCTGTAGTCATGGAAACATACTTAGCAACAAAGAAAACTTGGCCTTTCCCCCATCTGTTTGGAACCTGCAGCAAGACACATTAATTTCAATATATGAAAACAAAAAAAGAAGGGCGTGAATTTTATTTAATCCCTGGGCAGTACCTAGTCCAGTGTGGATATGTTTATAAATGGGAGAGAGATGATGTAACTGGTATTAACCCACTACTCCAAGGCAGAACTTGGGTTACATGTCACTGAGCTCCAAGAAAGAGCCTCAGACATGGTATGTTACTGAGAAGACTCCCAGCAAAGCTCCCGAATTGGGCCAGAGACAGGCATTGATAAGTAGAAGCATTAACCTGTGAACGCTCTCATGGGACACACCTAAACCTCGGTGAGCATGAACGTTTTCTTTCTCGATGAAGCTATGGTTAGCAGCCTCATGCTGAAGAGAATGGAGGCAGATTCAGTCCGATAAATGCGTAAGGCGGTTGCCTCCATGTCACAGACAGATAAGAATTTATTAAAAAGAAAGTATGAGATGTAGGTTCTTTCCATAAAAAATAATACGTTTTTTCAGAATATAGAGAGATACTAACTCATTTAAATCAACTGTGCAAACTCTGAAAGGCAAGACAAGCTTCAGGCGTGACAAGAGGAGCTCCCACACGTCACTTGGGCTAAACTTGAAGGAATGAGGTACTTTTCAAGAAGCTAAGCCTTTATGAGTAGAAATATGCATCAATATGTATTTTATCTCTTTAATGAAAGAATCAGCAGGGTGGCAAAGTTGATTTGGAAAGGAATTGAGAAGCTGATACACATAAGTGAAATAAAAGTATAAGATTTCATAGCTGAGCATGATGAGGCACACCTGTAATTTCAGTACCTAGGAAGCAGGGGGGACCATGAACTCATGGGGAAAGAGGAGGAGGTGAGGGAGGAGAACGTATTTCAAACTTGTATTGAAATTGATCAGTGTCCTACAGAGGAGCAGAACTTGTATTTTGGGCTTTGTCTGTTTTATTTAACAAAAATCATTTGCAACATAGCAGACACCTACAATTTGACAACCAACTTTACAGAGTCTACTCTAAAAATAAAAATAAATAACAAACTTAGGGAAGTTATCTAGAGTGAGAGATGGTAGTTGGTGGGTGTCTTACAGGATACTTTAGCATGACATTGGAAGGACACACAGGATCATTCTATTCTATTTCCAAGATTGGGGAAATTTTCCTCAACAAGGACAGAACATAAGTAGAGAGGAACATTAGAAACACACACCACTAGAATTAAAGAAAGAGCTAGGGGGTCAATGTCATTATTCAATGTTTCACTCAAGTGTAGTGTGAGAAAACCCGCACCCTCAGCTACGGACTACATATGAGAAAGTAGGATTGTGCTGTAATCTGAACAATGTGTAGGATCAGAAATAAGTTAAGAATCAATTTTTTCCATTTACTAAAAATCCTCGTGGGTTTCAAACAGACTAATAGTGGAGTGAGCAGTCAGAAAGAAATCCTTTCTGAGATTTACTGATGCCATAGGAAAAAAATAAATCACGAGCTGTATACAAGAAGGAACTTGATTTATTAGGTGCTGCTTCCCTAGGAGAAATATAAAATGGTCAACACATGCTGTTTTTAATAAATTGCTAACTAATATATCTAATACCACAAAATATATTCTAAACCTATCTTACTCTTCAACTTCACACTGAATAGAAGAAATGGGGGAGGTAAGCAATGGTAAAGAAATGCAAGAAAGAGGAGACCGAATGGGTGTCATGAATAAACTATCAGGAAAGAGACAAAAATGAGGGTGCGAGATGTGAAGAAAGGAAGCTGGCAAGGAAAAAAAAAACACATCAGAAATCAGTTCATGATTCAACAAAGAGGAAGAAGCGAGAATCTCAGTCAGAAGAAGAAGCATTGAAAGAGATGCGCCAAAACACGATTCCCCACCAAGCTATCAACCAAGTTACTAGGATGGGTAATCTGGAATCCAGATTCCAAGCAGCGTGGGATTCTGGAGATGTCAGGCAACAAAAACTCTCGTTCACTGCTGGTTAAACTTCAACATGGTAGTTGCTCTGGAACAGTTTGGTAGTTTCCACACTACCAACTTCTCTGGATCAGTTTTCTTGTGGCTGGGACAAACTGCCTGACAAAAGCAACTTTATAAAAGAAGGACTTACCTTCTCTCACAGTTTGAGGCCAACCTCATGGGAAAGTCATGGGAGTGGGTGGACAAATAGCTGATCGCACTGTGTCTGTGTTTAGATTCAGAGACAGATGCCAACTGCTGCTAAGCCTGCTTCCTCCGCTTTATTAAGTCTGGGGTCTTAACAAATGGGGTGGCGCCATCCACATTTAGGTCTTCCCACTTCAGCTAAACCAATTTAAAACCCCCTTCACACACATGCCCAGAGATTTGTCCCCTGGGTGATTATAGATCCTGTCAACCTGTTAATAATTTGACATTATTAACAACCATGCTCCAATGGCACATGTCAGTTTTTAATATAACAGAATGTCATACACTGGGGTCTTGAACAACAGTCACTTTTCACAGTCTGAAAAAGGCCAATAAGGACAATGGAGTGTAATTAAGAACTAAAGAAATGAGAAATTACGCCATGAAGATACAGGGAAATGTTTTACATGCATACTGTTAAGTGAAAGACACCACACCAAAAAGATTAATATTCTGTGAGTTCAACTGCATGGAATTTTAGAAAAGGCAAAGCCATGGAGATGTCCAATGACCTGTGATTATCAGGGGCTGGGGGGGAAAAGCATGAAATTGGAGCATGGGAGACTTTTAAAGTCATGAAACAATCCTGTAAAATACAGTAACAGTGAATACATGTCCCTCAAGGGTGGAGGAACATGCTAACCTGAAATAGATCACTTGTGCATAAGGGATATTTTGAACTAAATGACATGTGAAAAAGCAGCAGGTAAGCAAGGTCACCACCCTTCTTGTACCAGGGGAAAAGGATTCTTGTCACCAGAGAGAGGACTGAAGACTGAGAAAGATTTGTATGAAAAGAGACCTTGTAACATAACTTCTAGCTTCTTTAGTCATTCCATATATTGTGGTTTCTTTTCCACAGTGCCACTCTTTGTCCAACCTGCTTTATGAACATTTTAGGTTTTCATTTTCCATGCAGAGTCTCATATGTGTGTAACATTGTGTGTGCTCTTCTAAGGGTCCATTTTATATGAACTTAAACATAAATTGATGTTAGGAGTAAGATTAACAATAGCTAATAATCAAACAGGAAAATTACTGTGTGTAAATCTATTATTCACTTGTGTGTGTGTGTGTGTGTGTGTGTGTGTGTGTGTGTGTGTGTGTGTAGACCAGAGGACAATCACAGTTGTTGTTCAAAGGTGCTGTCCACCATTTTTTTTTAATTTGAGACAGGGTCCCTCACCGACTTGGAGCTTGATGAGTATGTTAAACTGATGGCCAGTGTGTCTGCCTTCCTACTGCTGGGATTACAGGCACATCAATATGCCAGAATACACATACACACACACACACACACACACACACATACACACACACACACACACACACACACACACACACACACACACATACACACAATAGGTTCTGGGGAGCGATCTCAGATCCTCAAATAGGAAAATCATAACAATATAGCATAATAAGAGTCAAAATAAAAAATATTCTGGCCATGGCTCATGGTGGGTAGCTGAAACTTCAGAAAGGGAATTGCACCTGGAGGAATTTGTGCATATGCAGATGGAAAGTGCAACAGAAACAGAAGCAAAAGCAGGGTGAGATTCCCCACTCCCTTTCCACTGCTGCATTGGAATCCCCGTCATATTGCCGCATGGAACCATCAACGGCCATTATTCAAACTTCTGGGGCTAGTCTAACCTGTAACTACAAGAGGAAATACTGTATTTCAGTCTATACAGAATACCATACTACCCGAAGGAACACTCAACTAAAGGCTGAGACAGATTTTCCAGGGTTAGATTGCTTCTCCCACGGAAACAGCAGCTGGGATCAGAGTGGTCTGGGGGCTTTGTGGTGATGATAACAAGCTAGTTATATTACAGTGACGTAATTTAGCTCCAAGGAGGTGATCTGTGAGGACACCCTGTCCTGAGGTCTTTCCTTCGATAGGTGTGACCCTGTTGTAGGGATTGGCCAGCTCAGGGTGGACCCTCACCCAGCAGGCAGTATCATGGCGATAACACTAAGCCCATTCCATTGGCCAAAAGCTGCTCCTGTGGCCTGAGCCTTACCCTTCGCTCTAAACATATCATTCAGCTTTGAAGAGGTTAACACAAGTTAGAGAGAAGGCACTCAGAAGTTTTCTGCTTTTAATTTCTGCTTAATGACTTATTGGCCAGGGCACTATCATCTCATCCTACTAACAGCCTTTCTTGCACAATAAACTGCTGTGCTTGGAGCCCACCTCGGCCCACAAACTCCACAATTAAGTGATCGTTTGTCCTCAGAGCTTGACAGAAGCAAGATTCTGAGGCGGGCTGGGAGGAGCTCCGATTTATTAAAGTAATAAATAACCTGGAAGCCCCCTCTCCCCCAGCTGCTGCCTCCCTTTCTTATTTACTTCCTTGTGCAGCATCTGAGATGGGGATACAGGAAACTTAATTGCTTGGAAAGACAGTTGTCTAAAGAACAGCACAACACTCATATCCCAGAAACCGTATAATAAAATTGGGGGCTCCAGGGCTACAGCTTTGGAATGGTCCCACTTCTGGCTGCTTGGTTCCTTGGCACATACTCACTCACAGTATCTCTAGAAGGATACATGCTCCTGTGTACGCACAAGCACTCACAGACACAGAGCTACCTTCTGGGCAGAGGGAGACTCTGCAAGGCATGGTTCTCACTGGCCTTTACATGGGTTCACTGCCTATTTTATTTTTTATTATCATTTTAAAAATCTCATTCCATGTATATTACTTCAGATTCAGACACTCTTATTACCTTGTACTCAACATTTAAAAATATCATCTTCTCAGTTATTTGTTCTCCTTTAGTTATATTCTTTAAATTATTATCACATTAGCTTGTACAATAGCAGGGCTTCAGAAGCTCCCTACGTAGCAGAATTCACCTCTCTCAAATGTCTTCCTACCCGAAGCCTTAATCTGCTGAAAGCGTTCATTTAAAGTGTTCCAGAAAGTCAAAATAGATGTCATGTAGACTGTTTTAGCCTGCTTTTTCTTTATTTTCATACACAACCTTCATAAATGTATTTATCTACTTTTTATTCCCCAGTCTAGAAAATGGTGATCTTTCCACTGGCTGCTATTAGGGACTAGTAACTCCTCTTTAGACTTTCCTTGATAAAGTTAAGTTTTTAAAATTTGCATTACATGAAATGAACTATCTTAAAGTGAATAATTCATTGGTATTTAGTACACTCATAATATTGTACAGTCATCGCTTCTGTCTCTCCAGAAACATTTTCATCATTGCAAAATCAAAGCCTGTATCAATTAGGCAGTTGCTTCCCACTTCCCCTCAAATCAATACTCGGAAACCTTTATTTCCCTGTGGATTTGCCTCTTCCATGTATACCAGAGGAATGGACTCATACACTCTGTGATAGCTTTTTGTACCTGGATTCTTGATCAGTGTTATCAAGGTCCCTTCTGTATATTGCAGCATATATTAGTGCTTCATTTCTTTGTACAGTAAATCACATTCTGTTGTATCGACACACCACTACTCATTTAAATTCTCACATAAAATTATATCAGAAGGATATGGAAAATAAATGAATGGTATAAGATATTCTTATAAACAAGGCAGATTCGAGGAGACTATGGAAGCCAGAATCATGAAGAACATGGAAGCCAGAGGCATGGATACCATGGAACCCAGGGGCATGGAGATAATGGAAGCCAAAGGCATAGAGAAGGCAGGGGCATAAAGACCACGAAAGGCAGAAACATGGAGACCATGAAAGCATGAGGAATGGAGACCATAGAAGCTAGAGACATGGAGACCAAGCCAGATGAATGGAGACCAAGTTAGAGGGATGGAAACCACACTAGATGCATGGAAACCAATTTAGAGGCATGGATGTAAAGAAAGCTAATGGGAGATAGATCATTAAGGCAGGGGCATGTTGACTGTGAAGTCAGAGATATAGAGAACATGGGAACCAGAGTCACAAAAAATTTTGAAGATAGGGGCAGAGAGATCATGAAAATCACAAGCATAGAGACCTTGAAAGCCAGGATCCTGAGAACCAAGGAAGTCAGGTGGCATGGAGATCATGGAAGCTAGAGGCATGGAGACTCTGGGATGCAGAGTAATAGAAATCATGAAAGCGAGGGGCATAGATACCATGGAAGTTAAGAGATATGAGGCCATGGAAACCATGGGCATTTCTTAATTACTGTTCTCTTGCTGTGAAGAGACACTATAACCAAGGCAACTCTTACAAAAGAAACCATTTAATTGGGAGCTTGCTTTCAGTTTCAGAGGTTTAATTCATTATTATTTTGGTGAGAAGCAGACAGGCATGGCACTGGAGCAGTAGCCCAGAGCTTTACATCCTGATCCACAGGCAGCAGGCAGAGCAAGGGACACTGGGCCTGTCATGGGCATTTGAAACCTCAAATGAAGTGACATACTTCTTCTAACAAGTCCACACCTACTCCAACAATCCTTCTTAAACTGTTCTACTCCCTGGTGACCAAGCATTCAAATATATGAGCCTATGGGGGCCAATTTCACTCAAACTGCTACAGGCATGGATATCATGGAAGCCAGGGGAATGGAGTTCATGGAAACTAGAAGAATGGAGACCATGGAAGTCAGAGGCACCTAGACCACAGTAGCCAGAGGCAAGGACACCATGGAAGCCAGAAGAATGAAGACCACGGAAGCCAAAGGAATAGAGACCATGGAAGCCAGAATCAAGGAGCACATGAAAGCCAGAGGCATGTAAAACATGAAAGCAAAAGGTATGAAAACAATGGAAGCCAGATGAAATGGAGACCATAGAAGCCAGAGGCATGGAAACTATGGAAGTTGAAAGAATGGAGACCATGAAAGCCAGAGTCAAGGAGACCATGGGAAGCCAAGTCATGGTGATCATGGAAACCAGAGGCATGGAAACGATGGAAACCATAAGAGTGGTGCCATAGTTTAACTGTTGCTGTGATAAAAACACTGATCAAAAGTAACCCAGGAGAGGATGGGGTATATTTGCCTTATAGGTGATAATCCATCATTGAGGGAAGTCAAGGCAGGAACCTGGAGGCAGGAACTAAAGAAGAGGGACTCTGCTTAATGGCTTACTTTCTCTGGTTTACTCATCTAGTTTTCTTGCACAGCTCAGGACCACCTGCCTATGGATGGTACTGCTCTTAGTAGGCTTGGATCTCCTACATCAATTAGCAATTAAGATAATGCCCCACAGATATGGCCACAGACCAATATGATCAAGGCAATTCTTCAGTTGAGATTCGCTCTTCCCAGTTGACTCTAGGACTGTATCATGTTGACAACTGAAACTAACAGTGACACATGGAGACCACAGAAAGTAGCAACGTGAATGTCTCAATGTCTCACGAATAGACAGAGAAGGACCCTAAATAATATTAAATACTAACTATGCTATGAATTAAACAAGAATCTGAAGGAAAATTGAAGCTATTTTGAGCTGAATGAAAATGCAAAAACAACATGTAAATTTTTATGAGATTATGATGAAAGGGGTACATAGAAATTTGTAGCACCAATCACCTATATTAGAAAAAAAATAAGGCTTCAAATTAATGGTGTTAGCTTTAATCTTAGGACCATAAAGTAAGGATAATAAAGGAAGCACAATATAAACAGAAGAGGGCGGATCAAAGTATAAACTGATGAAAGAACTAAATTCTGAGATTTAATAAGCATAATGTGTTCTAATCAAGGCACATAAAATTACTAGACATTATTAGTGAAGTTACAAAATCTAAGCCAGAAAAAAGAGAAATTCCAACAATTATCAGGGAAAAAACCCACTACTATTGTTTTCCTAAAAAGAAATAATTTGATTGGTCTTACATATTTGTGTAAATAATAATAACGTCTAGAAGACAAAGTCCAATATCCCCAGAGGAATAGGAAAGAACTAGCAGAACAGATTTTGAAAGAAACCAAAATACAGAACAAAACATTCTCAGAGATACAAAACCTCCGAGGGCAAACTACTTGCAAAGCCCTAATAAAATGAATTTGTGAAAGAAACACAGGAGAGAGATCAAACTCCGGAGGAAGAAGCAGAATGCAGGAAACAACTAACAAAACAGTACCTCGATAGCATAAATATGTATTGAGCTTTAAAAAAGAAAAAACAGTGACGAATAGAACCAAGTGGGTCTTTTGGAAATGACGCCACTTTGGATATGAATGTTGCTCAGGGTAGAGTAGCCTAACATGTGGGTGCCTTGGGTTCGATCTCTAGAACCATTAAAAAAAAACAACAACACTATTTTAATCTGTCTTAAATTAAGTGTGCATACTTAAAATACAATGGCAATACCAGAAGGCAAAATCACATAGCTAATTCCACATTAGTATGGGTAAAAAAGGCGTCTTGAAATTTCACAAAAGTCAAGAGAAGGTATAGAGGTGGTAAAAACAGAAGAAAAAAAAGTTTTGGGCTTTTGTTGATGGATTCACCAAAGAAGAGATACTTGCTGAAATTTCAATGACCAATACTCCTGAGGCCTGCAAAACTCTAGCTGAGGAACTGACTTGAGAGGCAGTTTCCATATATTTTTAAGAGCTATGGCAGAAGCCCCAGCAAACAACTATGACTGGCTGGCCTAGTCCAGGGAAGAAAGGTGCAGAAAAGGAGGTCAAAGAAACATGCTAAGAAAGGTAGAAGATATTACGTACCTCTTGGGCTGGGTATAGCTCCGTGGTTAAGCCACTTGCTGAACAATCACGCCACATCTGCTAGCTTAGTGTTTCATTGAGAAACCCTGCTTCAAGGAATGAGATGTAAAGAAAGGTAATGGTGGATGATTCCTGACATCAATCAACTCTGAGCACACGTGCATGCACACACACACACACACACACACACACACACACACACACACACACACGTACCCACACACGTAAATATTTATATACACAAATGTGTACGCCCACACGTGTGTCCACACTCATGTAAACAGTTATGTACACACATATGGAATGGGAAAAAAGACATTTGGATCTCCCCAAACTAAAATCTTCCCACTGAGATAGAATCAAAGAGGGTGGGTTGGAAGTTGACCCCAGGCAAAGAGAAAGCAGCAGGTCAGCACTGAGGTCAGCTCCACAGAGATCCTGGAGAACTCTGCAGAGCATGGAAGCCTTTAAAGACCTTTGAATACATGGTACATCTCCTTTTTCCTAGACGCTGCCTCTTGTCTTTTGACTTCCAAGTATGGTCCTACTCCATCTCGAAATTCCTTATAATGTGCAAACCCACATTCACTGGTGTGAAGGACAGAAAGCCTTGTTCTTTTCTTTCTAAAATGTCATGGTTAAATCCTAATATTACTATCCTCCAGGCTGACTCCCAGAAAATCCTCCCAACTTTAGGTTTCTGAGTATCCATGGGGATCCCCTCTTCAGCCTCACTAACATAGGTTCCATTTCATTGTCTGAATGTGATAGTTTTTCTGCACAGTATTCTAAAAACTAATTCCCTTTTGGCATATAGAATTGTAATTTTTTTTTTTTTTTGGTTTTTCAAGACAGGGTTTCTCTGAGAATTGTAAATATTTTAAGACCGAATAAAACCGAATACAAGGAAGACTGAATTCTCCATTTCTGTAATCAGTTTATGTGAAGAACCATAAAGGTCCCCAGTGATTGGCTCCACACCGAAACTCAGCTACTACATAGAAAATCAAGTTCCGAACACAGACTCTCAGGTTCCACACACGGAATCTTAGGTTTCACACACAGAATCTCAGGTTCCACACACAGCATCTCAGGTTCTACACAAGGAATCTCAGGTTCTACATGCACACAGCATCTCAGGTTCCACACACAGCACCTCAGGTCTCACACACACACACACACACACACACACACACACACACACACACCATCTCAGGTTTCACACACAGCATCTCAGGTTCCACACACAGCATCTCGGGTTCCATGCACAGCGTCTCAGGTTCCACACAAGGAATCTCAGGTTCCGCACACACACAGCATCTCAGGTCCATGCACAGCATCTCAGGTTCTACACACACACAGAATCTCAGGTTGGACACACAGTATCTCAAGTTCCACACAAGGAATCTCAGGTTCCACTCAGAGAATCAGTTTCTATGCAGAACCCCTCCTTCCACACTGACACTCAGCTTCTACGGTACAAGTGTGTTGAGAATCTACAATCATCAAAAGAAGTCATCAACACTGACGCCAGGGGCAACGATAGGGATAAAGCACCTTTTGTATCTTGAAGCAGAGTGCATATTCATGTGTTCACGTACAGACTCCTAAGACAGCAGGAAGTCTTAGGACCTAGGAAGGTGGCTTGGTGGGAACACAATCACTGAACAAATGTGAGGTGTTGATGTTGATGCCCTAGTATCAATGCAAAGAGGTCAAGCATACTGTCTGTAACACCAGCACTGCAGGTCGGAGGTGGAGACAGCAGATCCAGGGACGCTGACCACTAAGTCTCTCTGAATCAGTGAGTTCAGGTTTAGGGAGACCCTGTCTCAAAAGAGAAGGTGAAGAGCAATAGAATAAGATATCCATCATTGACCCTCTGGCCTTTACACACACACACACACACACCTTTATACACACACAACACCCACGTACCCACCACACACACAAACATATACACACACCACACACAAACACCACACACACACACACAACATATACACCACACACACTGACCATGCATCACAAACACACACACACACACACACACACACACACACACACACCACATCATATAGGAACACATACACACCACATACACATTAACTGCCAACCCCCACACACATCACACCACACACATAGCACATACCATAACCACACACACTACACATACACACACACATGCACATACACATGACACTAAAGGAAGGAAGATAAGAATCAACTTTTCTTGTTAGCTGTAAGATAGCCCCTAAGAAGCAAGTCCTTCAAAGAGGACTAAAAGACAAGTCAAGACTGGGAGAAATATTTGCAAAAGACATTATCTTATCACTAAGAGAACAGGCAGCTAAACTTAAAAAAATGAACCGAAGATTTGAGATTGGAAAGATGCCCCAGGAACCAAGAAAGATGATATACAAACAGCCAATGATCAAATGATAGAATTTCACCTTCATACATTATATGCCATTCATGAACTGACATTTAAATCCAGGGAATCAGGCCTGTAATTCCAACTAGGCTGGAGGATGAGGCAGGAAGGTCATATATTCAAAGCCTGCTTGGACTACAGAGTTGAGTCCAAAGTTAGCCTGCACAACTTAAGGAGACCCTGTCTCGGAGTTAATAGGAAAAGGGAGAGGGAGGTTGAAGATACAAATCCAAATTTGAACACTTGTCTAGTATTTACAAGGACCTAGGTTCATCCTCAGCATTAGAAAGTTACTTATCAATTAACCAGTAATAACAATGGATAGATGATAGATAGATAGATAAATAGATATAGATAGGTAGCTAGATAGACAGATAGATGATAGACAGATAGATGAAAGATAAATAGATAGATTGATAGATAGATAGATAGATACATAGATAGATAGATGATAGACAGACAGATAGACAGACAGACAGACAGATAGATACCACTATATAGTCATGAGGATGGCTACCATTCAGCACTGGCAACCCCAAGTGCTGGTGAGGATGTAGCAACAAGAACTCTCATTACTAAGGAGAATACATGGTACAGACACTTGGGAACACAGTTCAGCAGTTTCCTGGCAAAGCTGAACATGCTGATATCATACAACTTGGCAAGCCACTCTCAAAATGAGTTGGAAACTTATGTTCACTTTAACACTTGCATGTAAATGGTTACAGCTACTTTACTCAGAGTTGCTAAAAACTGGTAGCAACTGAGTTATCCCTCCATAGGTGAATGGATAAAGAAACGGTAGCACATCACATCCACGTGATGGAACCCAAGTCAGCATTTCTGTAATGAACTATCAGCCATGAAAAGACATGAAAAATTGTAAAGCTTATTGTCAATGAAGTAAGCGAATCAAAAAGGACGAAATAGTCTATTATTCCAATTGCTTGATAGCCTCAATAAGACAATAGCATAGAGCTGTTAACCTAGGAGAGGTCAATATGGTTAAAGGTTGTTATTTAGCTCTCAGAGGAAATGCAGAATGCTTATGTGGCATGCTAAGAACTTAGGGCAGGGAAGGAAATCTGCATTGGTACAATCATGGCAAATACATGTCACTGTATTTATTAGAACTCATAAAACAATGCAAACAGTGAAGCCCACTTACACTAGGAGTTTTAGTTAATGTGCATCAGTACTCCTCTTTCATCGATTTTATAAACATAATACATTAATGTAAGGCATTTATTCCATGCATTATCCTGAATAAAGAGGAAGCAGTTCAGTAAACTAAACAGCTTACAACTGGCATCTGTATTTAGCAGTGGTGGGAGAAGATTCAGTTATGAAAGTGCTTATCTCACAAGCAAGGAGACCTAAGTTTGGATCCCCAGAGCCAAGATAAAAAACAGGCCTGTTAGCACGTGCAGTCCTGGAAAAGCAGAGACGAAAGGACCCCTGGTCTTGCTGAACCATCCAGTCAGCCTAAATAAGTAAGCTCCATATTCAGTGAGGACTCTTGTCTCAAAAAATATGGTGGAGAGAAACTGAAGAGGACACCTGATGTTGACCTCTGACCTCCATATGCACAAGTCTATAAAAACAGGTACATATAACTTCCCCACATACACATACAAATGAAAAATTAATTCCTCTGGCCACCATGGCTATAGGGCTTCTGAGAAAGGAACGAAACACAAAGAATCAATGTTTTGAATTAGAAATAGATAACATATTAACTGAACAGAGAGAAAGCAGAATACTGTGTGCTATTGAACTGTTACTGGTGGAAGAAAATCTGACAGAATGAAACTCCAAAGTAATATTGCTGTCCTCTGAGTTGTTACCCAAACCTTACCCAAGTGGTATGATTTTCTGATCAAGTATTATTTTCAGTCCTTAGTCTTGTTTCTCTAAGAGTATATTTTGCTCAGGAAGCCACATTTCTTACTTCTATATCCTCTTTAATCATGCAAATCAAAGGTCTTTTTAAAGAATCCAATCTTAAGAAACTGTGTTGCCTAAAAAATAAGGATCACCTATTTATAACACAAAGGCTTATCCCAGGAAAGCCAAGTTCTACCCTCTGATCCTGGACTAAACTATGGTCGACAGATGTCATGTCCTAGAAGCCCCTAGGGCACACAACTGGGGCACACGGAGGAGGCTCTGTATGGGGCTTCTGACCTACAATACAGAATCTGTGGGCAGTTGGCCTAGCCGCCACACTCCCGCCTCTGGCTTAGTGTGCACTGCCATCTAGTGGAAACATTCTGTATCTACTCTAT